>NC_056759.1:37220050-37539634 GCF_018687715.1 Carya illinoinensis | reverse complement strand
GATCCATGTGCAAAAATGAACACATTTCTATGGTGGGTCTGACACATTTATTTTGGTCATTTGTTCACATTATGTCGCCCTACTTTATTGACCGAGTTTGTAAGTCTTTTCTTCCTGGATCCATCCTTTTTACGGACGGGCATTATTGTTATATTTGATTTATTGTTTTTGTGCCTATTGATGGACTTTCATAATTTATTTCACCAGCATTTGTAATACCACAGTTTTAAGGGAATATTCTATTTAAAATAAAAACTAAGGAAGATAGAATTTTAAAAATTTGAATAATTTATTATATTTTATATGAAAATTTGATAATGTTATAATAATGAGATGTAATGAAATAAAACACTAGTATGTTTAGATAGTGATATGATCTCAGATAATTTATAAATAATAACAAAAATTCATAAAAAAAATAATAATAAAATATTAAATAATAATAATAATAATAATAAAGTAAAATCACTTCACTATCCAAACCTAACTAACCTTAAATGGAGCAGAGGAGAATAGTGTTAGAATGCAAGGTATTATGCAAAATTTGGAAAATTGAAATAAGTGAGAAGATTGATTATTTTAGTTACTTTGTAGAATATACCGGCATATCGATTGTTATTTCTTTATTTTTATTATTATTCAAGAATCAAGATAAAGTGATTGTAAAAACCTCATTCAACAAATTCAAATTAGCAAAATATAACACACAATAATACACTGCAACTTTTAGTTATAGTTTAATAATTTATTTATCAGATTATATAAAAACTGTTTGAAGCAATTTCTCTTTACTAAAAAATGAGTAGAAGTAAAATTTTTTATTTTATATTTCTCTTATGAATAATGATACACTACCAATTATATTACAATTTAATTACTACTATAGATTAAAATATTAATATTTTCTACTTTAATTCAAAATTTTTGTACTTGCAACAGTTCAAAGTATATAAAGTAATAATTTTTTTTATAGTTTTTTTTTTTTTTTGATAATCTCATCTCATTAACATCAAGTCCTTACAACAACCTGCCTATCAAGCCATGCTGCTTGAGAAACACATGAAGGACAACCATCACGCCAGACACCTACATCATCAACATTCCTAGCAAATCTTGCTAAACCGTGTGCCACATTGTTACCTTGCCTACATACATGCACAAAGGAGATTTCCTGGAAATAAGATCTAATTCTTCTTATCTCATCTATTACATAGGCAAAATCAGATAGACATTCAGAGGAGGAATTTAGGACATTAATTAGAAACAAACAATCAGATTCCATCACCAACTTATTAACGCCCCACTGCATTCCGAATTGGAGGCCCCGCAACACTGCTGTGGCTTCAATAAATTCAGAGTTTGCAACCGCATGCTCTATCTTGCTGCAAGCCATTAAAACATTGCCTTCATGATCTCGTAAAACCAGACCAATTCCAGCTTTATCGATCTCACCGAAGGTGGCACCATCGACATTCATCTTCAAGCTACCTTGTGGAGGAGGTTTCCAGATTAGGACCCTTGGGGGGTCTCGGCTTCTACTGTCCAGAATCTGAGCTTTTTTGAAATCAGATTGCATAGAAAGGCCTGTAGAAACAACAGATGAAAACTGAAGAAAAGAGTTATCATAGATAGATTTATTTCTTCTATATCAAAGTCCCCAAGCCATTGCTATAAATTTCAAAACCTCTTCCTCGTTGCCTCTTTCCTTTACTTCCAGCACAATTTTCCCAAAGGATTTCCCACACCCTATCGCCCCCAACAGAGGTTGAAATTGGATACATAAGGAGTTGATGGAACTACAGTAAAATAAGGCATGTGCTGCATCCTCTCTACATTGATTGCAAAACGAACAAACATCACTCTCCAGAATTTTTCTCCTCACAAGATTTTGATATGTAGGTAGAATTTCTAAAAAACCTTTCCATACAAACATCTTCATCTTTAAGGGTATTTTCAGATTCCACATATCCTTCCAAAAGGGGGCTAGAAGTTGAACTCGAGATCCTTCCCCCTCTATTAGAGCATAGGATTTTTGAATATTTCTGTACCCACTTCTAACTGAAAAGATTCCACTTTTTTCATCCAGCCAATACCAGGAATCCTCATGGTTGGGAGACACATTAACTTTTAAAATCTGAGATACTATTCTTGGATTGAAGAGAGCTCTTAATGCATCAACCTTCCACCAACCCGAGCTACTATCCATTAACTCCCGCACTTGCAAATTCTCTTGTGGAGGACCTATCGTTTCACCTAGCAAAACTGATGGTTGAATACCAGGAATCCAATTGTCTTTAAAAACCTTTGTTTCCACCCCATTCCCCACTCTTTTGATACATCCAGCTTTCAATAGAGGTAAGGCACTATGAATACCTTTCCACACGTATGATGAATTGAAACCAATCTTTGCTTCAAACAGAGAGCTCTTTGGAAAATACCTTGCTTTGAAGATCTTATAGAGAAGTGAATCGCAGTTAGTAAGAAGCCTCCACCCCTGTTTAGCTAAGAGGGACAAATTGAAATCATATAGGTTTTTGAACCCCAGCCCTCCTCTAAATTTAGATGCACTCATTTTCTGCCACCCTACCCAATGAATTTTCCTCTCCTGAGCTTGATTACCCCACCAAAATCTGGCCATCATCATTTCCATCTCATGACATAAGGTTTTAGGGAGTAAAAAGCAACTCATAGCATATGTCGGGATGGACATAGCTACTGCTTTTAATAGGATCTCTTTACCCCTTGAGATAGCAAATTTCCTTTCCACATCTGAATTTTTTGCCACAATTTTTGCTTAATATCAGCAAAGGCTCTTTGTTTTGATCTCCCTACCATGGGGGGCAAGCCCAAGTATTTCTCAAATTGCTGAGTGTTACTCCCACCCCACATTGCCATAATGTTTGCTCTCACAACCTCATCAACATTTTTACTAAAGACCATCGAAGTCTTTTCTTTATTAATGCATTGCCCTGATGCTCTTTCATACAGTTCCAGCAGAGATAGAATATTAGCATTAGTAGATACATCCGCTTGGCAAAAAATTACACTGTCATCAGCAAATAATAGGTGGTTCACTCGCGGAGCCCCTCTACAAATTCTCACCCCTTCCACCATTCCCTCAATAGCATTCCTTTTCAATAAGCTAATCAGCCCTTCTGTGCATAGAAGGAAAAGGTAAGGGGATAAGGGATCCCCTTGCCTAATACCTCTAGATGGATAAACCGGGCCTTTTGGACTGCTATTAACCAGTATAGAAAAGGAAACTGTAGACACGCAAAACATAACTAGCTCAATCCATTGATGGGCAAAACCAAGAGTCTTCATCATCCCCCTCAAGAAACCCCATTCAACTCTATCATACGCTTTGCTCATATCTAATTTGAGGGACATATACCCTTTCCGCCCCACTCTTTTACTGCGAATATAGTGTAGTGTCTCATATGCCACTAGCACATTATCCGTAATTTGTCTCCCGGGTACAAAAGCACACTGAGTATCAGAAATAATCATAGGCAGAATTTTTTTGAGCATGTTTGCAATTACTTTTGATATTATCTTATAAAGGACATTGCAAAGGTTAATGGGCCTAAAATCAGACACTTTGGAAGGATTGTTTTTCTTAGGAATCAGAGAAATGAAAGTATGGTTTAGCTCCTTAGGAAAAGCCCCATTATTTAATGCAGTTAAGACAAAAACAGTAACTGACTTTCCCACCTTACTCCAGTATTTTTGGTAAAAAACAGGAGACATACCGTCCGGGCCAGGGGCTGTCGAGGGATGCATTTGTTGAATAGCCGCCTCAACTTCTTCCACTACATACGGAAGAAGTAACTCTTCATTCATTTGAGGAGACACCCTCACTCCCACTTCTAAAAAGCATTCTGGAAATTCTGGTTGAGAATCTGAAGAAAATAAATTCTTGAAAAAATCCACAACTAAGTCCCCCATCTGATCTCCCCTTTTCCAATTCCCACATTCATCTTGCAATTGATGGAATCCATTCTTTTTCCTCCTAGCATTTGCTTTATGGTGAAAGAACCGCGAATTCCTATCCCCTTCTTTTAACCACTGCACTCTAGACCTTTGTTTCCACATCAGTTCATCCCTTTCCAACCATTTCTGAACCTCCTCCCTGGCTTCTTTGTGTAGAGAAATATGTTGGAAATTTGGGTCCATTTCCTCTATCCCTTTTAGTTTGTCTTTGGCCGAAGCCAATTCTTTTTGGACATTACCAAAGGACCTTTTATTCCATTGTGACAATTCATCCCCACATTTAGAAATATTTTCCATAAGGTGGTTATGTTGAGCAGAATTTTCTCCCTCTCCCCAAATCCTCTCCACTATACTTGAGCAATCCTTATTGCCTACCCACATTGCTTCGAATCTGAAAAGCCTCTTGCCCCTTTTTCTTATCAGCCCCCCATTTGTATCCAGCCATATCGGACTATGATCCGAATATGCTGCCATCCCGTGTTGTACTTGCCCAAAAGAAAATGCCTCACACCACTTTGTATTCCCTAGAAAACGATCTAATCTCTCACTTATTACATTTCCCTCCCTCCTGTTACTCCACGTAAAAGGCTTACCTGAAAAACCTAAGTCCCTAAGGCCCCTTTCATTTAAAACAGATTTAAACCCCTCAATCTGTCTCTCACTTCTATACACCCCCCCATTTTTCTCGGATTGGTTGAGGATTTCATTAAAGTCTCCAAATACCAACCATTGACTAATTACTCCCTGCCCTAAAGATTTGATCAAGTTCCACACCTCCTCCCTCCTTTCTGTTTGCGGATGGCCATAAATACCCGTAATTAAACCCATCCCCCCCTCAAACATGGAGTTCTTAATAAAGGCATGTATATGGTGCTTAGAGTAATTAATAACAAGCAAATCACAATCATCTTTCCATAACAAAGCTAAACCACCACTACGACCCACAGGATCTACGACAAAACAATTTTTAAAGCCAAGAGTATACTTACAGAAAACCCATTGAGATGCTGTCAGGCGAGTTTCTTGCAAGAATACCACGTCGGGATCTTCCTTCGTAAGCAGGTCACGAAGCGTTCGGACACCCCATGGGTTCCCAAGCCCACGGGGATTCCAGCTTAAAAACTTCATTGCATTTGGCGGGGCTGATCCTCAGCCGCCGCCAATATCTCGGAATTAAGGGGTTCAATCCCATGGTGTTTCTTCCTAGTGACCACTTCTTCTTCAGCAACTTCTTTTCCTTTTCTCTTTCGGCCACTTAAGCAACTGGTTCTGGCTGAGCTTTGTTTCTGCTTGATAGTCTGCTCTCTGCCAAGGTTGATCACTTTTTGAAGAGGCCGACCTTTGGAGCAGGCCTTCCTAGAAATAGCTGAGACCTTCGGGTTACATTGGTTCCTCAAAGGCAATACACTTGGGCTGGAAAACCCAAAAGGCTGAGGGCCCACCTCCAACCCAGCACCACCCGGATCCAAGTCCATACAACCCACAATCGGAACCTCCACCAGAGCCTATGAAATCTCTTCCGAGATCGTCGACGCCACCACCAAAGGATATCCATCATCGGAACCACCATTTGGAGATACTCTTTCAAACGGGGGAGATCTATCCTCGGACGCTACCTCTACGAAGGCAACCGAGTTCGTTTTCGAAAGGGCTTTGGGAGAAGACCCCTCTGTCGAGGACACCACTGCAGGCTGGTTGAGGTTCGGTGAAACTTGAGGTGGATTCGGGGGATTTGGTTCCTCTGTTTCCTTTACCGGTGAATCCGATGGAGTCCCCTGATCCCCTGTTTGATGAAACCCACGCCGCGGCCTTTGCTCCCATTTCCCCTCTCTTCGATTCGACCCATGGGAAGCCCTCAACCAATCGCCGTATTGAACCTGCTCGGGAGAAGCCTCCATCGGAGCTTTTTCGCACTCTCTCATTGTGTGCCCGACCACTCCACAGAAATAGCATAGGTCCGGTAATCGTTCGTACGAAAACCGAACCCAGCAGGACTCATCGTCTCCTATTTTCAGTCGTTTCCTCCTTTGGAGCGGTTGGGTAATATCCACCATTACCCTAACTCTCATGTATTCACCCCATTCTACTTCCACTTTTTCCAAATCCAGTTCCACAAACTCGCCCAGCATGCTTCCCACCCTTTTCCCCACATAATAGTTCCGAGCCATTAAAGGGAGGTCATGGATACGCACCCAAAATGCAGCATATTTGATTTCCATTGAACTGAGTTGTAGTTTTCCTTTGAACGGTTTCAGGAGTATCAGTTGTTTGTCGAAATGCCATGGACCATCCCTCTCCACTTTTGATCTATCCCCCTCATTTTCGAACTCCACCAGAGTGAAAACAGTATTCAGATCCCGAAACTTTATCCCAAAAACTGGTCTCCACACTTTCTTCATGGTAGCCTTGAACGCTTCGTGATTATAGTGTTTCCTAGTGAGGAGACACATAATCAAGCAATGTTTCCCCCTATCGAGAACCTCTTCCACCATACTAGCCTCCACCACCACTTCTTCATTTTCTTTCTCCGTGAGAGACAGCGAGGCGTACAGGGAATCCAATCCCTCAGCCATCTGGTTCAGACTATGGAATACTCGTACGCCGACGAGAAGGAACGAGCCTCTACTCTAGGGCAGAGAGAGGAATCCAATAGATTCCATAATTGGGAAAGTAACCCATCAAAATTTTTTTTTATAGTTAGTTGTAAACAAATTGTAATACAGTTGTTTTTTTTATCATTTTCCTTCTCTCATATTGCATTTATTTATTTTAAAATTATTATAGGAAGCTCTCATCCTATTTAAAATTATTATAGGAAGCTCTCATCCTATTAAATTTAATATCTTATAATCACTTACTTTATTTTTAATAAAAAATTTTTGTCAAATAACACACTCACAAGTCACAACGGACAATCACGTACGGACTGTGACAGTGAAAAATCAAATTAGAAAGTAGTTTTTCAATTTGATGGGTCCTCTATCATTTATCATCATCTGTCCTTTTTTTTTTCAGCTTTTGTTTTTACATTTTTTACTGTATCTTACTTTTTTCCGACTTCTGCCACGCTTTATCATTCACTCGCCCGACAGAGACACCATGCAGACTAAATTTAGGGCTTGCGCAGTATTTTCTTTTAACAAGACTTTGTATGAACGCTGAAGTGAAGTAAAATGAATTATTTGTATTGGCGAGGATATATGCATCTTTATATTTGTATAACATTCATTTAAATTACTGTTAAGACCCCTCTGATAATTGTAGTGAGAGAAGCTCTATCTTCTCTCTAGGTTAAAGAGAAAAGAGAAAACCGTCGAGGGAGGTGGAGCTTCGGCTCCTCCCTCCCTCCCCCACCCTTTCTTCTTCTGTTTTTTCACCATTTTTCACTGCTTTTCTTCTGAAAATAAGTCCGGTGTCCAGAGGCTTCCATCAGAAGCTGTGTCCCGAGACCTTTATTTCTTTTTACACCCAGCTGGGCGGAGAGGTTTTCATTTTAGGGGTAGAGGTTCTCGGTTCGCTTTGGGAGAGATTCCTGACTGCTTTGATGTAGTCTTCTGTGGGCTTTCTCAAAGGGTTCGGTGTGAGTTGATTCGGGTTGCTTGCTCCTGGGAATGACGTTTTTTGCATGTGGGTTTGGGGTGCCTCCCGCGGGGTAAATGTCCTCTGGTTTGGCCATGGAAAACAGAGGTTTTTTCGGGTTGCAAGCCGAGCTGCATGGAGTTTTGAAGGGTTTTGGGGGGGAGTCCGGAAGCAACTCATGGTGGTCACTCCTTTGGTTGGTGGCGGAAACCGGGTGTTTGGCTCAGTCCTTCTCTGTTTTCGTTTTGGTAGGTTAGATGGAGTCAGGGTGCTGATCTGTTTTTTTGGATGGGTGTCTGGAATAAGCCTCGGCTCGTCCCTGTTTTTTGGTCTTGGTTTTCGATTCTGGTTCCGTTTAGTCTAGCCGAAGTGGATGGTGGTTGTGGGCTGGCGACGGTGACGGGGAGGAAACCGAAGGGCTCTGTTTTGATTGGTTTGTTGTCATAAACCATTGTGCAAGATTTGAGTGGTGCAAGCTAGCGTGGTGCAGGAAGTGGCTATGTGCGTGATGGGTGCTGACAGAAACCGTTTGGGCAGAAAGTTGGGCGAAAGGCCATTTGGCGTACGGCGTAGTGTTTTTTTAATTAGCTTTTTCAGTGTCTGATATGTTGCTTTTTCAGTGTTATTTTAATTTGCTTTGTTTTAGATCTGAATAAATAATTTGAAATGGGTAATACCTCTCCTCTTTTGAGGATGGGGGTTATGAGTCCTCTCCTCTTTTGAGGATGGGGTTGTGAGTCCTCTCCTCTTATAGAGGGTGAAGGTTGAATAGTTCCTCTCCTCTTTTAGAGGGTGAGGATGGTTTGTGTTGTTTTTTTCTCGCGGACGAGCCGGGATGAACACTTCTGTTTATCAGAGTCTAGCATCTCAGTATGGTGTCGTCATTGGAGAGTTTAGAAGTTTTTAGACATAGCCCGGCGCAATGAAAATTGTGTACGGGGGAGCGTACAACCGAGGGTTAGTTGGCTTGTAATCGAGGCTTGTTACTCGTAATTATTAGTCACAGCTGTAACTTCCTTCATTCAGTAATGAATTGAAGTCCATTTCAAAAAAAAAAAAAAACATTCATTTAAATTTGTAATATGCATCTTCAAAATTTTATATAATTATAAATAATATTTTTTAAAATATTATTTTATTATTTTTTCTCTCTCTACCCATTAAA
Source organism: Carya illinoinensis (assembly GCF_018687715.1). Lineage (NCBI taxonomy): Eukaryota > Viridiplantae > Streptophyta > Magnoliopsida > Fagales > Juglandaceae > Carya > Carya illinoinensis. Next base: position 37,530,897 of record NC_056759.1, on the reverse strand, counting down.
GTCAAATTTATGAAATTTGTATTATTGAGCACATTATGTTAATTGTAAAATAAATAAAAATAATAAATTTAAGAAAAAATACAAATTTACAAATTTCGCTACAAATTCTTATAAAAAATATAAAAAAAAAACACAATGTACGCATGTTATATTGATCATGATAAAAATTAATCTTATTAAAAATCATTAATAAGAAATAAATTATAAAATACTTCTAACACATTTGCTTAATAAGTTTTTAAGAAGTAAACTTTTTTAATCGTTCATTTTTTTTAATCATTTTTAAAGTTTATATATGTAAAATGAAATTGTTCATAAAAAGCTTCCGGATCTTATTTTTGCCACTCTTCTTCTCTTATTTCTTTATCTATCCACTTTCTCTGTCAAGGTAGTTATCTTCTTAGTTTATTTTGTAAAAAAAGGGCAAAAATGACAAATCTTCAATTTTATTTTGCAATTCTTGAGAAACACGAGCAGTATAAGAAAACTTCAAAGCTGCAAATCATTCGAATGATAGTGACAATTTTACGAAAATTACCGTGCATAGTACTCACGCGCCTCAAACAACTGCGTGTGGTGCTCATATATCACCCATTTTAGTAGCTTTAATCGCCACACACGCTGGATCATTAGAGTCGCCATTATAAGATCTTTCAGATTTGACTTTTGTAGTTAAAAAAAGACAAGTATATTGTCTTCACGTACCATCACAGATTCTGAAGTCTACTAGAGTTAGCCCAAACTGTAATCCATACTTAACTTTTTGCACACACAAAAAATTTTGGCTTAACCTGACCTAACTCCACATTTTTTGAATAGTAATATTTTTTCACAAATTAAGTTGGTGGATTTTCTCCTCCCATTTTTAGAAATGACAAAAGCCTATTAATCAAGTGACAAATCATTTTTTTTTTTAATAATTAAAGCTAAAATAAACATGTATTTCTTATATTCTCAAAAGAAGCATGACAATTTTTTCTCATTACTTTAAATAACTATGTTCAAAATGAGAGATATTTTTGTAAATTAAAACATCTTATGATAATAACATCATTATACAAAAATACCCATATCTTATCACGTTATTATGAAATATAATGTGAAAATGTATTTTGTGTGTATCGTTATTCTTAATTTAAAGAGATTTTATCACCCAAATTTAGAGGAAAACCTTATCTTTTTTGAAACAAAAACTTCTAATTAGTCCAGATAAGCAATCCTAACCTCTTTAAAAAAAAGGAGAATATTGAATAGATTGCAATGTATTTTGTAAAATTTGGACAATTGAAATAAGAAAGAAGATTATTTTAACTAATTTTAGCTAAAGTTCATAAATTCCAATGTGAATACTTTGTTGTACAATAAGTAATATTTGTAGAAGGGTGACTCAACAGCCACAGTTGGTAGTTCCTAAGAGCTATCATTAGTTGATTTTGTGTATGTGTGTTTTTTTTTAACATATATTTTGTAACATTTTAATTTTTTTTAAAATTATAATATTATTAAAAAAATACTTACTTAATTATTAAAAAAAAAAAATTCAGTAGCAACGCCGAGCTACCAGCGGGCTCTCAACATTTTCATTTGTCAAATCAAATCGCACTTAGTTTGGTGGATCCCTTATTATCACTTCTCATATGTAATGCTAAAGCCAAAACTAATTTATAAAGTCTGATTTTATACAAATTTTATAATCCAATTAATATATACTAGTTTTATATTTTCAAGAACTGATTTCAGACTGGTTATCTTTCTAAACTGATATTTTCAATTTTATTGATTCCAGTTCTAATTAGTTCTATTTTTTGATTTTAATCAAGTGCTAATGTAGTTATATATTATATATAAAAATTATATATATTTAAGATTAAAATTTTATATTAAAAATTATAATATAAAATTATTTCTTATATAATTATATAGAAAAGCTATATATATATATAATATTTTATATAATATTAAAAATTATTATTTTTATATATATTTTATAAATCGGTCTGGTCTAGTTTTGAAAAATCAAGAACTAAAACTAGACTGTGTTTATCTATTTTTAAAATATAGGAACTAGTTCCAAACTGAATTGACTTAAAACTAGACCAACCGATTGGGTCTAGTTCGTGTCAATTCTCCAATTTTTTGGTTCGAATTTTCACCCCTAACCATACATAGAATGTCCAACTATTATTCATATAATTTACGAAGGATTTCCTATTTTACTCGAAATATTTAAATAGAGCAAGGAGATAATAGAAAATAGAAAGTAAGGTGTTTCTTAAAATTGGATAATTAAAATTAAAAAAGAAGGTTATTTTAGTAAATTTCAGCAAAATTTCGTAAGTACCAATGTGAATGGCACTGGTAATTTGGTAATTCTTTTATAGAATTAATCTTTTCGTAAGTTCCATGTAAAATTTTTTAAATAAAATTATTATTTGAGTCTGGTTGGGTAGAAGCAATTTTGACACACCAAATCGATAACTTAAAATAAAAAAGTCCTCTATCTTATAATTTTTTTATTTTATTTTCACTTTACACTATTTTATTAAATGGATAACTTACGTATTAATATTATAGTAATATTATATACAGTCTCTATTTAGATCTATAGATAATTTTATCTTTAAATTATTTCAAAATTATTAATATATCTCACTTAAAATAATTTTTTTCTCTTTAATAAAAATCTGCACATACAATTCTCAAACTACAAATAAAATTTGTCTTAACATTAAACATTAACGTGCAACTCGCTTGTAAAAAGATTTTCTTTTTATTATTTTATCAATTCCGTGTCGACGTAGCATGTGGAACCTACACGGCGCTGATGGCTTATATTGGGAGGAGAAGAGAACCTACGGCCTCTTCAAGAACCAAGCACTTCCTCTTCCCAGATCCAAGCACATTCTTTTCCCCTCTCCTCTTCCTTTCTCTCAGACGGCAGAACCCTTCGTCCAAAATCTTCGACGGCCGAACCCTTCGTTCTTAGATCTCTTCCTCTCTCTCAGATTTGAGAATCACCGTCTGCCAGTTCTCTTCCTCTCTCTCAGATCGGCGTTTCGGACGGAGTCACTGAGCTCGGCCGCTACCCACTTTTCGGCGTCGAACCAGGTAATACTACTTTGCAAGTTAACAGATTTTCAATATCAATCGTCGGCCGCTACCCATACTGTGTTGTTCTCGCTCAGTACCCACGCACATGCTTTTATAGTGCGCATTAATCATTTTGCTTCAGTGGAAGGAGTAGTCAGTATGTTAACAAACAAAACCAAACATCGATCTTTTCTACTTACTTGGCTAGCTTTTGATGCTCTGTGTGCTGTTGGTGAAGTCCTTCAGTGGAAGAGTAAAATCATATTGTATTAGAAAATCATTAAATCGTGCTCCATTACCACACCGACCAAGATCAACAAAGGCATGTACTAAAATGACAAGAAAACAAGGCAATATACCAGTAGTCCACTGTCAAAACACCCAAAACACTAACTCAGAAAAAACAGATATAAAAAAAAACTACCAGAAACCCAATTGAAATGGATAATAACCCGTGGAAAAAAATGAGAATGAAAATTGAAATATAAATAAGCGAATCAGAAAGTGAAATGCTTGCTTACCTTGCCTTGTTTTCTCAATCTTGTGAAAGTCTCAGAGAGCCCAACGGTTTGGTTAGTGCTAACAGCAGCCATTGGAGTGAATCTTGTACTTGAGACTGCTAATCTATGAGAGGGAGAGCGGATAAAAGACTGGGTGTCAGGGCTCTTCTTCAATTGAAAGAAGCTGGGGAGTTGAAAGAAACGGCCATGGCCAAGATAAAACAAAAGAGGAAAAAAGTTTTTCGCTTCCATGATTTCCTTGTAACTTTTTCCACTTCTTAAAACGGTGTATTACATGTATACTCCCAGTACCTGGCTTATGCCTTCTTTACATTAATAAAGTTTAATATTACTTATAAAAAAAAAAATAAAGTTTTTCGCTTTGTCTGCGGATACAAATGAAATACAAATTTGAGGAACGCGATTGATCTATAAAACGAAGCGTTTCAGTACTCTTCCCACCATAAAGAGTCAGTCATATGCCCAACTTCGCCACATACTCTTTTAATCATGTTTCACTTCTAAATGCCGATCGATATTGATTGCAGTGACCTTCTTTGAGTAATTTGCAGTCTTGATGCGGGATGGAGGAGGACAAAAAGTGAGGTACGTACGTGCTTGCTTCTTGATCTATCCCAAGATTTATATATGTTATATATATATATATATTACCATCACAATTAATTAGCCGAATCCTTTTAAATCCATTGAATTTATGGTTGAATTTAAATATTGGTAAGAGTAGCATTGAATTTATGGTTCATAGCGTCTTCCCATTTTATTTTCTTGTACTTCTTTCTTGGAGCAATTTTTTTCATTTTTACCCCTGCTTTTATGGCATATTTCCTTCTCTATCCATGCCTTTATGACATATTTGCATTTTCTTTTCTTTTACTGCTTTTGGGAGCATTTTCTTTCTCTTCAAATTAGATCAAAACAAAACCCCTTCAAATTACTATAAACTCACCAAATAAATTATACGCACACTAAAGGAAATTAAATCTAAAAACAATATCTAAAACGTATACATCTAAAGAAAATAACAAAATTTCCTCATACCATTGGAGAACTTTACAATCAGATTTATAAAAAAGAAACAAAATCTGTTCAAATTTGTAACGATTCAGAAATGATTTCATACCCATATGACAGCAATGAAAACGATTCACAAAGAAAAGTTGTAAGAAACAAAAAGACAGAGAGAGAGAGAGGAAACCAACATAGATCCAAACAAAATGCCTCCAAGACATTCATACCCATATGCACGAAAGGTAACCAAATCCAAGAACAATTCTTTAAAATTTGTAGAAATTCAATAAATAAATCATGCCCATATACCCGAAAGAAAACCAAATCTAATACAGTATAGATCTAAATTTCTCTACTGCCTTCAATAGCTCTAGACTCAGTTTACGCTCAGCCCAAGCCCGAGGGATCTTGGAGCCCTCGTACAAAATGTTGAAGTCCTCCTTAAAAATCCTCCAATCCTTCGACAATCACTTTCACAACTTCCTCTACACTCTTAACAAATTTAAAAAAAGAAAATAAAAATAAAATGAAGAGATGAAAACACAAACGAAGTTCTTTAGTTCCAGATTTGTTCAAAAACAAATAGAACGAGAAACCAAATCGTACCCATTTACACAATCTGACACCAACCAAACAAAGCATTAAGGTTCTGCTTGGCTCTTCAAAATTTTCATCTCAAACATAAAATTCTCATCTCATCATTACAACTTTTTCAAATCCCCATACAAAATATAATAAACAATTTAACTTTTTTCTTAACTTTTTCAAATCCCAATACAATAATAATATTAAAATATAATATTTTAATATTTAATCTTAAAACTCAAAATTCTTATCTGAGAATTCTCAGTGGCCAAGCAGAACCTAGGATTTTCCCTATACAAGGCATGGATGGGCTTCGTATATGTGCACGGGTTTTGGGCTTCTATATTAATTTCGGGCTTGCTATCAGAAAAAAAAAAATGCTACTTTAAAAATCGGTTCATTTAAAGTAATATTAGAAAAAATACAAACTCTTTGTAAAATTGTTATAAAAAATACTGATGTCTTAAAGAAATAAACATTAATCTTCAGCCGCATTTTTTTGCCTTCAATTTTATATTCTGTGATTATTGAATTTATTTGTTACATTTAAGTATTTCACATTATATTATTTTTACTCCAAAGGGCTTTGCCTTGGAGAGGTTCCCCGACATAAAAAAAAAAAAAATTATATTATTTTTACTTCTGACTATCTTACATATGATTAGTTACAAATTTAGAATAAAAAAATGCTCATTTTTTTTATTAATGTTTCAAAATACCAATTAAATTTAAACAAATTTTTCTTACAAATTCTATAGCTCTATCTGTTTTGTACTCGTTTGTTTAATTTTCCAGAAGCCGGTTCCTTTATCTTCTACTTCGTCTCTTCATTTTTTCCTCCTCACTTTTCCATACAATCCTTTCGGTGGGCTTCCAAATACAATCCCCTAAAATTTCTACAATTTCAATAAATAAATCATACCTATAACATAAAAGGGAATGTCATTGAACTATTAAGAGTAATAATAATAGATGAGGTAGTATAATTAAAAATTTTCATAAGGAATTATAATATAATTTCGTAATAATTTTAAAATATAATACGTTATTATTAATATTTTACTTTCAAAGTGGGAGAATGTAAATCAATTAATGTTTTGCTTTTTTATTATTTCTTATAGTGTCTTTGAGAAATGGATTAGATTAATAAATATTTTTTAAAAAAATCATTTTTCAATTTTTCAAAAATATATCAAAACTCGTCCTAACATTTAAACACATCTAAACTCATCTTACGTGAGCCCTACAAAACGCACTCTACCATTTCAACTCCCTAATATTCCTAAAGAGCTCAACTCAGCTCAATATCCAAACGGAAAAATTTAACTTGTCCTTTCCCATTTCACAAATTACTAGCTCTGATCAAGCTTCATTGGAAAACTTCCAACTTTCTTTCATGGCACAAGAATTTCTCAAGGCTACCTCATTGTGTTTTCATATATAGTTGCTTTTCATTCTTCTATTGGGCAAGTTATCTTTCTCAATCTATTGAGCATCAACGTGTTGAAACTCTCGATCGAGTTCTCCGGAGTCGAAATCACGATCATGATTTTCCAGATCAAAAGTATGAATTTATGAGCCATCAGTTTTGATTAAATTCTTTCAGATATATTATACTTTAGATGTTCCATCGGAATTATTCATCCATTGTGTTCGTAATATACATAAACAAATGGAAATTATTTTGTTTTATTTTTCCACATTGTTTGTTTTAGCAATTTTTGCACAGTTCATTAATTAGTTTAGATGCTATATATGATGATCTAGTTCTTTTTTCAATTGTTCGAGACTCGGACTAGAGAAATTATATAATATTTCGTGACAAATACCGATCCTGTTTTCACACGAATGACTGGCTGTGACCCCACAAACAAATATCTGTGTGATATTTCTTCCATAATATTTACATTTTAACACTTGTAATTATGTTAAAAAAAACGACCTTTCAGCACAGGGCGTGACTGGAGGGTGTGACGAAGAAAGTGATGCATTTGTGAAAGGGTAACCCAGAGTGGCTGACCATCCTTTCTCTGTTCCTGCCTTTTGGCATTTTGATAATTGCCATTTCTTTTTGTAAGAAAGGGACACCCATAGTGGGCACCCCTTTACCTTCTCTTGAGGGTTATGAAGTAGCTTAAGAGCCATTTCATGAGCTTTAATGGTTGGCCAGGCCAGCCGGGAGTTATGTTTAGAGAGGCTATTTACATAGCCCCTCCCCCCTTTGGATATGTGTGTGTGTAGAAATCACAAACGATCTCTTTCTCAAATGGTTATCTTTAGTCCCAGCATCCAGACTGTGGAATTCATGAGTGTTGCTCCGGTATTACCACCTAGTACACTCCACCATCGCCGGGAGGATTTTGGATAAATAACGACGTTGGAAAATCTGTGGAACAACTACACTAGATTCGAGATATTTTCGATGAGCCAATATTACTTCCGCTGTGTACTTTGATCTAGTATTTCTAACACTTTTCATTTCTTTTTTCTAGTTTTTGGTGAAATGCTTTCTCGTTTCGTTCTTGGGCTGTCGTTCTACTTCAATGATTCATTTTATTATTGATCCATTTTTACTCAATATACCACTCCCAATTCTGTTTCTAGTCTGGTATCCATATTGTGGAATCAGAGCCCCGCCTGCCTAGGTTTGCTTTCCAACTTCATCCTATTGACTCTTTGCTCCAGCATCCAGTCCATCAATGTCCTAAGGAGAGTTACTCGTATCCATACATCACACACACACATATATATATATATATATCATATATTCAATAAGAGAAAATATATATAAATATAATATAAGATGTGAAAATAATAAATAGAATTTTTCTAAATCAAATAGCATGACACGCACCCACAAGGGAACAACGATGCCACCGATGGACACCAACGACTTGTGACAGTGAAAAATCAAATCAAAACTCATTTTTCTTTTCTTTCTTTGTCTCATTTTATTTATTGGTTGTAAAGGTTTGCTTTTTCCACCATTATCTGTCAGTCATATATCCAATTTGGTTTTCAAAATTTATTGTACTGACCGCTTTTATAATCTAACCAGCTCCTCATGTGTACACAAATTTGAATGCTCAGCACACAACTTGCTGCGTGGAGGATCTGTCACTGACTTTGGGTGACCACATCATTTCTTTGTTCTTCCTGTAGGTGTGTATTGCTTGCTACTAATATTCGCTCATCATCTTGTGGAGAATAGCCTTTGCCCCTCCTTAGGCTGTTGGACTCATTTTGCCTCTGAAGTACTCTCACTGCCAAAGTTTGATCTAACTTGATTTTCCTATTCTCTCTCTCCATCTTTGCTTTTCTTATCTCTCGTTGGTACAATAGTTATTTCGTTGCTTTTCTACTTGCACAGAATCCAAAAAACCAATAAACCAGAAAAAGAAAAAAGAAAAAAGAATGGAGTTAGTTATTTCAATTGTAGCGAAAATAGCAGAGTACACGGTTGCACCTGTTGGACAGTGGCTATGCTATTCATGCCACTACAATAGCAACATGGAGAATTTGAGGAATCAGGAAAAGAATTTGCGGGATTTTAAGAAAAGGGTGCTACACTCGATTGAGGCTGCTTCAAGAAAAGGCGAGGAAATTGAAGATGATGTTCAAACGTGGTTGGCAAAGGTGGATGGTATTTTACATCAATTGGCCACCGAAATACTTGGTGGAGGTGAAGCAGAAGCAGGTACGAGGAGCTCTAATGCGGCATGCCTAAACTTGAAACATCGACATCAATTAAGTCGGGAAGCAAAGAAGATCGTGGAAAATATTGCCGAACTTCTTAAAAATGGAAACTTCAGCAAAGTCGGTTTTCGTCCCGCTGCGCAAGAAATGGTGAATCCAATAAACAGTGATTACATGAGCTTGGATTCAAGGATATCAATTATGGAGAGAATTATGGAGGCATTGGGAGATGCTAATATCAACAGGATCGGCGTGTGGGGGTCACCTGGAGTTGGAAAGAGTACACTTATGAAAGAAATTTTCCAGAAAGCCAAGGAGGAAAGTTTATTCCATGAGGTGGCTCTAGCAAATGTGACGGACACCCCAGACGTAATTCGAATACAAGGAGAAATTGCAGAGATGCTAGATCTAGAGCTTGATCCTGATAAAATTGTAACAGTAAGAGCAGGCCGTCTACGGGCGAGGTTAGAAAAAGACAATGAGAAGAAGATACTTGTTATCTTGGATGATGTATGGAAACAACTTGATTTGGAGGAAATAGGAATTACTCCTTCCGAAAGATGCAAAGTACTACTCACATCCAGAGATCGGCAGGTACTAGCAGATGAGATGCGCACCGAAAAGAACAGCTTTAAACTCGACATTTTAGGAGAACAAGAAGCATGGAAATTATTTGAAAAGATGGCGGGTGATTCTATCAAAGATGATCATGATTTGCAAAATGAAGCAATTAAGGTAGCTAAAGCGTGTGAAGGTCTTCCTATTGCACTTGTAACAGTTTCTAGGGCATTAAAGAATAAGAATTTGAGTACCTGGAAGGATGCCCTGGTGCAACTAACAAGACCCCCTCCAAAACATGACACAAAAATATGGTCACCCGTATATTCTTGTATAGAGCTAAGCTATAGACATCTTGATGGTAGAGAGGTCAAATCCCTCTTTTTGCTTTGTGCTCGACAAGGTTACTACATTTCCTACCGGGATTTGTTGAGATATGGTTTCGGTCTGCGTTTATTCGATCGCATCTATACATTGGAAGAAGCAAGAAACAGGCTAGAGACTTTAGTTAATAATCTCCGAGATTCTTGTTTGCTACTACAAAGTCCACATAGCTCCGAGGAATTTTACATGCATGATGTTGTTCGTCATGTCGCTACGATAATTGCATCAAATGATCATAATATGTTTGTCATGAGAGGCGATGGTGGGCAAAAAGCATGGCCAGATGTGGATGCACTAAAAATATGCGAGGCACTCTCTATCCATGGTGGAGATCATATCCATAAATATCCCAATAAAATAGAATGTCCTAATTTAAGATACTTTCATGTCCGGTGTAAAAATCGATATTTGGCAACCCCAAGCAGTACTTCCTTCCAAGGGATGAACAAGCTCGAAGACATTTTCTTCCAGGGGATGGACAAGCTCGAAGTTCTAAGTTTGACAAATATACAACTTTCATCACTTTTGTCACTTAGAAACCTACAAACATTGTGTCTAGATGAATGTAAGTTGGGAGATATTCATGGGATTGGAGAACTCAAGAATTTAGTTATTCTTAGTCTTGCTCGTTCTGACATTTCAAATCTGCCAACAGAAATAGGGTTGTTGACTCGTTTGCAGTTATTGGATTTGAGCAGTTGTTACGAACTTAAAGTGATTCCTCCTAATGTCTTGTCAAGCTTGGTCAACTTAGAAGAGTTGTATATGCGAAAAATCACTGTCCAATGGGAGGTTGAAGGACCCAGCAATGAAGGAAAAAATGCTAGCCTTGCAGAGCTGAAGAAATTGTCAAACTTGATCACCTTAGAGATTGATATTCCGGATGCCAACAATCTACCGAAAGATTCGTTTACTGAAAAGCTTAAGAGATACAAGATATGCATTGGAGGTACCTGGCATCTCTTTTTTAAGGAGGAGTTGGCCTTCTCAAGAATGTTAAAACTCAAACTGAATATGAGCTTCCAATTAGACTTTGGGATCAAAATGCTACTGAAGAGGACAGAATATCTTCATTTAGACGAGTCGAACATTACGAAGAGTGTCTTATATCAATTAGATAGAGAAGATTTTCAACAACTGAAACATCTCTGTATCGAAAATAATGGTAATATTAAGCATATCCCTGAGTTGAGGACATCGGCCTTCAAAAACTTGAAAGTTTTAAAGGTGGAAAACTGTGAGACATTAAGATTTATCTTCTCATCATCTATAGCTAGAGGCCTTTCACTACTTGAAGAATTGAACATAACAAGATGCAACAACATGGGTGCAATATTCGTGAAAGAAGAAGAAGACGAAATAGAAGATCAGGGAGATATGATGTTGTTCGGTCGACTTCAAACCTTAGTGCTAAAGGATCTTCCAAAGCTCGTGGGCTTCCTAAGCACAAGAGAAACCAATTCAGAGGGCAACCTGCATGATTTTCAGTTGCCGCTTCTACATCATCAGGTACATTACACAATACGTAATTATTACCCAAAAAATATTCCACACATTACACAAGCATAAACATTTATAGTTGGCATTCATTGTGCCTGAAGTATAATTGCATGCGCTTCTATTAGGTTGTGGCACGCCTACAGCTTAGTCTTGGGGCATAAAAGTACTTAAATTTGAAAACAAAAATAAGATGGGACGACTTGTCTAAAATAATTTTGAAATAAAAAAGCTAATTCCATAAAAATGAATTTTGGCATATTTAATATTCATAAGATTTTTTATTTCATTTCACCCCTCAAACTAACCCCAACAAAAATAGAAAGCGATAAATATTACAACGGATTAATTAACAAAATTATAATCTTTAGAGAGAATAAATTACAATAAATTACTTACATGGTTTTTAATGCATGTTTGTTTGGACTTTTTCAAAGTGGTACTGGTGTTATAAACAGATTTTAAATAGATGCTAATCTCTTTCCGTTAAAATCAGTCGTCGCGAGTTCATCAAAATTACAGTGCCAAAATTGCCCCCCTGTCCACCAAAATTCTGTTAAATTAGAAATAGAAAGTGTCGACCATGTAGCTATAATTTGCCACACCATAATGAATAACAGAATAATATATGTTATATACACATTCAACATTCAAATGATTAAAAAATATATATAGTAAAAACACTTTAAGAAAATATAAATGCAAATAAACTAAAAGAATAAAAATAAGAATGTGAAAACTTTAATAATAACTCTATTTGAAGGCTTTTACAAATCATCTTAAATAAGAAACAATAATACATTAATATTTATATATATATATATATATATTTATATCAAGCGGCCTGTGCGTTTTAAATTAAGTGTTCAACCATTACCAAAAGACACAACATATCAAGCGTCATACTTTTATTATGGAAAAAATGAGAAAATAAGATGGGATTTTTCTGAAACAGTTTTCAAATAAAAAAGCTCATTGCGTATATATGGAATTTGTCATAATTTGTCATATTTTTGTTAACTATTATAGCATCACAAATGAGTATTTACAATTAATGGTATGATATGATGACTTTGTATCCTTGGGAGCTCTATTGAGAATTTTATAGATGGACTACATTGATTTTTGAAGGGATCATTGTTTCCAAATTTGTGCTATTTTATCTTCTTTCTCCAATTTAATTTACATATTTTCAAAATCGATGCATAAAACTACATATTTAGCATCTTTAATTGATACATAGAACATAATCCGACAGGTTTCCTTTCCAAGCTTGCAAACACTACGTATGAAGGGTCTACCCAAAATAAAGTACGTATGGAGCTGTGGTCAAGAACCCAAAACAGTCATCAGATGTCTCGAGCATTTGCAAGTACTTGAGATTGAGGATTGTGGGGTGGAGGAAATTGTTGCATTTGAAAGAGGAGGAGAAGCAATAGCAATTAGGACCTTGATGTTCCCTCAAGTAACTGAGTTGAAGTTTAGAAATTTATCGAGACTCAAGGGGTTTTACAAAGGAGTGCATGTTTCAAAATGGCCAATGCTAAAAGAGATGGAAATTGAAAGATGCGAGAAAGTTGAGATTTTTGCTTCAGAAGTTGTGAGCTTTGAAAAAACAGTTGAAGATCAGAGGCAGTCTGAGATGTCCATTAAACAACCCCTTTTCTTGGTGAATGAGGTAATTAAAGAAACTAAATTTATTGGCTCTCTTAAGATTTCCACTTATACATCCCAATATTATAAAATCATTTTGATCCCTCCTTAAGTTCATAAATTTAATTAATTAATCTTTAGGAACTATAAATTTAATTACAATATTAATCATTATTAAAGAATACTTAAATTTAATTGATTATTCTGTATAAATTAAATGACTAAAACACTCGTATATATGTTTTTTAATGCATTTATAAAAGTGCATGTTAAAGTCCCATTGTTTGGACTTTTTCAAAGTGGTACTTAAATTTTTAAATATATTCGAATCTTTTTGCGTCAAAATAGTCATCACAAGTTCATCAAAAGTTTTAAATCCACGAATTAGAGTCTCGTTGCTGGAAACATTAAATAAAGGTGTTGAAGTATTACCAACAAACAAAACATATGAAACATCATATTTAAGACTGGAAATTGTTTTTATCTTATTATATTTGTTTTTTACAATATGATATTTCTTTCATTAAATTAGATGATGTATTATTAGTATGATCAAACTGCATGCAGACATATCGATGCTCGCTTTTACAAATACATCAAATATATTTAATTCCACTCGAGCTGAAATATATTTCTTATAGTTTCTGTTATGTTGGATGGGGTATGTGTTAACCACTGTTGCTGTTCTAATATATTTTATAGCTCTCGTTTCCGAGCTTGAAGAAGTTGGATATTTCGGGCATGGATAAGTTGGAAATTGTATGGCAGGATCAAGTCACCGCGACTTCTATTCCCAATATTCCGAATGCCAACAATCTACCGGCAAATTTCTTTTCTGAAAAGCTTGAGAGATACAGGATATGCATTGGAGTTCATAGCTACTATGAAAATTTTATGAGGGAGGTAGCCTTCTCAAGAGTTTTAAAACTCAAATTGAATTTGAGCTTTCAATTGGACGTTGGGATCAAAATGCTAATGAAGAGAACGGAATATCTTTATTTAGACGAGGAGAACAGTTCTAAGAGTGTCTTATATGAAGTAGATAGAGAAGATTTTCAACAATTGAAGCATCTCCATATCCAAAATAATGATAATATTAATCATATCCTTGAGTCGGGGACATCGGTTGTTGCCTTTCCTATACTGGAGACATTTGTTTTGAAAAATATGATAAGCTTGGTAGAAATTTGTCAGGGTAACCTTCCATTGGAATCCTTCAAAAACTTGAAAGTTTTAAAGGTGGATAACTGTGAAAAATTAATATTTATCTTCTCATCATCGATAGCCAGAGGCCTTTCACTACTTGAAGAATTGAATATAACAGGATGCAACAACATGGTTGCAGTATTCGTGAAAGAAGAAGAAGACGGAATAGAAGATCAGGGAGATATGATGTTGTTCGGTCGACTTCAAACCTTGGTGCTACAGGATCTTCCAAAGCTCGTAGGCTTCCTAAGCTCAAAAGATTCATTCATGGCTGATTGTAGAGAAACCAATTCAGAGGGCAGCCATGATCTTCAGTTGCCACTTCTACATCATGATCAGGTACATTACACGAGTACTACTTAATTACCGGAAAAGTATTCAGATCCACACATTGCACAAGTCCATATAAATCATGTGTCAAGCACACCGCATTATCAATCATAAGTATACAAATTTATAATAATAATATTATAAAATTATATTTTAACAATAAATTTTATAATATATATATTTTTTTATATAAGTCTTTCTCTCTTCTTTTCAAAAACTAAAAAATACCCAACTCGAACGATCTCACAGTAATTCACAAACTATCTTGCTAATATTCATAAAATTTTTATTTCATTTCACCCCTCAAACGAACCCCAACAAAAATAGAAAGCGATAAATATTACAACTGATTGATTAACAAAATTATAATCTTTACAAAATAAATTACAATAAATTACTTACTAGGTTTTTAATGCATGTTTGTTTGGACTTTTCCAAAGTGGTACTGGTGTTTTAAAAAGATTCTAATCTCTCTGTCAAAATCAGTCGTCGCAAGTTCACCAAAATTACAGTGCCAAAATTGCCCCCCTGTCCACCAAAATTCTGTTAAATTAGAAATAGAAAGTGTCGACGATGTAACTATAGTTTGCCACACCATAATGAGTAATAGAATAATACATGTTATATATACGTTCAGCATTCTAAATGATTAAAAAATATATATATTAAAAACACTTTAAGAAAATATAAATGCAAATAAACTAAAAGAATAAAAATAAGAATATGAAAACTTTAATAATAACTCTATTTGAAGGCTTTTACAAATCATCTTAAATAAGAAACAAGAATACATTAATTTATATATATATATATATATATCTTTATATCAAGCGGCTTGTGCGTTTTAAATTAAGTGTTCAACCATTACCCAAAGACAGAACATATCAAGCGTCATACTTCTATTATGCAAAATATGAGAAAATAAGATGGGACTTTTTTAAAACAATTTTCAAATAAAAATGCTCATTTCATAAATATGGGATTTGTCATATTTTTGTTAACTATTATAGCATCACAAATGAGTATTTACAATTAATGGTATGATATAATGACTTTGTATCCTTGGGAGCTCTGTTGAGAATTTTATAGATGGACTACATTGATTTTTTAAGAGACCATTGTTTCCAAATTTATTTTCTTTCTCCAATTTAATTTTCATATTTTCAAAATGGAAGCATAAAAATATATATTTGGCATCGTTAATTGATACAAAGAAAATAATCCGACAGGTTTCCCTTCCTAGCTTGCAAACACTGCGTATGGAGGGTCTACCCAAAATAAAGCACGTATGGAGCTGTGGACAAGAACCCAAAACAGTTTTCACAGGTCTCGAGCAATTGAAAATACTTGAGATTACCAATTGTGGGGTGGAAGAAATTGTTGCAGTTGAAGGAGGAGGAGAAGTAGTAGCAATAAGGACTTTCGAGTTCCCTCGAGTAAGTACTTTGGAGCTTAGAAATTTAAAAAGACTCAAGTGGTTTTACAAAGCAGTGCATGTTTCAAAATGGCCGATGCTGAAAAAGCTGAAAATTGAAAGATGCGAGGAAGTTGAGATTTTTGCTTCAGGAGTTGTGAGCTTTGAAGAAACCATTAAAGAGAGGCAGTCAGAGATGTCCATTAAACAGCCCCTTTTCTTGGTGGATGAGGTAATTAAATAAACTAAATTAATTGGCTCTCTTAAGATTTTCACATTTACATCCCAATATTGTAAAATCATTTTGATCCCTCCTTAAGTTCATAAATTTAATTAATTGATCTTTACGAACTTTAAATTTAATTATAATATTAATCATTATTAAAGAATACATTAATATATATATATATATATATATATTTATATCAAGTGGCCCGTGCGTTTTAAATTAGGTGTTCAACCATTACCCAAAGACAGATCATATCAAGCGTCATACTTCTATTCTGCAAAATATGAGAAATAAGATGGGACTTTTTTAAAATAATTTTCAAATAAAAAAGCTCATTGCGTAAATATGGGATTTGTCATATTTTTGTTAACTATTATAGCATCACAAATGAGTATTTACAATTAATGGTATGATATGATGACTTTGTATCCTTGGGAGCTCTATTGAGTATTTTATAGATGGACTACATTGATTTTTTAAGGGATCATTGTTTCCAAATTTGTGCTATTTTACTTTCTAGCTTTCTCCAATTTAATTTACATATTTTCAAAATCGATGCATAAAACTACATATTTAGCATCTTTAATTGATACAAAGAACATAATCCAACAGGTTTCCTTTCCAAGCTTGCAAACGCTACGTATGAAGGGTCTACCCAAAATAAAGTACGTATGGAGTTGTGGTCAAGAATCCAAAACAGTCATCAGATGTCTCGAGCAATTGCAAGTACTTGAGATTGAGGATTGTGGGGTGGAGGAAATTGTTGCAGTTGAAAGAGGAGGAGAAGCAGTAGCAATTAGGACTTTGGTGTTCCCTCAAGTAACTAAGTTGAAGTTTAGAAATTTACCGAGACTCAAGTGGTTTTACAAAGGAGTGCATGTTTCAAAATGGCCGATGTTGAAAGAGATGAAAATTAAAAGATGCGAGAAAGTTGAGATTTTTGCTTCAGAAGTTGTGAGCTTTGAAAAAGCAATTAAAGATCAAAGGCAGTTTGAGATGTCCATTAAACAACCCATTTTCTCGGTGAATGAGGTAATTAAAGAAACTAAATTTATTGGCTCTCTTAAGATTTTCACATTTGCATCCCAATATTATAAAATCATTTTGATCCCTCCTTAAGTTCATAAATTTAATTAATTAATCTTTAGGAACTATAAATTTAATTACACTATTAATCATTATTAAAGAATACATAAATTTATTTGATTATTCTGTATAAATTAAAGGACAAAAACACTCTTATATATGTTTTTTAATGCATTTATAAAAGTGCATGTTAAAGTCCCATTGTTTGGACTTTTTCAAAGTGGTAACGGCCGTGTTTAAATTTAAAAAAAAAAAACAAATAGATTTGAATCTTTTTCTGTCAAAATAGTCATCGCAAGTTCATCAAAATTACAGTGCCAAAAATGCTACTCTTTCCACCATAATCAATAATAGAATAATACATGCAGTTATATATACATTCAACATTCTAAAAGATTAATATATATATATATTAAAAATATAATTGTAAAATGGTGAAATTTTGCTTTACTACTTTTAAGTGGGGGAATTAAATTGATGTGTTCTCACTAAGATGAAAACTGCATGCATTCAGATATAACTTGAATTCCATGACTTGCGAACTTAAATTAATAGATTTTATATATTAATGCTTAGTTTTTTTTTTTTTTTTTTTTTTGCAGTATATATTAATGCTTAGTTGTTCCACAATATATAACTTCAATTAATGTATAAACCAAAAGATCAGTACGTTCTTCCTTAATTGGTTATAGCTTTTTTTTTTAATTGGTTATAGCTGGCTCTGTTATGACGTTGGTTTAATACGGGATATCATGTCTTAACTAATTACTCTTTATCCCATGAATTTTACAGCACTCAATCCCCAGCTTGGAGATACTGTTCATTTCGAACATGGATTCGGTAGAAATTATATTTGGAAAGCTGGAGGGGCAAAATGGTAAAGAATCACAAGTTTTAATATCCCCAGCGTCAGGGACAGAAGAAAGTGGAGCAACCACACACTTTGTGTCAACTGTACGTATACACTCTATATACATAGTCGAAATATATATAGTATCAATCATAAACACTCCCAACGGCCTCTCCTGCATGCCCCCAAATTATAATTACATCCCTCTACTGAGGTTGTATTGTGAAATTATTTTGATATCTCTCATTATAAAGTTGATAAAATTAATTAATTAGTCTTTCTAAAATACAGATTTAATTACAGTATTAATCATTATTAAAGAATACACAAATCTCATTATTCTGTATATCAAGTCCATAAAGAAATAATTAAATAACGAAAACAGAAAGAATTATAAGTATTACAACTGGTTTATTAACAAAATTATAATCTCTACATAATAAATTACTTATATGATTTTTAATGCATTAATTAAAATTTGAAATAACTTAAATTCATATTTTTATAAGAAAAAGTTACTGTTTAGGTCCCATTTTTAAAAGTTTTAAATCCACGAATTAGAGGCTCGTTGCGGGAAACATGAAATAAAGTAAAGGTGTTGAACTATTACCAACAAACAAAACGTATGAAACCTCATATTTAAGACTGGAAATTGTTTTCTAAAACAATTTTCAAATAAAAATGCTCATTGCGTACGTAAATATGGAATTTGGCATATTTTTGTTAACTTTTATAGCATGTCAAATTGAGTATTTATAATGGCATGATATAATGACTTTGTATCCTTGGGAACTCTATTGAGAATTTTTTAGATGGACTATATTGATTTTTTAAGGCATCATTGTTTCCAAATTTGTACTCTGTCAGGGCAAACTTCCATTGATATACTTCAAAAACTTGAAAGTTTTAGAGGTGGAGAACTATCAGAAATTAAGATTTCTCTTCTCATCATCCATAGCCAGAGGCCTTTCACTACTTGAAAAATTGAAAATAAAAAGATGCAACAACATGGGTGCAATAGTTGTGACAGAAGAAAAATACGGAATAGAAGATGGAGATGTAATATTGTTCCATCAACTGCAAACCTTGGTGCTAGAGGACCTTCCAGAGCTCGTGAGCTTCTTAAGCACAAAAAGTTCATTCATGACTGACTGTGGGCAGATCATTGCAGAGGGCAACCACAATCTTCACATGCCACTTCTACATCAGGTACAAGAGACACTAATTACCAAAACAAGATTTCATACATCGACACGAGTCCGTATAAATGTGTCAAAGCATATATACCGCACTATAAATCATAAACATTCCCAATGCTAGTGGCTTGCGAACCAATTGGCATCCCCTGCCCCAAAAATATTTATAGTAAAAACACTTTAAGAAAATATAAATGCAAATAAACTAAAAGAATAAAAATATGAAAACTTTAATAATAACTCTATTTGAAGGCTTTTACAAATCATCTTAAATAAGAAACAAGAATACATTAATATATATATATATATATATATATATATATTTATATCAAGCGTCATACTTCTATTATGCAAAATATGAGAAAATAAGATTGGACTTTTTTAAAACAATTTTCAAATAAAAAAGCTCATTGCGTAAATATGGGATTTGTCATATTTTTGTTAACTATTATAGCATCACAAACGAGTATTTACAATTAATGGTATGATATGATGACCTTGTATCCTTGGGAGCTCTATTTAGAATTTTATAGGTGGACTACATTGATTTTTTAAGGGACTATTGTTTCCAAATTTGTGCTATTTTATTTTCTTTCTCCAATTTAATTTACATATTTTCAAAATCGATGCATAAAACTACATATTTAGCATCTTTAATTGATACAAAGAACATAATCCGACAGGTTTCCTTTCCAAGCCTGCAAACACTACGTATGGAGGGTCTACCCAAAATAAAGTACGTATGGAGCTGTGGTCAAGAACCCAAAACAGTTATCAGATGTCTCGAACAATTGCAAGTACTTGAGATTGAGGATTGTGGGGTGGAGGAAATTGTTGCAGTTGAAAGAGGAGGAGGAGAAGTAGTAGCAATTAGGACTTTGGTGTTCCCTCAAGTAACTAAGTTGAAGTTTAGAAATTTACCGAGACTCAAGTGGTTTTACAAAAGAGTGCATGTTTCAAAATGGCCGATGCTGAAAGAGATGAAAATTTATAGCTGCGAGAAAGTTGAGGTTTTTGCTTCAGAAGTTGGGAGCTTTGAAAAAATAGTTGAAGATCAGAGGCAGTCTGAGATGTCCATTAAACAATCCCTTTTTTCGGTGGATGAGGTAATTAAAGAAATTAAATTTATTGGCTTTCTTAAGATTTCCACATAAACATCCCAATATTATAAAATCATTTTGATCCCTCCTTAAGTTCATAAATTTAATTAATTAATCTTTAGGAACTATAAATTTAATTACAATATTAATCATTATTAAAGAATACTTAAATTTAATTGATTATTCTGTATAAATTAAATGACAAAAACACTCGTATATATGTTTTAATTTAAAAAAAAAAAAGAAAGATTTGAAAGTAGTCATCGCAAGTTCATCAAAATTACAGTGCCAAAATGCCACTCTTTCCACCATAATCAATAATAGAATAATACATGCAGTTATATATACATTCAACATTCTAAAAGATTAAATTCTTTACTAGTTTTAAGTGGGGGGATTAAATTCTTGTGTTGTTACTAAGATGAAAACTGCATGCATTCAGATATAACTTGAATTCCATGACTTGCGAACTTCAATTAATGTTAAGCCATACGTTATTCCTTAATTGGTTATAGTTGATTTTGTTATGACGTTCGGTTAATATGGGATATCATGTCTTAACTAATTACTCTTTATCCCATGAATTTTACAGCACTCATTCCCCAGCTTGGAGACACTGGAATTTTCGAACATGGATTCGTTAGAAATTATATTTGGAAAGTTGGAGGGGCAAAACGGTAAAGAACCACAAGTTTCAATATTCCCAGCATCAGGGACAGAAGAAAGTGGAGCAACCACACACTTTGTGTCAACCGTACGTATACACTCTATATACATAGTCGAAATATATATGGTATCAATCATAAACACTCCCAACGGCCTCCCCTGCATGCCCCCAAATTATAATTGCATCCCTCTATTGAGGTTGTATTGTGAAATCATTTTGATCTCTCCCCTTATAAAGTTGATAAAATTAATTAATTAGTCTTCCAAAAATATAGACTTAATTACAGTATTAATCATTATTAAAAAAAAATACTCGAATCTCATCATTTTGTACATCAGGTTGATAAAGAAATAATTAAATAATGAAAACAGAAAGAATTTTAATTAAGTATTAGAACTGATTTATTAACAAAATTATAATCTCTACGGAATAAATTACTTATATGATTTTTTAATGCATTAATTAAAATTTGAAATAACTTAAATTCATATTTTTATAAGAAAAAGTTTCTGTTTAGGTCTCAATTTTAAAAGTTTTAAACCCACGAATTAGAGGCTCGTTGCTGGAAACATTAAATAAAGGTGTTGAAGTATTACCAACAAACAAAACATATGAAACCTCATATTTAAGACTGGAAATTGTTTTTATCTTATTATATTTGTTTTTTACAATATGATATTTCTTTCATTAAATTAAATGATGTATTATTAGTATGATCAAACTGCATGCAGACAGATCGATGCTCACTTTTACAAATACATCAAATAAATTTAATTCCACTCGAGCTGAAATATATTTCTTATAGTTTCTGTTATGTTGGATGGGGTATGTGTTAACCACTGTTGCTGTTCTAATTTATTTTATAGCTCTCGTTTCCGAGCTTGAAGAAGTTGCACATTCGGTGGATGCGTAAGTTGGAAATTATATGGCAGGATCAAGTCACCGCGACTTCTTTTCCCAATATTCAAGAATTGGACATTCATAATTGTGACAAGTTGTTGCACGTCTTTCAATCTAAGTTGCATACAACGACAACATTAATACAAAGTCTGACTGTTCTAAATATAAGCTACTGCAGTTCATTAGAAACTGTATTTGGAAATATGGAGGGGCAAAATGGTAAAGAACCACAAGTTTTAATAGCTCCAAGTTCAGGTACAGAAGACGGAATAGCCGGACATATTGAGTTCCCCATACTAACTGAATTGTTACTATTTGAATTGCCAAAACTCAAGTGGATTTTTGAAGGAGTGCATACTAATTTGGAATCATGGCCTTCATTGAAAAGATTATGCCTGTGGGAATGTAGTGAACAAGTGAACAAAATGATGTGGGCTTCAAAATTTGCAAGCAGCAGTAGCAGTCAAGAGAACCAACTCCCGACTTGCATTCAACAACCCATGTTCGTCGTTGAGGAGGTTAACAATCCTATCCTATCAACTACTCTACTCTCTCTCTCTCTCTCTCTCTCTCTCCAAAGTACTAAATGTTTAATTTTCATATACAGAGAATTTTTCCCTTGCAATAAGTTCACACAATCTTGTTAACCTAGCAATTAGAATTTTTCGTAGCCCTTACAATATAAACTCTAGCAATTAGTTAACCTATACATGATCATGAAGGAATTGAAGAACAATACCAACTCATCTTTATGATCTCTTTAATTTGTTTAATGTACGTTTTGATTCTTTTACAGGGTACGTTCCCCAACTTGGAGTATTTGTCATTTTGCTTCCGTGAAAGAACTAAATGTCCCAGCAGATTTTCAGATTTTCCCGATCCATCTTCTCTTCTAACAGGACTGCCAAATCTGTTGAATCTTAACGTATACGATCGTGTCTGGGAGGAAATATTCCCTTATGAACTTGTTGATCGAGAAATACGATTAAGAATGCTAAGGCTCTGTCGTCTATGTATGCTTACACATTTGTGGAAAGAAGACAATACCCAGCCATGCCCACTTTTTCATAATCTGGAATACCTTCATGTGTTACGATGCGGCAAATTGAGAAACATAGTGCCATCATCTGTATCTCTTCGCAATTTGACAAGATTGGAAATATCAGATTGTCACGGATTGATCAATTTATTAACATCCTCAACTGCCAAAACTTTGGTGCAACTCGAAAGAATGACTGTGATTGATTGCAAAAGGATTACAGAAATTGTAGCAATGGAGGATGGTGAAGCAAATGTGGCAATTACTTTCAACAAGTTAAGACGCTTAGAACTTCGTGGCTTACCAAACCTCACACACTTTTGCTCTGGACATTATTCCTTTGGGTTCCCATCTTTGGATGAGGTAATTGTGAGATGTTGTCCTGAGATGAAGACTTTCAGTCACGGAGTCTTAAGTACACCAAAGCTGAAAGGAGTATCTGATGATTACAGTTGGTTTTCGAAACGGAATTTGTATTGGGAGGATGACCTGAATACCACCACACGTTGTCTTTGGGAGGAGTCAAATCAATATGATACTCGATTGTTATTCAGAGAAAGGGTAAGTATATTCCCAACTTACAAAGTCATGATTTTTTTTTTTTTTTAATCTTTGGTGTTTTTAGCACACTTAATGCTTATTGAAATAGATAATTTAGTATATATATTTTTCCATTAGGTTAAATTTTTGAAACAAGTAAAATTGGTGGTTTAACATTCATAAATCACAATAATTTCTCATTCGTTATAGGTACCATTAAACATAGAGAAAACAAAGTTTTTCTTTTATTTATTTAAAAAAAAAAAAAAGGTGGGGAAAGCCAAGTGAATGGCGGGATGGCTTTGATATTTCTTTGATTTTTTTTTTTATGAAAAGCTTCGTTTATGATAATTTGATATTTGAAACTTTTATCTTTATAAATATGTTGTTTTCTGTCAATGGGAAGGTTGAGAATTCTGAAGAAGATGAAGATCATCCTTCAGAAGATGAAGATCATTCTGAGAATTTTGAAGAAGATGAAGATCATCCTTCAGAAGATGAAGATCATTCTGAGAATTCTGAAGAAGATGAAGATCATCCTTCAGAAGATGAAGATCATTTTGAGACTACTGAAGAATGGTGATGTTTCTTTCTTTTGATGAGGTTAGTGCGAGCAGAGGACCCTTCATTCCCATTAATGTTTAATTATGGTTTGCTTGTTTTATTATGTCTTCTTTATTTTTAAATCTCTCTTATATGTAAGAGAGAATGCCAAATAAAAAAAGTTTGACAATGTATTGATTTGATATAACTCCTCATGAAGTACTGTAGTTAACAACTCCGATGTTGCCAACAAATAAACTTGAACTATAATCTTAATTTGACCATTTGATCTCTGCCTTTTGATTATCACTTTTTATATCAGTACTGTACTTTTCACCATTTTGGTTTGTACAAGATAAGTCTATTTCTTTTACGAACTACTTAAGGTCATGTTTGGGAAATGAGATATATTGTATCTCAAAACTTCCTATTATTTATTTTCCAAATATTACTGAAATACAAAATATTTTTTAATTTAAATTTTTCAATATTTTTATTTAATTATTATCTAATAATTATAATTTTCTTAAACTTCCAAACAAACACAAAAAATAATACAATTGGTTCAAATTTCAGAACAAAAATAATATCAAAACATTATAATATATTTATTTAACTTTTTATCTCTCATTTTTCAAAATATCTTAACTCAAACTATTTTACTACTATTTATGAACTATTTCATTATTATTTACAAAATTTTCATCTCATCTCATTACCTAAACATGTAAATTTGAAGTATGACTTTTGGTCGTCCTCATGCTGCATGTTCAATATATAAACTTGTTTAGAAGGTTTGTATTTTCCTTTGGGATATGGATACCGATTTTGTGAAATATGAACTATTTCATCAAACAATGATAGAATATTAAATGGTACAATGTATCAAGATTTTTTTTTTTTGTTATTATTATCCCTATCAATTCATATGATGCGCTTTTTTGAACCTTTAACCATCTTCAAATTCATTGTCCTAATTGAACTTATAATTTTAAAAAATTCTGATTTGAAAATACTGTTAGTTGGTTTTCGGTTAGATTAATAGACAATATTTGAAAGCTAAGTAAGAAGGCATGTTCTAATTTTCCTTGTATCTTTTTTAAATAAAAAATAGAAATAATTTCTACAATCTTAAAATATATAGACCCTACGCACTTCTTTGAAAAAAAATTGGAGAAATTTATAATCTACATTTAAAAAAAAAAATCAACCTTTTATGGTGAATTTCAATTTTTTTATTTAAAAAAAAAAAGTCCACGAGCTTTATACGTCCTATAACTATATCTAGCATTGTTCAAAAAATATAAATAAAGAAGTGTGTTACTAATAAAAATATTTAAAAAAATTTACTTGAATTTTAAGTTTTACGTATCTCCTTTCCATCGTAAAAGAAAAATTGTAAGTATATTACTATCAGTATTCTATTCACAAAATATAAATATTTTAACATGGAGAAAGGGAAAATTAATCAATTAATTTTTCAAAAACACTTATATTTACTAAGAAGAAAGAAAAGTGAAGGAAATGACAAGAAGTGTTAATTAAGATTATATCATATATGAATTGAATACATTGGCATCCTCTATATCCATGGTGTCTTTTCTTCTTTTTGAAAAATTAATTGATTAATTTTCCCTTTCTCCATGTTAAAATATTTATAATTTTGTGAATAAAATACTGATAATAATATACTTACAATTTTTCTTTTACAATGGAAATGAGTTATGTAAAACTTAAAATTCAAGTAAATTGAGTTATCAACTCATAACAAACAAGTAAAAACCACGTTAACCAAATACAGCTGCATCATAAACACTTATATTTACTGAGAAGATAGAAAAGAGAAGCAAATGACAATGACACAAAGGAAATGAACAACAATAACCATTTTATTCCATACTTTAGTTGCGGACAAGCAATAAAAGGAAGTCCTGGGAAAAAAATAATTACCACCTGCAGAGGCTTAATAGAGGAAGGAAGTAGTTTTGGTTTTTTGAAGGGAAGAGTGTTCAAGCAATGTCTCAATGATATAAGTGTTCAAGTCATGGATAGCTAAAGTATGAGCTAAATGTCTCTAGCAAATTTACCAAAATATAAGTGTTCAAGTCATGCTAGAGACATTGAGACACTTATATCATTGAGACATCTAAAGTGCAAGTGTTCAAGTCATGGATAAACTCTTCTCTTCTAAAAGTTGAAGAGAAGAGTGTTCAAGCAATAATTTCAATTATATTTTATTCTGCTTCGAGAAATTCTTGTTTGGTAAGTTTGACACAGTTTGTTTTTTCTTTTCATCAAAGAGTATAAATTGTATTGATGGAAGCTCTATAACAAAGACTGAATACATGTAGCAACCTCTAGCAAATTTAGCTTAAGTATGAGTTATATAACATTTAATTGAATATATTTTCAAACGATTTTATTGTTTTACAGGAGATGACTGGAAAATATAAACATTAAAAAAGAAAAAGAGAGCAAAGAGAGAGGAGATGAATACCACGTCAGTTCACACTACCTCTATGTGACAAATTACATGCTAAGTGAGCAGAAACATATAGTATGGCTCCACTAATTGTTACCTATAAACAAAAGCCAAAATGCCTCAATACCATTTTGGAACACACTCATGATCTGCTTTTTACTATAAGAAAATAATTCCATTGATATATTAAAGCAATTAAAAACATTAATGATATATAAATAAGATATGATATGAATAACTATGGACGCACAACCATTCTGATAAATAAAGAAAATCATGGAAATATTGTTTGGATTAGATAGGTAGATAAGACTGAGTAGCCATAAGGATCCCATTACAGTAGAAAATCGTGTCACTGGAGTTTTTGAAGTTTTTTATTTCATGGAGGTTCTAAACTTGCTCTGCTCAAGGTCCCCACGTTTAACTAGTTTGTCATCACTAGCAAAAAACATGTAAGTATGCTTGCTGCTGACAGCAAGGCCTGCAAAAGAAAACACACATTTTACCCATCTTGTGCCCAATAATATAGCCATTAACCATACCATAATTGGGCACTAAAGTTTCTATAACATCAATAATTTGTTAGGAGCTGAGCTCGTATTTGTTCAATGTGTCCTGTTAGTGTGAGTTTTAGCCTTCCACTTCCCACATCCCATATCTGGTTGGGCAAAAATAACAACGAAAACACTCAGTTGTTGTTCCTTACAAAGAAATGTCACAAGTGAATGGCATTAGGGTAGTTGCATAATCATAATCTTTGGTTTTCAAATCACAGAAGAGATTGTATGACCAGAGTCAGTTTGGAAATAAGAGACACTCTATCTCCTTATCCACCTCGCAATAACTGAGCTTTGGAATAGAGCAGTTTTTTAGTTTAATTGGCTCAATAGTTGAATCCGATTTTCCATTTTCCTTTATTTGAGTTTAAAGGATTCAGGCCTATCTTAAACTTGCTTCTTATGACTCTATCCCACCCAAATCACCAGATCTGTGCCTACGAAAAAATAGAACAAAAAACCCGATCGCCGAAGGAGGATTGATGTTGGAGCCCCTTAATCGAGTCGTCGGAGTTTGTTGGTCTAGTCTGTGGTGGTGGCGGAGGTAGAGAGATAGGTTTGACAGTCGCAGTACCCTAAACTGCACTGAAGGGGAAAAAAAAAGAACAAACTCCCAGTCTTCGAAGGAGGACCGACGTCGAAGGCCTCGATGGAGTCACCGGAGTATGTTGGTCAAGCCTATGGCGATGAAGGAAGCACATGCACAGGTGACGGTTGATGACGCCTCCAAGAAAGAAAAATAGCAAAAAAACCAATTTTTCAAAAGAAGGACCGATGCCAGATGTCCCTCAACGAGGATGCCGGGGCCCATCAGCCTTGTTTGTGATGGTGGTGAGGTGTCACTCGCCGGTCGAGGGTGGGTGAGGGGTGGCGGCAGGATGGATGCCTTAGGGTTACATCAACCACATCATGACCACCAGACCATCATCATGTGTTTCCAACTAGACTTTGCAACTGCTTTCTGACTCCTATGGATCTCTGGTCCGTGAAGTCTTTGATCCCTTCGAAATTAGAATTCCCTTACTTCACCTCTTTCACTATGTGGCAATTCCCGATTGTGGGAGTAGAAAACGAAGATGACAACTAACAATTATGTTTTAGATAACAATTGATGTGGATGGACATAGTTTGATTTACCCTTTTCTTGATATAATAATTTGCAGAACCCAAGCCTTCACAGATGAGAGGAAGCTAGTATGTAAAGATGGTAACTTACTTTTTTATTTATTGTGTTGACCTTATTTTGATTGATGTGGCTAATAATTTATCGAGCTTGCACATAAATTGATGCTTCTGGGGATCTCTCTCTCTCTCTCTCTCTCTCTCTCTCTCTGATTTCTTTTCGCTAACAATTTTTCCGTACACTAATACATAATGCATTCTTGTTTTTTCAAGTTTTTAAACTTTTATTTTTACCAATTTAATTTAAACACTTGTGAATTTCTTATTCTCATTTTCTTCTCATTTTTGTTTCATCCTATCCTAATTGTTTAATCTAGTTTGCTTAAAGTTAACTGAAAACAAAGACAAAGCTTTTTATTGGCAACGTGCTTGCTGGGAAACATCTTGATCAGGCAGCCTCTTGGTTAATGGAATATGGAATAGGAAAAAAATGACGAAGCAAAGACTCTTGCAGAGGCACCTACTGAACTAAAGTCTAACATGAAGGAAAAAGAAGATAACAAAAACGAATCAGACTCTCTTGTTGAGGCACCTATGAAACCAGATTATAAAAAGAAGGAAATAGAGGCATCTACTGGACCAGAGTCATCAAAAAAAAAAAAAACCCTGAAATCATTAAAGGCTGAATCAAAAATTGCAAAGAAGCCTCTTGGAAGTAAATCCTTGAACTCCAAAGAAGATAAAAGTGGTCCACAGGCTCAGTGGAAACAAAGAAAGAATAATAAGCATGTATTGAAGGGTAACATAGAAATCAACAATGGTGGAGGAGAGGTTAAAAGGCTGAATTCTAGAGTAGAAGGCAATGAGAAGAACGTCAATGATGAAGAGCATAAGGAGAAGAGCCATCAGCCTGAAAATAACCAAGAGAAGATCATTGAGTTGGAAAAGCACAAACAAAAAGAGAGCAAAGAAGGAAGGCATTTGGTTGTTTCACCTCTTGCCAGTGGTTGTTTCCCTAGATGCTTTCACCAAGGCCCTCTCTGCCTCATCTCTTAAATCTAAGTTTCTTAGTGCTTCTGTCATGATCAGCAGCAATAACTCTAACCTTTGGCATTGTCGGCTTTGTCATATTTCAAATGCTAAAATGGTTTTAATTGATGATCCAAATGTAAGAGACGGCTTCAATGTTAGTAAAATTTCCCCTTGTTTAGTTTGTCCTATTGCTAAACAACACAGAACTCCCTTTCCTATTAGCCATCACAAGTCAAATTCCATTTTTGATTTGGTGCATGTAGACATTTGGGCCATGTTCCATACCTACTTATGATGGAATTAGGTATTTTTTGACCATTGTAGATGACTTGTCACGGGCTACTTGGGTTTATTTATTGCATGCAAAATCAGAAACTAGAGCTTGTATTGAATCCTTTTATAACATGGGAGCAACTCAGTTTAACATTAAGATCAAAGTCATTAGAAGTGATAATGGGGTTGAGTTTCAAATGATTGAATTTTTTAATCAAAGAGGAATTATACACCAACGTTCTTGTTCTGAAACACCTCAACAAAATGACATTGTTGAGAGAAAAATCAACACATTCTTAATATTGCAAAAGCACTGCGTTTTCAATCAGGTCTCCCTTTACATTTCTGGAATGATTGCATTTTAACAGCTGTCTATCTTATAAATAGAACACCTACCCCTCTCCTTGGCAATAAAACTCCATATGAGCTCTTATTTTCAACTAAACCTACATACCATCATCTAAAAGTTTTTGGATGCTTATGTTTTGCAACTACCTTATCCCATGGTCGTAAGAAGTTTGATCCAAGGGACAGAAAATGCATTTTCCTAGGCTATCCTTTCGGCGTTAAGGGGTATAAGTTGCTTGACCTTGAGTCACACACCACCTTTGTTTCTAGAAATGTTATTTTTTATGAGGAATCCTTTCCTTGTCTTTATGCTTCTCACCCTGATGAACCTCCCTCTATTTCTCAACCTTCATCTATTCTTCCTTTTTCTCTTTCAGAACCCACTTCAAAACCTATCCATAGTTCTTCCTCTTTCCCTGCTACACATTCCCCATCCTTTGATTCTCCCTCACCTTCAATCAACATACATGTTGAGTCACCCATCACCAACACTTCTCCCTCACCTTCAACCAACATACCTGTTGAGTCATCCATCACCAACACTTCTCCCTCACCTCCATCCAATCCTACCTACATTCCTCCTGCACCTGTTTTAGGCTTAGCTTCTCCCACTACATCACCTTGTCTTCAAAGGTTAGTAAGAATTAGGATTGCACCTACCTATCTGAGGGACTTCCACTGTCAACAGGCTGCCTTGTCTTCAAGATCACAATCAATGGCTCAGGTAAACTCTTCTTCTTCTTATTGTTTATTTCCCTTACATAACTATCTCACTTATGAACATTTCACCCCTTCCTTCCAAGCCTTTTTCTTCATCCCTTTATGTTATGTGTGAGCCAACCTCCTATTCCCAAGCAGTTAGGGATCCAGATTGGTGCAAAGCCATGGATGATGAATTAGATGCTTTGGAGCAAAACAATACTTGGGTTCTTTTAGACCTTCCTCTCAGTAAACAGCCCATAGACTGCAGATATGTGCACAAAGTTAAACTTAACTCAGATGGTGGTGTTGAAAGATTAAAGGCACAATTGGTAGCAAAAGGCTACATTCAACAAGAGGAAATTAACTATACTGAAACATTCTCACCAGTTTCCGAAATGGTAACTATTCATTGTCTTCTCTCCATAGCTGCAATTCAAGGGTGGCATTTACATCAATTTGATGTAAACAATGCCTTCCTCCATAGGGAAATCTTCATGAACAAACCACCAGGCTATACTAAAGGAGGACCTAACAAGGTTTGCAAACTTCAGAAAATCATTTATGGCCTAAAACAAGCTTCAAGGCATTGGTATGCAAAACTCACTGCCTGGTTGTTGAATTTTGGTTTTTCCCAATCAAGAGCTGATTATAGTTTGTTCATTCAAGCTACTGACTACTCCTTTACAGCTCTTTTAGTATACATCAATGATATTTTGGTTGCCATTGATTCACTCAATTCCATAGCTGCTCTCAAAGTTTTCCTCAATGACAATTTCAAGATTAAGGACCCTGGATCTCTCAGATTTTTTCTTGGAATTGAGGTGGCAAGATCTTCAAAGGGAATTCATATTTCTCAACGTAAATATGCATTGAAAATCCTTGTAGATTCTGGTACTTTGGGATCCAAACCAGTCAAAATTCCAATGGATCAAAACCTCAAGCTTAGCAAGGACTCAGGTATTGAGTTACAGGATCCCTCTATCTATTGTAGATTAGTTGGAAGGCTTCTATACTTGACAATTACTTGCCCTGATCTCAGTTTTGCTATCCACACACTTAGTCAATTCATGTCCAAGCCAACATGTCAGCTACTCACAAAGTTTTAAGGTACCTTAAAGCATCTCTTGGTCAAGGCCTTCTTTTAGCTACATGGAAATCTAAAAAGCAAGGAGTAGTTTCAAGGTCCTCAGCAAAGGCCAAGTACAAGTCTATGGCAGAACCTATGCTGAGATTACTTGGCTCAAATTCCTCCTTGCTGACCTCCAAGTTCCCCATCCACAAGCTACACACCTTTTCTGTGATAATCAAGTAGCCATACACATTGTTGCAAATCAGTTTTTCATAAGTGAACCAAGCATATCGAATTAGATTGTCATCTAATTCGAGATAAGATTATTGATGGAACCATTACTACTTCTCATGTTCCTACTCACCTCCAACTTGCAGACCTTCTCACCAAGGCTCTTCCTTCTACTCTTCTCAACTCTCATTTACTCAAGATGAGAATAGCAAATTTGTATTGTCCCTCTTGTGGGGGGTATTGCAGCACTCTGCTCATACTGCTGCTACAAGTCATGAAGCTAGAACAGAAGCTACAGGCTGTCTACCTCCAACTACCTGTCTTGAACATCATGAAGATCTAGAAGATATATTTGTTCCTACATGTTTTTTGTCTACTCTGGATGATGTGCATGGAGACGCACTGGATTAATCCTTCCTTTCTCTTCCACTTTTTTTTTTTGTCTTATTTGTTGAGCTGTACAAATACTATTTGTTTTGCCATTTTATTGTTAGCAGTGGAACAGGTGATATGTTTTGTTGCTGTCTATAGGCAGCTGGTCATGTAGCTGTATATATGGTTGTCTTTTGTACAAAACATTTTCATTCATTCATTCTGAATTGAATAGAACACATAGGACTTTTCTCTTCTGTAAAGGCAAAAAAGTTGGCTAGGATTAGATGAGTGAATGATAAGGCTTATCTTATCATATTATTTATTATTGTTGGATGAATGTAAAAATAATTATTGATTTATATCTAAACAATGTTGAGTCTATCTAGAAATATTAGGAGTTGTTTAGATAAGTCCCTGAAGTCAAAATCGAGTTCTGATAGCATTACACTTATCCAGAAGAAATCTGATCAGAGTTTAGTCTATATCAGAAGAAGTTATCACGAAATGTTAGCAGTCCGTCGGGACGCGTTTTCGCGTCTGTTGCTAACCGTCAGCAGAGTCCTAATGCAACCAGAACTCTTTTCAGATCTTTTATTTAAAGGGGATTCGGTTTTGTATCTCTTTAAGGACTTCAAGTCACGAATTTTACAGAGGAGATTCTGTGAGTTTATGAGAGAAAATTCTCTTGAGAATTTTCATGGGAATTTTCATATCTTCTTGAGTGTGATCGTGCTTTGAGTGCGAAGCAACATCGATTGGGTTTCAGCCTTTGGAGTTCCAGAAGGGAGGTCAACATTTGAAGATCGCCAGAGGTTCTGGCTGCTACTGTGGTAGAAGACAAACGGGTCGTTTGTCTAGGCAAGTAAGAGAGTCGAATTGCAAAGGTTTTGTAATTGATTATTACTTGTAATTATTCTTCAAATAATGAGATTGACTTTCCTGGGTTTGGCTGCCCCGTAGGGTTTTACCTTTAAAGAGTTCTTTAAAGGGTTTCTCTTCGTAACTAATCGTTGTGTCTTGCAAGTTTGATTATTTATTTTAAAGTATTTGATTCATTTCATAATCTTTACAATTGAGATCTAACGTATTTGTTCAAGGAAATTGGTAGACAATTTCGTGGTTTTACAGGGGTACATTGGGAATTTCATCTTCCATTGTTTTCCCTCTCCTTTTTCTTACAGTGCTAGATGTGTAACGCCATCCACTGTACCTTTTGCAATTGCAACATATGCTACTACTTCAAGCCCCTATACAAAGGATCTATACCATTGTTATCATTATAGTGCTTCATCAGGTTCTTATCGTATTGGTGGAATGCACCCAATTGAGAGTGCCAATTTACGCAAAACAGAAATTGATCGAGTGGGTAGTTTATACTCCACATATGTTGCTGATGCTTTACTTCATAGAGACAAGACACATCATTATCAAGCTACCTAGCCTAAAGCGGTGCCTGTGCCAATTTCATCTCGGTACTCGTTTACTTGTCTATCATTCCTACACCGCTAACTAAATTTGCATCTTGAACATATGTATCCATCAACATTCTTTGGGTACCTTCTATCTTGTCAGGGACTCAGAAGTATTCTTTATTGATTTATTATTATTATTTTATTTCTTTCTTTTTTATGATCACAGTGATACTCCTTTTTTTTCATCTTGAACTCTATTTGTCAATTGCGATTACTTTTTAAATAGATAAAAAATGTGGGACTCTCAAACTTGGTTGATTAGTTGGTCAATGTTCTTGGGCTACCAACTGCACATTGTATGACATCTACTCCTGAATTACAAGGTAGAGACCGTAAATTTATTTGCAAATTGGTTTGCAAGTGCTCTTTAGTCTTACTTTTGTCCTATACATTTGCTTGGAAGTAAACCCCTCTTGGGCAACCAATTCAATATTCTATGAAAGGAGGCAACAAAGAAAGAATTCAGATTCAAAATAAGAAGATTCAACCCTTCAAATATAAATTCTATTCATTTGTCGCATCGAATTAAAATTAAAAGGACCATTACATTAATGACTTGGAAGGTACATAGATATTAGAGAGGAGCAAGTCTTGTTGATTTTTATTACTTTTTGTTAATGTATGAGTTTGCAGGAGGGAAAGAAACACGCGCATCCGTTGTTTTGATTCTCAAAGAAAAAGTTGCACACAATCGTTCAACACACAATCTGATTCAATTACATCGTACCCGTATTCTAAAGTGAAAGTGTTATACGATTTTGAAAAAAAAAAACTTGATATGAATAGTAACGCAGCAATGTAATAATTATTAATTTGAATTTTTTATTTTATATTATTTTGACTTTTGATTAATGACATATAAGCAAGAAAACCTATGAATAGGCATTTAATAAGTTAATTTTATCCTTCCCTAAACAAAAGGCAGTATTACTTCTTGTTGCGCAATGTCTTTGTGCCAACTTGCCAAACAAACGATAAATACATAGCAGAGAGCTGCTACAGGGAAGCCCCCTGTATAGCACAAAACAGCATGAATTGTGCCAAGTGGATAAGTACAAGGAAAATAAAGTAAAAAAAAAAAAAACAAACAATAAAAGGTCAAATCTCTTTCACACTAAAGATGCTGGAAAGACACTTGTATCTCCTACGAAAAGCCCCTCTACCTCCCATGTCTCCCCCATCTGGTTCACTACTGACTTCTTTGGGTCAACCCCCACCCTGCAGCTCCCCATTTGATGCGCTGAACATAGCGGAGTTGAAAGCCTTTTCAACCGCCTTGAACTTTCGTCTTTCACGAACTTCTCAAAATCATGTGAACTAGCTTTCTTCACATTTAAGGTCTTTCCTTTGCAGTTATGGGTTCCTATTTCTTCAGCTTCGGTAGCTGCCAATATCCTCAGTACCTTCTCTAGCCCTTTCTTTAGGTTCTCTTCGCACTTTTTTCCATTTGGTAACTGATTGACTTTGGAGAAATCACTCTTTGCATTTTATCTTGATTTGTATGTTTACTTAGTGATTTTTAACTAAATTGATAGCATCCACTTTATCTTCATTTGTATAAGTATACTTTAGCCTTCTACAATTTAAAAAAATTTGGCTGCAGACATGGTTAAGATTTGCAGTGTTTTTTTTTTTACCTTAAATAAATCATTTTTATATACACCCTCAAATTTTTCTTAAAGATTTACACCATTGAATAAAAGTCACGCATGCGCACAGGAAGACAAAACAAGAAAATGATATGCGTTATTATCAACAACATATAGTTGGAGACAAAAGCTTCACACCAACTTTCCTAGCTTTTAATTAGTGTGCAAAGGGATTCTTTTATGAAGGGTAAAATAGAGTTTTCAGACTTTTGTGCTTTTCGTGTCTCTACCCTTCGTGCATTCTAGCATCCTGGTATAGCCACCGCTAGGCTGAATTTTTTTTAATTATTTTTTAATATTTTAAAAAAATATAAAAAATTTATAATAATATTAAGAAATTTTTTCTTAATCATTAAAGAAAAAGATAAAATAAAAATGTCCAGCGGTGGCCAAATCATTTCCCTTTTTCATAGGTATGATCCCTCTTCCGATCTTCAAAACTTTGAATTCAACCCCTTGAAATTCAGAAAGTTCAATAGAACGTTGAATTCAACCTACCATAGTCAGTCAAGTTTCTTTTAAAAGTTCTATCATTATTTATTTATTTCCTGCCATTAAACTATGTCTAGTGTTCATCGATTCGAAAACTCTGAACGTTGCTTCCAAGTCGGCAGAAAAGATGCAAATGAATAATGAGTTTATGAATAAACAATGAGAAAAATTTTGAACCGATCCATCTATTTTTCTTTAAAAAATAGCCCTTCAATGAAAAAATGACACGTATGAGTCCCATTTTATCAACATTGTAACCGCACCACATACTAATTTTATCCCATTAGAAATCTTCTTCCCTTCTCCAGGCGAAATGCTTCTCCGCCTCCACCCCCTCTCGCAACCACCCAGCACTAGCGTCGGGCCCTCCCTCCATCACCTCACACTGGCGTCGAGCCTTGCCCCCACCCTCTCTTGGAACCCCTCACCCACAGAACCTCCCTGAGGCAAACCCATCCCACCAGCCCCTCTTCCAGCATAATCTGCTCCTCAAACCTCTCCCCTTTCGCAACCCCGGTGTCGACTGAAAAATTGAGGTAGGTGATGCATGTGGAGCTAAGCCCATCGATGGCACTCCAGTCGATCGCACCCTGCGAAGTAGATCTCTTTCAGAAACTCAACCCAGTCGAACGACCTCTCACAA
Source organism: Carya illinoinensis (assembly GCF_018687715.1). NCBI lineage: Eukaryota > Viridiplantae > Streptophyta > Magnoliopsida > Fagales > Juglandaceae > Carya > Carya illinoinensis. Next base: position 37,494,358 of record NC_056759.1, on the reverse strand, counting down.
ATTTCAGATCCGTCGCCGCCAGTTCCGTCAGCCACTAGTTTTGGTGCCAACAGTTCTGTCAGCCACCATCTCCGGTTATACATATCCCACCACACCACAAAAATGATTCTACAATTACACGAAGAGCAGCCTTTTGATTCTGAAGATGTCGGTTTTCAATCGCATTTTTCTCACCGAGTTTTGTTCTGATATCTTCTAATGATTTTATTGATCATATTTGTATCAAATTTTCATACACAATTTGTATTGAATTGACTCTTAGTTTGCTTTAAAAAATTGGAGGGTTCCGTGCAAAGTGGTGAACCGCGGCTTGCCACTGGTGGTGCCGAGCAATGGGATGTAGCGTCATGTTCAAAAAATCCCAGACAAAATCGATTCGAGGTGAGAGAGAGAGAGAGAGAGAGAGAGAGAGAGAGAGAGAGAGAGAGAGAGAGAGAGAGAGAGAGAGAGAGAGAGAGAGAGAGAGAGAGAGAGAGAGAGAGAGAGAGAGAGAGAGAGAGAGAGAGAGAGAGAGAGAGAGAGAGAGAGAGAGAGAAGTAGTGATGTTGTGGTTGTTCTTGAATGGCTTCAGACTCCAGTGAGGTTGCATCGCTGTTTTGATGCTCTGGTTTTTTGTTCAAAACAAATGGTGATTTTAATTGGTTTTGTGATTATTTGATGCATGTTTGGGTCTGTGATTTGAGTTGCTTTGTGTGAAAATCCAATTTCTTTTAGTTGATTTGATGAATGGGCGATGGAGGATGAACAAAGATAGTGAAATAAGGAATTATCGAGTGCTTTGATTTTATCTTCTTTAGTGTAAACTTACTGACGTGTTGCCCTTTGATTGAGGGCTGTTAAACGCTCAAAACTAGCCGGACCGTTCCAAAGCAGAACTCTTCTTTTGGGTTCGTCCTTCGTTTTGTTTTCTCTGTTTTGGTTTTAAAGCGAAATTGCTAGAAGGGGGGAAAAGTTGTCAAGGAAACCGCGTTTCGTTGAGTCCTAAGAAAGAAACAACTGTTGTGTTTGTGAAGAAAACACCTCATACTTTGTAAAAGATGCTGCAATTTCATAGGTTCCTGCAAGGAAGGGAGGAAGGAAACATGCCATCGTATTCGTAGGAAACTGCTTGGTCTCCATTAATAATAAATAAAGCAGAGCAGATAGAGACAATCCTCCACAATCACAATCCTCGACACACACGATTTCTCTAAAGTGGGTTGCGATCCAAACACAAAAAATATTCCTTTCTGTATGTTTTGATACAAAGGACAGGTTGAGTTTGATACAAAGGACAGGTTGAGGATAAGTAAATAATTTATCCAGGGTTTTAAATAGAGAAGACAAAACAAAAACAAAAAAGGAATCTCATTTTGGCTTGAGAGAGAGAGACAGAGATAGATAGGGAACTGCTTTTTGGATGTGGAAGGAAGAAAGCAAGCCGTGGGTGGGGTCCAACATAGCTCCATAGCTACCAACAACAACAATGCCGGCCACAACGACGCTGTTGAATTCTTCTATAGGTCTTGGGGGCTCCAGCAACGCTTCACCCGAGTCGAGGTAGTGACTGTTCATTCCCTGTAATACTATTCTTATACAAATGCAAGGTACAAAACTTGATTAAAAAAAGGTTATACAGAAAGAGTGAATAATAAAATAATAAATATTTTGTATTCGTGTTTAGTGTTGTTGTTTTGTTTTCAATACATATATGTTTAAAATTATCAAAGAAGTAGTTTTCGTTGCATGGTAGAGGATCGGTTTGTGTGTATTTCAAAGGTTTTGAAATGTTACATCCTTAACGCTCTTAAAGCTATGAGTTTCGCTTGATAAATGAAGCATGTGGGGCATGCAGGGCAATGTTGCCTCTGATATTCTATCATTTAAATGTTTGGCCTATTACTAGTTTCTCAGAATCAGGAATGGATAGCATGGTCGGGGTGCCATGTGTTTTGGCGTATAGATAAACGATGATGTTTTGATTCACTAAATTGATACCCCACATAGTAACCAACTTCTTAAATTTAAGACTGCAGTGAACGTTTTAGTCAAGCTAGATATTTTAACGGAATATTAGTAAATTGGAGACTAATGAGGTTGTATGAAGCGACATGTTGCCTTTTAGTATTGTTTAGGAGTTGAATATTTCTCATTTTTAAGTGCCAAAGGTTGAAGTGCCACCTATATTCCTGAAAAGGGTTACCTGCCATTTCTTTCATCTCCAACAGATGGAAATTGTGTAGTTCTGTTTAGGGGTGTCAAATCGTGTTAACGGGTCGTGTTCGTATCGTGTCAAAGCATATATATTATACTATATAGGTAAACCCTAACCCGACCCTTTAAGCTTATCGTGTCAAGATCTCAAACCCTATCACGACCCATTAACATAACGTGTTGTGTCGTGTCAACTCGTTTTAACCCATTAGTGAATATTACTAAATAGGTTGACACGAAACAATACGACCCGTTTCAAACTGTTTATATAAATGGGTTGAATATGCCTGAAATTAATCTGTTTGACTTGATTAAATTTAACATAATTTTCTATAAATGTTAAAATCACAATATCTATAAAAATTATAAAACTAATTACAAGTCCAAAATTACAATCTAAACAATAAAAATATCAAAATTAAAATTCTAACGATTTTACTTTTGGGTAGAAGGGTATAATTGTAACTTTAACTTTCTTAACGTGTCATAACGGGTTGACCTGTTATCAACCCGTTAAGCAATCGTGTCTTAACGGGTCAACCCTTTTTGACCCGAACCCGTTAAGACTAAACCCTAACCCGCTATTATCGTGTTGTGTTTGTATTGGGTTAACGAGTCGTGTAACATATTGCCACCCCTAGTTCTGTTGCCCCTTACTAGAAACAAATGAGTGGAATAACGGCAAGCTCCAAAGCAGTATATTGCCTAACAAAAATTTTACAGGGGATGGGATCGGTTATCAGTATTACAGGATATTTCAAAATCTGGAATTGTTATTTTATTTGCATGCGTGGCTCTTTTGTTTTTAGTTTGTTTTTATTTATGTATGTACTATTAACTCATTTGTTTTGCTTTTTCAAAATGTATTCATGTATTTTAATCTGGGCTGCAGTTATCCCTATCAGCAATTAATTTGCGAGATCATGACATCATTTCAAAGGTATTCCTTTAAACATAACCATATGTTTGATAGTGATGTTTATTGAGGGTTTATACTAGCGTCTTTCCTTTGCCGAATCATTTGTTTAGCTGCTCTAATGTCCACCTTCATCACCTATCTATTTTCTATGCTTAGCATGGACTGGAAATTATGCTTAGTTGCTTTTATAGTTTCTGCTCTCGAGTATCTAATATTTTAAATGTTGGTATAATTTATACCAACATTATACAAGAAAAAGTGTACATGCTAAGTGTTTCTGTAGTATCTCTTCCAATACTTTTTAAGTGCTGAATACTGCAATTTGCAAGTTAGAACTCTTTTACTGGTTTTTCTGAGAAAATACGTGTTGGTTAGATGACATTATACTTTCACTAGCCTATTCAGTTGTATTTTTGTTTATACATGGTTATATGCATTGAATTGGCAAAAAAAATTAATTCGAGAACAATAATAAATGACTATTGGATGCCAACTGTATGTTTATGTCAGCCTAAGATTGTCACTGTTTTTAATCTTAGTCATGTGAGAAAAGAAACCAACTTATGGGAGAAGTGCAGATAAAATCTAAGTTGGATCAGAGACAAAACACCAGAGGAAAACATAATGTTAAACTATTACCATATGATCTGTGATTTTAAGAAAATTTGTATGAACCATTTTTCTGTTGCACTTATAAATATATCTATTTTGTTGTGTTTCAGACGCTGGAATTGAAGGATCAAGATTTTCTTAGAGAGGCCACGTGTGTTCTATCAGAGGTATGCTGCCTTGGGATCAATCAAGCTCATTGAGAATGCATATGCATATTGACTAAGCTGGTGCAAATTGAGTATACATTTATATCAATTTTCAGAATTTTTGTATTAAAAGCTTCAATAGCAGAAAGACTATCGTGAGAGCTTTTTCCCCAATTAAGTGATATATTAAGATGTTAGGTTCCCATCGATGTAGTTGAAGAGCATGTTGCAATTGCTACCATTTTTAACCTTACTGAATATCAAATCCTTCCCCCCTCTTCCATGGCAGGTACTTACCAAAAAACATCGGAGTTTAACCCTTAATCTTTGTAGTAAAATTGGGCATGTGGGTTTGAGGAACTTAGGTGTACTCACCATCCATGCAGAGGAAACAATTGCTTCAAGGAGGGTTGTTGAGATGATGCTCCATTGTTCTTACTTGGATAACAAGGACATATTTTCTAAAAGTGTATGTATTTGCAAAGCTTTATGTTACATATGTATGTATATTCGTTGTTTGTTTCATCCTTAAAATTCATCACTTTATTCTAGGACCCTTTTCTAAGAATATCTAGAGTTGTTGAGAGTGGAGGCTCCATTCCAATATGCAAGGCTGAAGTAGTGAACAACAATTTAAATCCAAAATGGAAATCCCTATGCCTGAGTATGCAGCAGTTTGGAAGTAAGGTAAACTTGTCACCTTATGATTTGGTCACACTATATTATAGGATATTCTGCTATTTGGACGATTAAGAAGATGCATGTGGTGCATGAAATTTGGCTCGTTGCAGGATAACCCATTGACTATCGAGTGCTTTGATTTCAATAGCAGTGGCAAACATTTGCTTATTGGGTTAGTGGAATTTTGATAATCTGCGGATTCATTTTTGCTTGGTTTCCCTTGTTATCTGAGTTTAGTCTCTGGTTTTAAAGAAGATACTGTTCTTAAATTTACCATATCAGTAAACTTCAGAAGTCAGTGGCTGACCTGGAAAAATTCATAAAGGTAGAAGTGGTGCAAATCTTACTATAACATCTCATCATGGTCACAAGAAGGTACTTATTCATAATTGCAGTAGAATTTTTTAAAATATTTCGGTTTATTCATTTTATTTGAATTTGCATTTGTTCAATGATTCATCAATATAGGTTTTGAAGGGAGAGCTCTATGTGGATCAATTTTGTGAGAAGGAACAATACAGCTTTCTTGATTACGTTTCTTGTGGATTTGAGCTTAACTTTATGGTTGCGGTTGACTTTACAGGTAAGTAATTTCTAGAGGACTATTTATAAATGTGATAATTGATTTTTTTTATTTTTTGTTCTCTTTTTTCTGGTTGTAAATGTTTCACTCGAATGTCTTTTTCATAATTTGAATATTCAATTTTAATTGGTCCAGCCTCTAATGGAAATCCTTGGAACCCAGATTCTTTACACTACATTGATCCTTCCGGCCAGTTGAATTCTTATCAAAAGGTGAGTCTGTGCATCCTGATCTGGTGCTTTCGACAGCGTATTATTTTGACTCCAAAACTAGTATAGGCAAATTCTTTGGATTGATTGGCATGTCCTTCCTCTCCTCCATATCGAGTTATCCTATATGAGCTCATGAGTTGTATTTTCATTATGAAATTGACCCTCAAATTTACCTCCCCACATATAACACTGACCTGGGAAATTAGTTGTTATCTTGATTTAGTTCATATATATATATATATATATATATATATATTTATGAAGTTTGGTCCCTAAACATGTTTCTAAATTGCTTTCTTTTATTTCTGCTTTAACTCAGTTTGATCAAGTGGCATGTTTTCAATATCCAATTTGCTTTCTTGAGTGTTTGAGAAAAACAAGTTTATTTGTTCTGGTTTGTTAAGGGGGCCTTCTGTTAGCCTGTATTTAAGGAAATTATTGTTGATGGGCGAAGTTGTTATCTGATTGATAACCGAATTTTTTTCAGGCTATAATGGAGGTTGGGGAGGTTGTTCAATTTTATGATTCTGATAGGCGCTTTCCTGCTTGGGGCTTCGGTGGGAAAACATTTGATGGAACCATCTCACATTGCTTCAACCTGAATGGAATCGCAGGAAGCTTTGAGGTGAGAGGAGCCCATTTTATAATTATTGTTTCTTCGTCTCTGATGCAACATTGCAACATTTTGGTTTGCATCGACTGGCGTTTCCACAGAACTATCGCCATCTTGTTTGCCCTCCTGCAATACTGTAGTTAATCCCTATTTTTTTTTGTTTCAACCTGTGTATCTCATCATTGTCTGTTCTTAACAAATTTAATATTTATCTTTTTTGCTTTGTTTGATTTTTTTCTTCCTCTACCACTTCTGGTTATGAATAGTGTCATAGTCAGCCAATTAAGTAAGAAGTTGGTAAAAGCATTAGTTGATAACCATGACACATGCAAAACTGTTATATATATACAATCATTTTAGAAAGTCTTTATGGTCCTTCAAATTTTTTTTGAAGTAAATGAAAATGACAAAAATCAAATGGATCGATCGAGTTATCAGAGTTATCACCCAATACTCTTCATAATGCTATATGTTACACTCTATGTACGGTGCTTTTTTTCTTCCTTGTACAATTGTTAACATAATAAAAATGATACCTACCGTTATAAGACTCACATTGAAATCAAGTGATTTGTGATTGTTGCATAGCATTAGTATCATCCTAATGAAAACTACATGTTCCTACTCCTCAAGTAACGCATTTAGCTTCTAATTTTCAATAGGTCGAAGGAGTTGAAGGCATCATGTATGCTTATGCAAGTGCTCTACATTATGTTACTTTGGCAGGACCAACGTTGTTTGGCCAAGTGATTAAAACAGCTGCTCAAATTGCAAGCCAATCTGTTTCATACAACAGCAAAAAGTACTTTGTCTTGCTCATTATTACGGTAAATAGAATAATTAACTTCATTTGTTGTCTCTTTCCACCTTCAGTCCTTCATTTGGTAATCAAATAAATTGTCACCTTTTCTAGGATGGAGTCCTTACAGACCTTCAAGAAATGAAAGACGCTTTGGTGAAGGCATCTGATCTTCCACTATCAATTCTTATAGTGGGAGTGGGAGGTGCAGATTTTGGACAAATGGACGTATGGCATTGTTTTCCTAGAACTTGAACTTACCCTCGTGTTAATCTGTCATCTAACTTAAGTTTTTGTAACAGGTCCTTGATGCTGATAAAGGACAACGATTAGAGAGCTCTACAGATCTTGTTGCTACACGTGACATTGTACAGTTTGTTCCAATGCAAGATGTTCATGGTAAGTACATAATGGCACGTGCACATATGGAGCTAAAATTGGGTCGAGATGCATGTTTCTTTGCCAAATTGAGGAAACTGTCATAAAAGGTTGTTCTTGGTGCAATTCAACTAAGAGCTTGTGGTCTTGTGACTGAGAGCCACGGTGGTAATGATGCACCATAATTAACTGCTTTGGAGTGTTGGGAGAGTCCCCATGCTCACATCTTCCCTATTCTCAGAATAATAAGCAAGAACAAATGTTTGTTTCCCGAAAAAGGAAGGAAACTGTTGAGGAAGGTGACACATGGGCCTCATGCACCAATCAGAATATTGATCTTGTGGTGGTGGATGGTAGATCGGCCAGTAGCCAAATCAAAGATAAGGCATGTGGAGGTCATAAGTGGATTGACAAAAACAAATTAAGAGTTTAGATTTCTAGCAAAATGGTGCCAGGGTGCGAAAAATGGAGGTGAAAACGAAATTAAATGACTGGAAAACACTTTAGGGACTTTAGATGCAAGTAAAGAAGAGTTAATTGCCGAAAAGAGAGCAGGCGAGGGGTGGCGAGTGCCACCGATGCTTGTAGTTGGTGGTGAGTGGCAATATGTGTGGTTGTTTGGTACCTGAGTGCGGTGGCTATGGGTGATCAAATGGTGGGGATTCTATATATGGTGGGCTTGTGGTGGTTGGAAACGATCGGACAGCAGTAGAACTAACCTCCAAGACCTAACAAAATAGAGACAAAAGAAGGAAGAAGATGAGGGGAAATTTTTTTAAAAATTGGAGAAATGGAATGAGAAGATCTAGATTGGAGAGAAGATTGAGGAAGGAAGGAAGGAGGGAAAGGGTAGGGAGAAGTTGGGACGCACTTCGTTCCTCGCAACGTGAGATTGGGAGGGAGAGTTTTTTAGAGACAATTAAGAGCTTTTTTGTGGGAGAGAGAAAGCAACAAAACCACATCGTTGATTACAATGCCTAGTTAGATAATTATTCATTGGAGTGAAGAAAGGATTAAAGGGTGGGTTTGAACACTGAAATTGTGTCTGACGCAAGAACTCCTGTTGCCATGCACCACTGTCTTGGTCCTTCATTTTGCATGTTTTTTTTTTAACTCTTTATGGATTAAACATTGACCGACCAAGGTTGACCAACACCAAACAGCTTGGCTCCTTCATTTACAACCCAAAAGTCAGTTCAACTTCATTTTTTCGTTGACGTTTGTATCATCTATTTGGGCCTATTGACTTTTGTATCAAATGGCATGAACAGTTTCCTTCTACTTTTATCTTGTTGCAGCTGTTTTGTTTTTGCTTCAACCCCCATCATTTAACTTCAACTATAACATAGTCATTGTGTGCCATGTGTAGGTGGGCATATTTTTGTGGTCCAGGCCCTTTTGGAAGATCTACCAAGACAGTTTTTGACGTGCATGCGGTGTAGAGATATCAAGCCACACCCTCTCTATGAAGCCCAAGCGTCTAGTAGTTGAGTATAAGTACCAACTCCACAAAAGGTTGACACACACAAAGGTTGGATAGGGTCAAATAAGGTATTATGATATATACCATTGATCAACATAAACTGCCAAGGTTTTTCAAAGTCTATCCCACCGATAGATTGACCTACCTGAAAGTAGGTACTGTTTCCTTTTTCCTTCGTGGGTGTGGGCAAGGAGTTATAGTTTTAATGCCAAGAACAAAATAGGAGGTTATATGAGATTGTTCAACATCCCTCTCTCCCCCTGGAAAGAAACCCCCACCGAGAGCCCTTCCCTCTTCCACTGACGCTTGTCTCTTCTTTTGCTCCAAGTTTTTATTTTTAATCCACGTGAGCCATTAAAGGCTAGATACAGTGTATTTCATCCATTCCACAATCTCACTTGCACACCACCAATGGAAGCATCAGTTCTTCATCGACCTCTTCCACCATCCAAAAGAAGTCTTCCGCCTATGCGTGGTTGTCAAAAGCCATTTGCAGCACATGTAACAATTACCACATGCATGCTGCCCTTATGGTATTGATTTTGGCCCTTTTGTCAAGCCACTCTCTTATAGTTGGCCGCTGGTTGGCTTACTAGCATTTTTTTCCTTATTTTCTTAATTGTTTTTCTTTTATTTCAAAAAGTTTGATCTTCAAATCTAGGCTCCAATTGCAGCCATGCATGCACCACCCAAATGTCTCCTCATTTAGTTTACGACTCACTCTTCTACTGTTTTGATCAATGCGCACATGAGCCATACGTGCCGTTGTCTGTACATGCATGGTCCTCATGTACCGCCACACCAACACAGCATACTCTCCCCTTCACGGCCCTACCTGATCTATACCTACAATTCTTTAACTTTTATCTCCTCATTGGTTTTCTTCAACTATGGGACCGGACTAATTATTTGATACCAATTTTCGAGTTGTGTTTATTTTCTTGTTTTATCAGTTTTTTTAGGGTGATTGAGGGGATATCCCATCCCCTCAAGTTGTATTCATGTTTTCTTTACTAATGTAATCATTTCTTCCTGAAAAAGGGAGCATATATTCAAAGAAACTGGTAAGTGTATCAATATTATTCGACTGCGAGCTTTTACACCAAGTTTTTCTCTTATTACATATAATTGTACACATGGCTTTTTCCTTTTGGTTGCAAGAATCCCAATCTAGAGTTCAAAGAGCTAAGCTCAAATAAAAGATTTATGATTTCCTTTTTCTTATTTTAGACGTAAGACTAGTTGATCATCAATCTACCCTAAAGTTTTTGGGAGAAAGCAAATTAGGATGTTATAAATTAAAGGTCCTAGTTTGTTAAAGTGCCTACTTGAAATTGGAATACCTATTTTCCTTTAATAAATGATGATTTTGGGACTCTATTTTTAAAAACTATAAACCTACGAGACAGCATAATCTAAATAATTAAACTATTCATCCAAAGCAAAATATTAAAACACATCAATCTCATCCATGTTGAGTAGGTACATAAAAAACAACAGCAATAGGTCATCTTTAATTAGCACTAGATTCAGTTCTGCTAGGTGCAAGCAATTTTGCGTGCTGAATGCACACCAAAAGATGACAGACATGGCTTCTTCAAAGATCTAAACAAGTACTTGAGGTTGATTATAATTTATCACCTTTTCAATTAGATTATACCCTTATCTTTTCAATTACTTCTTGGATAATGATGTTGATTTGTTTTTCTTTGTATTGTGGATCAGGTCTTTGCATTGGGTATAATCTAATTGAAAAAAACACGCAAGAATTCATTAGGGGGAAAAAAACTAGAAACACCTTGGAAGAGAAATTTTGAAGAAGGAAATTATATAGAAAAACAAAAAATACTTGGCTTGCATCCGCATCATACCCCATAATCATATCAATCAATGGGGTCATCCAAGGTTTAGTTATGATAAACAGCTTGTTGGTAGTCAAGCCACCATCTATATTTTGAAAGGATCAGCCTTTATTTGTAAAACGAACACTGAAAATCTTAAGAAATAAAATTTGTCTTTTGTCTAAGAACAAAAATGAAAACTAAACTTCTTACTCTCCAAACAAAAGTGGACCATTTGTACTTCCTTCACTCCTTTAATAGTCCTCTCCATCCTCACTTCATTCTAACATAACTTTTATTTATGGATCTTTGATGCTTGGACGCGTAGAATAGAAGAAATAACTGGATGCATGAAAAAAACACTAAGTTTTTACTTGAAGATTTTAAAAATAAAGAAACCCAAAAAGGCAGATCTACAAATACAGAAATTTAGGTCTACAAACATAGAAAATTAGATCTACAAACACATATACTCATATCTACAAATACAAAAACTCAAATATAGCCAAAGTGGGCAATGACCAACGAGAGAGGAAAGTGATATACAAACATAGAAACTCATATCTAGCCAAAGTGGACGAGAGAGAGAGAGAGAGAGAGAGAGAGAGAGAGAGAGAGAGAGAGAGAGAGAGAGAGTGAGTGACGTTAATAGACGGCAGCCCTAGTTATCGGTGGTGATGAATTGATTTTAAGGATGCTAAGGTTTCAGAGAGAGAGAGAGAGAGAGAGAGAGAGAGAGAGAGAGAGAGAGAGAGAGTGATAAATTGAGTCTGAGAGGAAATTCATTTTGTTTTCTCTGACATTTGGGGAAGGGGATTAAACAACCTCGAGCTACGGTCGCATATGCCTAATTGCCTACTTAAAATTCATTTAAGTTAAAGTCGGTTATGGATATATGGGTCAATAACCAATATCCAGCACATAGAATAATAATCTACTTGCTCGGGTCCAATTCGAGCGAATACCCGCCAAATTTCCAGAAAAAGAAGAAAAAAAATGCCTATCCAGATTTGCAACCTTATCAACAACCAAGAAATTTCACTATAGGATATGTGTGAGTTTGAGGTATATATAAGCATTAGATTGAAGCTATTTGGTTCTAGATGGGAAAAAAATGTTCACGAGAGTGAAGGATCAGGAGATGGAGGGACACCATCCAGTCGCATGGGAGGAGAAAAAGAGAATGAAAGAGATTTGCCGGAGAGACAAGGCTTTTGTAGACAGGGGGAGGACATGGCCTAAGTAGAATAGGAATGGAGAGGGTTTTTACATCTGTATTGGCATGGCATAATATTCCAAATGAAAGAAGAACAAAGCCAACCTGCAAAGACTGTACGTGTGTAGCACACCCTTATCTTTGTCGACTTCGGAAATTAACAAGTCTTCCCCCATATTCGACTAACAGCTCTTATTCAATTTGTAGTGCAAGATAGTCTTGATTCTCATATATTAAAAGATGTTGCATCGTTTAACTTTATATTTATTTGATTGTGGCATTGTGCAATGTCTCGATTTGCACAATCAAATTACGAACCAGTTTTGGAGTACGAGTTGTATTTATATATATAGAGGAATGCTACACAACTTTCCAACACTCCACACTCCACTTTTTTTTAATTTTTTAATATTTTTTTAATATTGTTTTTGAATTTATTCTTTTTAAATTAATTTAATTCTTTTATTCATTATTTATATATATTAAATATTTGATAAAAGATAAAATAATAAAAATTAAAAAAAATGTGGAGTGTGGAGTGTTGGAAGGTTGTGAAGATTTTTTCATATATATATTAGGTTTGGTGGGCTTTCGTGTTAATAAGTTGATCAAACTTGCTTACCCAAAAGAAAAAAAGTCGATCAAACTTGATTTTCTACCTAGTGTGCCTTTTTGGGAACAATAAAAAAAATTAAAAAAAAAAAAGAGTAGAGAAAAAAAATTAGAATCAATCACACAACAAAAAGTTTACGTAATTAGACAATATATTTACGTCCACATCTATGGAACAACAAAAAATTTTATTCAAATGATAATAAAAAGATACAGTGTGACAATTGTACAATGTTTAATATAATATATAGTAAGCACTAATTAGCGGGTCGGATTGAATTAAGAGCCAAAAAAGGGTCAAAAATTTTTAGGTGCCTTTTTTAAGATATAAAATGTATATTTATCCCTTCAGAAACGATGAATTGATGCATATTTGAGTTTGAGTTTGGTAATTGGACACATGGTCCTTCAGAACATAAAAAATTTCAAATAAATTCGTGCATTGAGTTACTGCCTTCTTCTTGTATCACAAATCTTTCACTTGTTCTACCCTTTTCAAATTCACCACCTAAGAGAAAATTAGAAGGAAAAAAATGTTAATGGAGCTTGAATTCTTCATTCAGCTTGCCCATTAGAACTAACCGAACCCCCTCCAATGAAACCTTTTGAATTCCATAGACCACTTCCCTTATCAGAGGTTAAGCTGCTATTGTTTAGCCATGCTTGATTAAATCTAAGCATCACCAGGTCCTATGCATCAAGTCAATAGATCAGACCAAGCCCAAATAATTTATTCCAGAAAAAATGCCACAATAATCTCTATATCTAAAGTTCTATTATTTATTGTTTTATCAATGATACCATGACAGCATCCAATATACTTATTACTTTTAGGTATACCAACAATTGGGTAAGGGACACAACTCCATTACCTCGATGGCTACAAGATCTTATCAACGCCCATGAATGATAAATTATAAATCAAATTGCCGAAATGGAAAGACTGGATGTTATCATATAACTTTGTGTCGACAAAGTTAACGAGTTGAGTAGCAGGCTCGACCTGCTGACAGTTGCCACAGGTTTAACCCGTGACAACAAAGACAATAGACAATAACTCCCTCAAGTCAACTTGTGACAAGACCCAAAAGAGCTTTGAGCTCTGCTACAAAGTCAGATCCGATTCATAGCAATTGGTTCTGGATAAAAGCTGCAGAGCCATGGCATCATCAGGTGCCTTTAGTTGTGAAGGAACATGAAATGAAACCTGACCTTCCATAAAATAAGTATGTAACTTAATAGAACCAAAAACAACAGCGAGACAGAAAATAGAATAGGAACATAAGAAATTATGTAATTAAAATCAGATTAAAGAAAACAAACTCACTTCTTCAACAAATTCAAAATCCACAAAAGCGGTCCCAGCTTGAACATTTAGAGATCCTTCCTTCTTCAAAGCTTCCAAACTAGTTAGTGTGTATCCTTTGGGAAGAATGCCCACTAAGTAAGCGATTAAGAAATGGCCAGCTTCATGCTGCACATGAGGTCCATATTGACATAGCCAACAGTTCTAAAACTTATCAGAAGATAGGTAATACCGTAATGAACATACAACACGATAATCTTACAGAACAAAGTGGCCCTGAACATGTTATGGCCTTTGAAACAAGAACATAGCATGAATGTCATCACCAAATAAATGTAGAATGGTCTCAGCATAGTGTTATTGGACAGTTATTCCTATAAAAACAGAATGAACAAATGCAATGCACTGCCACACAACGAGAGAGAGGTATCTTACTTGAACAACCCTATTGTGGTACTTCTGACTAAATGTGTGCCCAATTGTATCAAGAACCAAGCTACCAACACCTCCATCAAAAGAGACCTAGAAACAACCAATATTGTAAGATTCTAGTATTAGTATGGTAAAGACAATTCGACCTTGTCTCCACTGTTAGTGATTTAAGCGACACGTGAGTGGGTGAGTTGGCCAATGAAATAATTTTAAGTGCCTCCAAGAATAACACAACATATTGGTACTCAACCAAAAACACACAATTTCATAATAAAACAAGTCCTTGGAACATAGTTTCAGAAAAGGGTCTTGGGTGTAGAGAGAGAGAGAGAGAGAGAGAACAGAATTACTGAATCCAGTGTCCATAGAAACAGCAGCCCCAGAGAAAAATATAGAACTTCTTGTGGGCTAAAGCCAAGCACATTCCAGGCAGCAGGCCCTCCTAGAGCAGCAGCAAGTTGCAGGTTTCTTTCTATTGAACCAAGTGTTGCATCCACTGGTGACAAAAGAGACGATGCTTCGATTCCATTCAGCCTCAATTCATCCATGGAATAAAGTCTTTGAGGCACCTGCATCATTGACTCCCTTGTATGGTGAAGAACCAATCTTTATCAACTTTGGACAAGTACACAGGGAGAACAACTATCTACTAGCGATATGCAGATACATAAAACTCTATAACAATGAATTATTACAATTCTATTTCCGAATCATAAATCAGACTACATCTTCGCCAATTTGCAGCTAGACTCATCCAAGATTGCAAAAACAATTTTCCTCTATTTTGCATCAAGACAATTTGATATTTTTCATTTGAACGTTTTATTTTTACGTTCAAACGTGAACGCTTGTGAGTTGACGTTTGAATGTTTCATTCGCACATTATTGGGTAATTGTTAGAACATAAAAAATTAACCTTTTGGATGGTTAATTTATACGTCAATGCAGAATTGGTAGATCCAATGGTTTGAAGTCAGTGGGGGCAGAGGACCCTTCATTCCCATTAATGTTAGTGAAATAAAACATAGTTTAATTATGGTTGCTCGTTGTATTATGCCTTCTTTACATTCAAATCTCTCTTCTATGTACGAGAGAATGCCAAAAAAAAAAAAAAAAAGGATTGACATTGTATTGATTTGAATTATAATCTTCTGATTATAATTCGACCATTTGATCTCGGCCTTTTGATTATGAGTTATATAATAGTACTGTGTTTTTCACCATTTTGGTTCCTACAGGATATAATATAGTTTGTTGTTAAGTCTATTTCTTTTACATCTACTTGAGATCATGTTTGGGAAGTGAGGAGGAATTCTCCTGCCTTCACTCTTGTGTGGAAGGTGTAGTTTTCTTGCCATTGGCCAGGCTGTTTTTGTGCAAAAACTGTTGTCTGCTGTTGCTTAGAAGGAATATTTTTCTGCATGAAGGCTGTTTTCAATCCCCTGCATCGGAGTTGAAGTGGTGCTAAGGGATTGTTTAGGTTCTGTTTTAGCGAGTTTGATGAAGCCTATATGTTATTGTGTAGATCCTACAATTGCTGAAGCTTGGGGCTTAATCACTGTTGTTTTATTTTGTCAAGATCTTGGCTTAGACTAGTTAATATTTGAAGGTGATTCTATTCAAGTGGTCCAAGGCAGCTTCATAGATGGAGGGGGCAAGGCAGGGAAGCTAAACTGCTTGAGCTCAGACATAAACTCTTCATGTTAGATTTCATTGGATAATTCAGCATGTGAAGACAAATACTCTCCCCCTTTTAAACAAAACACAAAACACAATATAATTTGTTCAAATTTTTAAAATAAAAATAATATTAAAAAATTACTTTATAATATTTTTATTCAAGTTTTCCTCTTTCCTTTTTCAAAATCCAATAAAACATCTTAATTTAAATCATTTCACTACTATTTACAAACTATTTCATTATTATTCACAAAATTTTCATCTTAACCGATTACCTAAACATGCAAGTCTTTTGAAGTGTGACTTTTGGTCGTCCTCCTGCTGAATGTATAATAAATAAATTTGTTTAGAAGGTTTGTGTAAAACCAAGTGCTATTCTTACTTTAAAAGATGTATTTTGGGACCTTTAGAAGTTGAAAATTAAGTGAAAATGAGTCAATGACACATTGTATTTTCCTTTGGGACATGGCTACCGATTTTATTTTATTTTATTTTATTCTTCAACTATCTCGACGGTTAAAATTGAATGAGATTTTATCAAACAAACAGAGTAAATGGTACAATGTATCAAGAATTATTATTATTATTATCCCCATCAATTCGTTTGATACACTTTTTTAAACTTTTAAGCATCTTCAAATTCATTGTCCTAATTGAACTTATAATTTTCAAAACTTCTATTTGAAAAATATTGTAAGTTGATTTTTCGGTTAGATTAAACGACAATTGAAAGCTAAGTAACAAGGTCTGTTCTATTTTTTATAATAGAAATGATTTATGCAATCTTAAAATTTATAAGTCCTATGCACTCTTTTTTTAAAAAGTTTAAGAAATATATGATCCATATAAAAATTCAACTTTTTTTAACATTGAATTTCACTTTTTTTTAAAAAAACAATATGCGCCAGACTTATATATCTTATAACTATATCTAGTATTGTTAAAAAATATATAAAAAAAAGTTTGTTACTAATAAAAAAATATCAAAAAATAATTTACTTGAGTTTTAAGTTTTACCTAACTCTTTTCCACGATGATTAAAAAAAAAAAATTGTAAGTATATTATTATCAGTATTCTATTAACAAAAAAATAATATTTTAATCATTTAATTTTTCAAAAACAAAAAGAAAAGACACCATGGATATAGAGGATGTCAATATATTCATTTCATAAATAAAATAATATTGCATAAAAAAACATATATATATATATATCAAAAATTTTATGTGCAATCATTTTTGTGTACTCTTTTGTGCACTTTAGTGATATGATTAGTTGTATATTAAAAAAAAATTAATTCAACCAATCATATCAGTGTAGTGCACAAAAAATACGCAAAAGTGACTATATGTTAATTAACACTTCTTCTTCTTTACCAGATCTATTGTACCATTACCAAAAAAAAAAAAGAAAAAAGAAAGAAAGAAAGAAAGATCTACTGTGCGGTTCTCTTTATCATTCCTCTTGTTCTTTGCCGTCGCCCTCTCTCTCTCTCTGCTTCGCCAGGTACTCTCTTCCTATCCTCTCTGTCTTAAGGTTTTAATTGGAACTTCTTTTTTCTTTGTTTTTTATCTTTTAATTTCATGGAAATTATTAACTGGGTTTGTTTAAAAGAAAAGGTAGGGAAGGTAGAAATTAGAAAATAAAATGGATTTTATGGTTCTTGGTATTGTAGAGTTTTTAATCTCGCTAAAGTGATAGTCTCCACCCATTGTGGTATTACTATTAGGGTAAGAACTGAATTCTGGTTTTTTAGGTAGATGCATTTTCGTTATTTTGTGCATGTATTTATTGATGTAAATGATCCATTGCGAGAATCTTGGCAGAACACTCTAATTTCTTTTCACTGGGAATCTTGGCAGAACACATGTACAATAACACATAATGCATTCTTGTTTTTTCAAGTTTTTGAACTTTTTTTTTTTTTTTTACCAATTTAATTGAATCCGAATGTCTGAAGAATTAAATACAAGTCCATGAAGCCTTGATAAAAATGACCAGTTAACTAAAAGCATTTGACTTTCTTATTCTCATTTTCT
Source organism: Carya illinoinensis (assembly GCF_018687715.1). Classification (NCBI taxonomy): domain Eukaryota; kingdom Viridiplantae; phylum Streptophyta; class Magnoliopsida; order Fagales; family Juglandaceae; genus Carya; species Carya illinoinensis. Next base: position 37,476,612 of record NC_056759.1, on the reverse strand, counting down.
TCTCTTTTTGTTTCTCCTATCCTAATTGTTTAATCCGGTTTGCTTCTGGTTAGCAGATAACTGTTATGAGTGGAGACAACAATGAGTGGAGACAACAATTAGTGGGTTAGTGGGTTATGCAACCCACCCACCATTATCCTCTAGTTTATTATCAACCCACTTCCGTAATTGATGCAGCAAATTGCTGCACCAATTACGGATTGCTCTCCTATAAATAGGAGAGCTTAATTGTGAAGAATATAGTGAGTGTGCGGAAGAAAAACAGAGGAAGAAAAAGGGTGAGCAGAGAGAGAAACAGAGAGAGTTTTTTCTTTGTAAAGATTATTTCATAGTGAAATCACAACAGCTGTGGACGTAGGCAATTGCCGAACCACGTTAAATTTCATCTCTCATTTTGTTTAGGTTCATCTCTGCCTTCGACCAGTCCCCAACAACTGGTATCAGAGCTCTGGTTCGAGCTGTCCGAAAATTCAAGTTGGTCCAAATCAATTTTGGACAACTCTAGAGTGTTCCTCGCGTTGAAACGAATCCGTTGCCGCAAACGGAATCGAAAACGGAGGTCGGAGAAGCCCACACGCGCCCCAAGAAGATCGGCGCGTGCATATACTGCAACTCACGCTTCCCCACGCGCACCCAAGGTTGAAGACGACTGGAGCCGAGCCGTTTGCCTGCGCCGAGCCGTTACTGGAGCCGAGCCGAGCTGAGCCGTGACGGGAGTTGAGCCAAGCCGTGACTGGAGCCGAGCCTAGCCGAGACTGGAGCCGAGCCGTTTGACTGAGCCGAGCCGACGTCATCCTGCCACTTGTCGCACTCTGGTTGGCCGAAACTGTTTTGGCCTATTTAAACTCAATTTTGATCCAATTTTGACGATTCCGGACTCGTTTTCAACTAATTCGAGTGTTTCGGATGCAACGGTGATCTTTGTTTGTTCAAATTTGAACTCATTTGTAAAGTTATGGCTGGAGAAGAAGTTAAAGGTGCTGGTATCGAGAAATTTGACGGCACAGACTATGTCTACTGGAGAATGCAGATAGAGGATTATCTCTATGAGAAGAAACTACATCTTCCACTCCTAGGAAGAAAGCTAGATGACATGAGCAATGAAGATTGGAGTTTTCTTGATAGACAAGTGTTGGGAGTCATTCGACTAACACTGTCAAGATCAGTTGCACACAATGTGGGGAAGGAAAAGACCACAACAGATTTGATGAAAGCTCTATCAAACATGTACGAGCAGCCATCAGCCAATAACAAAGTGCATATGATGTACAAGCTATTCTACTTGAGAATGGCATAAGGAACTCCAGTTATTCAGCATCTGAATGAGTTCAACACCATCATCAATCAATTAGCTTCAGTAGGGATTGAATTTGATGATGAAGTATGTGCACTGATTGCTTTGGCTCAATTGCCAAAAAGCTGGGAGGCCATGAGAACAGCTGTTAGCAATTCTTATGGCAAAACAAAGATGAAGTATCAAGATATCCGGGACCATATTCTTAGCGAGGAAGTTCGCAGAAGAGATACAGGAGAAGCATCAACTTCCAGTTCTGCCTTAAACCTCGAGATGAGAGGTAGAGGAGCTAGTAGAAGTTCAAATCGGGGTAGGTCAAAGTCCCGAAGAGGTAGAAGTAAATCTAGGTCTGGAAAACAAGTACAGTGCTGGAATTGTGGCAAGATTGGCCACTTCAGAAATAATTGCAAGGAAGCAAAGAAGAAGAATGAGCATGACTCTGCTAATGCCACAACAGAAGATCTCCAAGATGCCTTACTCCTTTCAGTCGACACCCAAATTGAATCTTGGGTGTTAGATTCAGGAGCCTCATTCCACACTACAGCACACTGAGAAATCATGCAGAATTATGTCACTGGTGATTTCGGGAAGGTGTACTTAGCAGATGGTGAAGCATTGGAAATCGAAGGCATGGGAGATGTACGAATCGATCTGCCCAATGGAAGTGCATGGTTGCTACAGAAAGTGCGACATGTTCCCAAGCTCATGAGACCTGATTTCTGTAGGACAACTTGATGCTGATGGGCATTCGGTGCTATTTACCAGTGGCACGTGGAAGATAACAAAAGGAGCTATGGTAGTAGCTCGAGGCACAAAAACAGGTACTCTATACATGACTTCAAGCATTAGAGATACTGTTGCAATTGCTGACGCAAATGCCAACCTATGGCATCAAAGGCTTGGTCACATGAGTGAGAAAGGAATGAAAGTACTATTATCCAAGGGGAAGTTACCAAAGTTGGAATCAACTGATTTCGACATGTGTGAAGGTTGCATTTTTGGGAAGCAGAAAAAAGTTAGTTTCTTGAAAAATGGCAGAACTCCAAAGTCTACAAAGTTGGAGTTGGTGCACACAGATTTGTGGGGGCCATCCCCAGTCGCTTCTCTTGGAGGATCACGGTACTATGTTTCCTTTATTGATGACTCAAGCAGGAAAGTATGGGTTTATTTTTTGAAAAATAAATCTGACACATTTGACACTTTTAATAAGTGGAGAGCCATGGTTGAAAATGAAACAGGCTTGAAGTTGAAATGTCTAAGGTCAGACAATGGCGGAGAGTACATAGACGGAGGGTTCAAAGAATTCTATGCTGCAAATGGGATTAGATTTGAGAAGACTATTCCCGGGACACCGCAGCAGAATGGCGTAGCTGAACGCATGAACAGAACTCTCAACGAGCGTGCCAGAAGCATGAGGCTGAATTCAGGATTGCTTGAATGTTTTTGGGCTGATGCAGTTAACACTGCAGCCTATTTGATTAACCGGGGACCTTCAGTTCCCTTAAAGTTCGATCTACCAGAGGAAGTCTGGAGTGGAAAGAAGGTAAATCTTTCCCATTTGAAAGTTTTTGGCTGTGTATCATATGTTCACATAGATTCTACTGATCGTAACAAGTTAGAAGCCAAATCTAGAAAATGTTTTTTCATTGGTTATGGTGATGAAGAATTTGGCTATCGATTTTGGGATGATAAAAATCGCAAAATTATCAGAAGTAGAAATGTGATTTTCAAGGAGGAGATTCTGTACAAAGCTAGGTCACAAGCTGAACCTGAGGAGCAGCCAAAGAAACCTGAGGTTGTTGACTTTGATGTTACTCGAGTCAACACTGATCAGAACGAGGATCAAGAGAATGATGATACACAGATCGAACAACGTACACCACTCACTGTTATTCGAAGATCTTCAAGGACGATCAGGCCACCACAACGGTTCTCACCATCTCTACACTACATCCTGCTAATAGATAGTGGTGAACCGGAAAGTTATGATGAAGCTCTACGAATTGAAGATTCGATCAAGTGGGAGAAAGCCATGAAAGAAGAGATGGAGTCACTGATGTCAAATCAGACATGGGAGCTAACTAAGCTTCCAAAAGGCAAGAAGGCTTTGCACAACAAATGGGTGTACAGAATTAAGGAAGAGCACAATGGTAGCAAGCGCTACAAAGCCAGAATGGTCGTGAAGGGGTTTCAACAAAAGGAAGGTGTAGACTACACAGACATTTTCTCCCCAGTTGTAAAATTGACCACGATCAGGCTAGTGTTGGCAATTGTGGCTGCAGAGAATCTACATCTTGAGCAGTTAGATGTGAAGACTGCATTCCTTCATGGTGATTTGGAGGAAGACATCTATATGCACTAGCCACAAGGATTCTCAGTGAAGGGAAAAGAGAATCTAGTTTGCAAACTGAAGAAGAGCTTGTATGGCCTAAAACAAGCTCCGCGACAATGGTACCGAAAGTTTGACAACTTCATGTGCAGTAATGGATTTACAAGACTACAGGCTGACCATTGTTGCTATATGAAGAATTTTGACAACTCTTATATTATCCTACTGTTGTATGTGGATGATATGCTCGTTGCAGGATCAAGCATCGAGGAGATCAATAAACTGAAGAAGTAGTTGTCAAAGCAGTTTGAGATGAAGGATTTGGGTGCTGCAAAACAAATCCTTGGTATGAGAATTATTAGAGACAGGGCTAATGATACTCTTAGGCTCTCGCAGGAGGAGTATGTGAAGAAGGTGCTCAGAAGGTTTAACGTGGACAAGGCGAAACCAGTGAGCACACCCTTAGCTAGTCACTTTTGACTAACTAAGGATCAGTCGCCAAAGACGGAGGAAGAGCAAGAATGCATGAACAGAATTCCCTATGCATCTGCTATTGGTAGTCTTATGTACGCCATGGTCTGTACAAGGCCAGATATTGCACAAGCAGTGGGAGCTGTGAGCAAATACATGAGTAATCTAGGAAAGCAGCATTGGGAAGCAGTCAAGTGAATTTTGAGATATCTACAAGGCTCTTCAGATACATCACTATGCTTTACGAAAGCAGGTTTAAAGCTACAGGGATATGTAGATGCTGATTTAGCAGGTGACGTTGACAGCAGAAAAAGTACTACTGGATTTGTGTATACGCTGGGTGGTACAGTTGTATCGTGGGCTTCTAAGTTACAGAAGATCGTTGCTCTCTCAACTACAGAAGTGAAATACGTTGCTAAAACTGAAGCAGGGAAGGAAATGGTTTGGTTGCAGTCATTTTTGGAAGAATTGGGAAAGAAGAATGAAAAAGGTATTCTGCACAGTGATAGTCAGAGTGCTATTTTTCTTGCAAAGAATCCAGCCTTTCATTCCAGAACGAAACACATACAGTTGCGATACCATTTTATCCGATCTCTTCTCGATAGTGGACAACTGATACTTGAGAAGATTCGAGGATCGGAGAACCCAGCAGACATGCTCACAAAAGTAGTTACTGCTGACAAACTGAAGCTGTGTGTAGCTTCAGTTGGCCTCCGTACTTAAAGGCATGACTTGAAGTTGCTGTGATAGTTGCTATGAAGATATGTAGACTAATTTGTCTCCAAGTGGGAGATTGTTATGAGTGGAGACAACAATGAGTGGAGACAACAATTAGTGGGTTAGTGGGTTATGCAACCCACCCACCATTATCCTCTAGTTTATTATCAACCCACTTCCATAATTGATGCAGCAAATTGCTGCACCAATTACGGATTGCTCTCCTATAAATAGGAGAGCTTAATTGTGCAGAATATAGTGAGTGTGCGGAAGAAAAACAGAGGAAGAAAAAGGGTGAGCAGAAAGAGAAACAGAGAGAGTTTTTTTTTTTGTAAAGATTATTTCATAGTGAAATCACAGCAGCTGTGAACATAGGCAATTGCCGAACCACGTTAAATTTCATCTCTCATTTTGTTTAGGTTCATCTCTGCCTTCGACCAGTCCCCAACAATAACGAAGAAAAATCTTTTCATTGGCAACGTGCTTGCTGGGAAACATCTTGATTAGGCAGTATCTTGGTTTGTGGAATATTTTTTTTGATAAGTAAGATCGTGTAATATGGAACATGAAAGAAACAAGGAAGCAGAGACTCCTACAGAAGCACCCACTGAATCAGAATCTAACACGAAGAAATAAGAAGATAACGAAAATAGATCAGACTCACCTGTCGAGGCACCTATGAAACCAGATTATAAAAGGAAGGAAACAGAGGCATCTACTGGGCCTGAGTCACCAAAAAAGAAAACTTTGAAATCATTAAAGGCCGAATCAAAAATTGCAAAGAAGCCTCTTAAACTCCAGAAAAGATAATGGTTGTCCACAGACTCAATGGAAATGAAAAGAGAATAATAAGCGTGAATTGAAGGGCAACATAGAAAGCTGTAATAGTGGAGAAGAGGTTAAAGAACTGAATTCTAAAGAAAGCAATGAGAAGAACGTCATTAATGAAGAGCATATGGAGAAGAGCCATTAGCTTGATAATAACCAAGAGAATATGATTGAGTTGGAAAACCACAATCAAAAAGAGAGAAACAAGGAGGCCTCGAATGTCAGACGGTAGTACTGAGAGTCAAAAAGAACAAACAAAAACATGATGGCACTGATTTACAAAATTTTCATCTTATTTTATTTCCAAACATCCTCTCAGAAGAGCCAACATGATGAGAAGAATAAAGAAAAACTCAGCGGTTTGATGTTAAAAAAAAATGTCTCTATCTCGGCGTTGAATGATTTTAAGAATTATCGGATTTATTGAAAGATGATTTCCATTTAATTATTTGGGTGTTTCCATTGTTTCGGGAAGACTTCTGTTGGCACATTTTGAAGGCTTGATTAAGAAAGTTAGAGATCGCATAGATGGTTTGGAAGGCCCAATTGCTTTCAAATGGCTCTCGGCTGTTGCTGTTAAAGCATATTTTGCAAAGCATTCCTATCCATAGCCTTTCTATTTTACACACTCCGAAAGTAGTTTGGGTCATTGTTTCTTTTGAAATATCAGCATTCAGAATTTTTGTAATTTTTCCCTTAAGGCTAGGAATCTTAAAAAACTTTTTTGATTGGCTAAAGTTCATTCAACTCATGTGTTGCCTATCTACTCTCCTTAAGTCGCTAGAGTTGGTGACAGGAAAGTTCATGAAAGAGTAAGAGAAGTGTGGCCCCGTTATCATAAGGAAACACTTGCTAGGGATCCTTATACAAATGGTGATTCTAGCATATTTCAGTTGCCATCTTATGAAAAGGATCATCAGTGTCTTGTATACAGAGACATGGAAACTCTACCAAGAGAGGAGACTCCTTGGGACTTTTACTTGGTTGGAAAGGACTATTGAGCTTATGGTCCTGTGGGAGAGCACTTCCAAGATAACCTGGCCTTTTACATATAAATGCTGTCTCCACACAAAGAGAGACTATGCAGATTCTCTCTACTTGAATGAGAGAGAGTACCATGCTTATGGTCTTGGTGCTAGACGTGAAATGCCGTCCATTGTACATTTTGCAACTGCAACATTTGCTATTGGTTTAGGCCCCTATACAAAGGATCCATACCATGGTTATCATTATGGTGTTTCATCAGGTTCTTATCCTATTGGTGGAACACACCCAATTGAGAGTGCCAATTTACATCGGACATAAATTGATCAAGTGGGTAGTTTATACTCTACATATGCTGCTGATGCTTTACTGCACAAAGACAAGACACGTCATTATCAGGCTGCCCGCCCAGCTGAAGCGGTGCTTGTGCCAGTTTCGATACTCTTTTGCTGGTCTATCATTCCTACACCTCTGACTGAATTTGCATCTTGAACATATGTATCCATTTGTATTTGGACTCCTGTTTATTGGCTCCTGATGTGCATATGAGGCAATCTTCAGTTGCATAATGTATGGATGAGGGAACATGGGCTCCAAATTTGTACAAAACTGAGTGTAAGCGGCATTTTGATACCCATCAAAATTCTTTGGATACCTTTTATCTTGTCAAAGACTCAGAAGTGCTCTTTATTGATATATTATTATTTTCTTTTCTTTCCTTTTTATGATCACATTGATACTCCTTTTTTTTTTTTTTTTTTTAAATCTTCTTGAACTCTATTTGTCAATTGCGATTACTTTTGAAACAGATAAAAAATGTGGGACAATCAAACCTGGTCGATTAGTTGGTCAATGTTCTTGGGCTACCAACTACACATTGTATGACATCTATTCTTGAATTTCAAGGTAGCTAGAAACCTTGATTTATTTGTAAATTGGTTTGTGAGTGCTCTTAACTTCATCCTATACATTTGCTCATAAGTAAAGCCCTCTTGGACAACCAATTGGATATTCCATGGAAGGAGAGAAGAAAGAAAGAATTCAAATTCAAACCCTTTAAATATTTATTCTATTCATTTGTCACATCGAATTAAAATGAAAATGACCATTACATTAATGACTTGGAAGGTACAAAGAGATTAGAGAGGATCACGCGCATCCATTGGCGGATTCTCCAAGAAAAAGTTGCACACAATCGTTCAACACGTAATTTGATTAAATTACATCATAACGATATTCTAAAGTGAAAGTGTTATACGATTTTGAGATATAGGAAATGGTAAATGGATTACAAATTTTACTTCAGAAAAAGACTCAACAAACTTGTGTGAATGGTGATGCAGGAATGTAATAAATATTAATTTGACTTTTTAAGCAAGAAAACCTATGAATAGGCATTTAATAAGTAAATTTTATCCTTCCCTCAACAATTTGGTGGGTAAATAGATTTTATTTTATTTTCATATCAATAACCTTTAGGTTACTCCCATATAAAATTTAACATGTATTAACAGAGAAGCCGCTCTAAATCTAATTATGCTCCTTTATCTTTTTACTCCAAACTAAAAAGAAAAAAAAATTCTATAATAAGATTTAAATTTATAATTTTTTTTAAATAAATTTAAATCTTATAAATTAACATACTATCAATAATATAAATAGTGTATTTTATCAATAATGTAAATAATGCAGAGTCTTTGTGCCAACTTGCCAAGCAAACGATAAATAGGTAGCATTCCCTATTCGGCTTTTCAAAACTTTGATGCACAAATTCCTTGGAATTCGGAAAATTCGATGGAAGGTTAAATTTGGAATTATATTACAATTGGTTTACAACTATGTGTTAAATAATTAAAGCAAAAAAAAATAATTTTTTAATATAAAATTGTAGATAAATTATAAAATAGTGGGTGATGTATCATTGGTCGAGCCCCTCAGTTCTTTTACAAGTGCTATCATTATTTATTTATTTATTGTAATTAAACTATGCCCAGTCTTCATCGATTCGAAAAATCTGAACGTTTACAAGCTATTAACACTTCACCTTCACCTCAAAAATGTTGAGAGAGAAAAAGTCCTCGTTAGGGAGAGTCCAGTCCTCGATAGGGAGAGTCCTAAGTCAAGATCTATGGAAGACATTGAAGATCGCTGGAGTAACTTGAAGCTCACGGAGGAAGAAGAAGAAGTCATTGAGCTTTCCCAGGGAAGTGAAGAGGAAATATATCAGAAAGGAGAAAGAAGCTTAATGGGAAAAATATGCTCAGATCGTATAGTGGGAAAAGAGGTCATAGCAAGTGCTATGGGGAAAATCTGGAGAATAAGTAAACGTGCTGTGTTCCAAGAGGTAGGGAGAAACGTTTTCATTATTACGTTTGCAAACCATGCTGATAGACAGAGGATTCTGGACGGCAAACCGTGGCTCTTTGCGAACGTACTCTTCTTGATTACGGCCTACGATGGAAGCTTACAACCAGGGAAGATGAAAGCAGATAAAGAAGCTTTTTGGTTACAAATACATAATATGCCATTAGGATTCATGACGGAAGATTGGGGAAGGCGTATAGGAAAATCAGTAGGGAAGGTTCTAGATATAGATGCTGACGAGGATGGAGTGGGATGGGGTAAATGCTTAAGGGTGAAGGTCGAAATAGATTTACAGATACCTATAGCCAGAGGGAGAACTGTCATGGTAAACGGGAAGAAGGTGTGGCTTAATTTTAAGTACGAGAAGCTTCCCAAAATCTGTCTCAGTTGTGGATGGATTCTACACAATGAAAATGGTTGTGTGAAGACAGGAGGAAACAACCAAGATTCCTCTTCCCAGTTCGGCTCGTGGTTACGAGCAGAAGATAGCTATAGACGACGCCCTACTTTCATTCCCTCAAATGGTAACTCAAACGGAAGAGAGGAGGGACGACAAGACCCTACTAAGGAAGCAGAACTTGGTGAAACAGAGGGGTCTATCAGAAGTACCGCAAGTAGAAGACAGCCAGAGGTCCTCGGCCAGAAGCAAAACACAGAGCATAACGCCGGCAGCGAGACCTACGACTCCAGAGAGAGAATGGTGTCCGCAGATGTACGACAGAGAAATTTGGCGGGAAGAGGTAGCAAGCTTGACGCAGGGGCCGAGGACGATGGGACATGGCATGGGGCAACTCAAAGAGTAGGTGAGAACCAGCACAGCGAAGGAAGAATGCAGGAGGATGAAATTCAAGCTGGGCGGGAAATACTCGAAAGAAATAAGGCCTTGTTAGCTATGGGTCCGTTGGATAAGCCCAATAGAAATAACAGGCCCATCAACCAGACAACGGTCAAGACCCATGACGAAGAAAGGATGCCTACGCGGGAATTAACTAACTTCAACAACCAGCTTATTCCAAGTGAACAAGCAGATGGCGTCACATGCCCAAATCAAGGAAGCCGCAGATGGAAGCGTCAAGCAAGAGGACATGGATCCTCTCCTGTGGAAGGAGGATTACGACCGGGAGTTAAAAGGCCAGCAGAGACAAAGGAGGAGACCCCAACTGCACCTTTGAAAAAGAAAAGAGGTAAGAATCCTGGTCTAAAAAATAATGGCTTTATCTCGACTGAATCGGTGGAGGCTGGTGACCAGCCCCACCGAATGTTATGAAAATACTAAGTTGGAACTGTCGGGGGCTTGGGAACCCCCGAACAGTTCAAAGCCTTTGTTTTCAAACAAAGGAGAAAGCTCCCGATTTGGTCTTCCTGATGGAAACCAAGCTGTCTCAAGCAAGAGCCATTAAGGTGGCCAGGAAAGCTCGATATGAGTGCTGTGTAGCAGTAGATGCAATGGGAAGGGGTGGAGGATTGATGCTCATGTGGAAACAAATAATGAAGGTGGAATTAGTCAATTACTCCCAAAGACACATTAATGTAATCGTGAAAAGTGATGAGGATAATTCTAGTTGGCTATTGACATGCTTTTACGACCACCCAGAAACAAATAGAAGGAAGGAAACGTGGGAGCTGTTGCAGTCCTTTAATCCCAGGAACATGGGGTGGGGAGTAATAGGTGACTTTAATGAAATTTTGTCTCATGATGAAAAAGTAGGTGGAAGGATTAGAGCTGAAAGTCAAATGAGAGCATTCAGAGAAGTGGTTGAAGAATGTAGTCTGTTTGATCTAGGGTGGAGGGGGGCAAAGTACACTTGGTGTAACAGACATGAGAGTGAAACCTTCACTAAGGAGAGATTAGATCGAGGTATGGCAAACAAAAAGTGGATAGAGATGTTTCCAGATGCTAGAGTCAACACATTGGTGGCACTATGTTCAGATCATAGACCAATCCTTCTTGAGGGTACTAGTGGCAGGGGCCAGGGATCTCATTTCCATTACCAGTTTAAATACAAGATGAATTGGGCAAAAGAAGATGGTTGCAAAGAAACAGTAGCCGAGGCTTGGCAGAGAGAAGTTCAACATCAAAGGCAGAATAGCAGGCTGCAAAATAAACTAGAGCTGTGCAGCAGGAAGCTTCAGAAGTGGAGCAAGGATCTAAGAAGGAACAGACTAGCAACCATAAAACAGAAAACAGAAGAAATAAATCAGTTGCAAGAGGAAGAAAGAGCAGATAACATGAGTGACCTCAAGAGACTACAATCTGAGATTGGTTTTTTGCTAGACCAGGAAGATGCAAGATGGAAACAAAGAGCCAAAGTTCATTGGCTTACAAAAGGGGATAGAAATACAAAGTTCTACCATGCATGTGTCAACCAAAGAAGGAAAAAGAACAACATAAAGCAGATAGAGGATGGTGAGGGGAGAATGTTGAGTTCAAAGGAAGAGGTGGCAATAGGGTTCTGGCTCCATTTCAAACAGGTGTACCAATCAGCTAATCCATCTGAAAGAACCATACAACAATGCTTGAGTGGTGTAAGACATAGAATTTCACAACATAAGAGGGAGCATATGGACAGAGAGTTTACATCAGAAGAAGTTCTGGTAGCCCTTAAACAAATGTCCCCTTTCAAGTCACCAGGGCCAGATGGGTTCAGTGCAGGTTTTTTTCAAGACCACTGGGATATAGTGGGCTCTGAAGTGATGCAGGCAGTACTGAATTTTTTTAGAACAGCTGAAATGCCTACAGGTCTAAACCATACTCTTATAGCCTTTATTCTCAAGACAAGTACACCTAGATCAGTAAATGAATACAGGCCCATCGGCTTGTGTAATGTGTGGTACAAATTAATTTCGAAAGTCTTGGCCAACAGGCTGAAATCTGTGCTACAAGATATCATTTCTTGGAACCAGAGTGCATTTCTACCTGGTAGGCTGATCACTGACAACATAATGGTTGCTTACAAACTCTTACACACCATGCAAGCTAGGCAAAAAGGCAAAGAAGGCAGCATGGCCATCAAGCTAGACATGTCTAAGGCATATGACAGGGTGGAGTGGGGCTTTCTTCAATCAATGCTATCTAAATTGGGTTTCAGTGACAAGTGGAGGAAGCTGATTATGGTGTGTGTGGAAACTGTCTCTTACTCAGTAGTGGTGAATGGAACACCTGGAGCTGTATTTCGGCCTACAAGAGGATTAAGGCAAGGGGATCCTCTTTCCCCTTACCTTTTCCTGCTTTGTGCAGAAGGACTAAGCTCTCTCTTAAAGAATGCTGAAGTAAGGGGTCTCATTAAAGGAGTAGCAGTTGCAAGGGGGGGCAAAAGAATAAATCACCTTCTGTTTGCTGATGATTGCGTGATGTTCTGCAGATCCAAGTTAGAAGAATGGTCAGTCTTAGCTCATTTGCTAAAAATCTATGAGGAAGCATCAGGGCAAACCTTGAACAGACAGAAAACCTCCATTCTTTTCAGCTCAAATACAAGGCCTGAGGCAAGAACATGCATCCTTCAACAAGCTGAGGGTGTAGTATGTGGGAATTACAATAAGTATCTTGGATTGCCTACCACGGTAGGAAGATCTAAGTATAACACATTCAGGGGCCTGAAAGAAAAGATATGGAAAAGGATTAACAGCTGGAAGACTACCTTTCTGTCTTCTGCAGGAAAGGAAGTCATGATCAAGAGTGTTTTACAAGCCATACCAGCATACACAATGAGTGTATTCAAGATGCCAAGTGTACTTCTTAAAGAAATAGAGTCAATGATTGCCAAATTCTGGTGGAACCATAGAAAGGAAGGTAGGGGTATTTACTGGAAAAGCTGGAGCAAACTTGGAACAGCAAAGAATAAGGGGGGGTTGGGCTTCCGAGACCTTAACTGCTTCAACAGAGCTCTCTTAGCTAAGCAAGGATGGAGAATTATACAAGAACCTGCATCACTGCTGGCTCAAGTCTTCAAAGAGAAATACTTCAAGACAGGCAACCTAATGGAGGCTCGAGTAGGCTACTGCCCATCACAAATATGGAGGAGCTTAATGTCAGTAAAGGATCTGATAAAGACAGGTCTAATGTGGAGAGTTGGCAATGGAAGAAGCATTAAAATATGGAAAGACAAGTGGGTGCCTATATCTTCTACATTTAAAATTCAAACACCAAACAAGATACTGGACTATAACGCAACTGTCAGTGAGCTCATTGAAGATGAAAGCAAAACCTGGAAAAAAGAATTGGTACAAGCAATCTTCAGTCAAGAGGAAGCCAAGAGAATTTGCAGCATTCCTATTAGTGTAAAAGGGATGGATGACAAAATGATATGGGGACTATCAGAAAAAGGGACATTTACAGTAAAGAGTGCCTATCATGCAGACTTGGGGATCAAGAACCAAAATATGGGAGAAACTTCTAGTGGAGATCAAAGCAAAGGGCTGTGGGGGAGGCTGTGGAGATTAACAAGCTCGGGCAAGGTGAAAATATTCCTATGGAAGGCTCTCAATGGCATACTTCCCACGAGGAGTACTCTCTTCAAGAGAAGGGTTACTGACAACTCAACTTGCCCCATATGCAGCAGAGAAGAAGAAACTGACATACATGTGCTATGGGACTGCCCTGCAGCAGTTGATGTTTGGGGCGAGGACTGCAGTCCAGTCAGAAAGTGGAGAAGGAGCTTTGGGGACTTCACGTCATTGTGGTCTGAGCTCCAGTCTAATTTAGAGGAAGGACAACTCCACATAGTAGCCGAGGTGTTCTATGGCCTGTGGAGGAGAAGGAATGCTATGGTTTTCGAAGGGAAATTCAAGGGGCCATGCGTGTTGTTCCAACAGGCAGTGAGAGATGCAGAGGCAGTTACATCGGCTCATGAAAAACAAAGAGAGGATCAAACAAGGCCAGTAGAGACAGTGAGAACCGTATGGAAACCTCCAAGCCAAGACTTTCTGAAGGTGAATGTAGACGCAGCAGTGGATTCTAAAAGAGGAAAGGTGGGAATTGGCGTAGTAGTGAGGGACTTCAGAGGAGAGGTGCATGTGATAGTTGCTGCCCCTAAACAACTAACAAGGAATGCTAGTGCAGCAGAGAGTCAGGCCATGCTTAGAGCAATTCTTTTGTGCACTGAACTGGGACTCACTCGGGTGCAGTTGGAGGGTGATGCAAAAGTGGTAGTGGAAGCAATCAACTCCAGACCCTTTAACTCATCTTGGGATGGACAGGTGATAGAGGACATCAAGGCAGCGATGCAGGAGCAACCTGGTTGGTCTGTAGCTTTTGTAAGGAGAGAGGGCAATGGTGCAGCACACGCAGCTGCTAGGTTGGCTCTATCCTTAGATACTGAAGGTGTGTGGGTGGAGGAGGTACCAAGTGAGGTCCTTCCGGCCATTGTATCGGACCTACATAGTTATGTAATGACAGGTTAAATGAATCAAACTTTCATTTCAAAAAAAAAAAAAAAAAAAAAAAACACTTCACCTTCACCAATTGTCAGCGTCATCTATGCTATTTCTCCCTTCTATGAAAGGCCATTTTCAACATGACTTATGCTCGATAATATATTACCTTAAAGATCCTGTCGTGAGTGGTGGACGACAGTGGCAGCTGGGTTTCCACTTCTCTTCTTCTTCTTCTTCTTCTTCTTCTTCTGTCTTATGATTGGATTTTCTGTAATGGTAAGACCGTAGGTGTTCTGTATAATTTGGCCTCCCAACAAATCAGCGATTTGGAATCATCTCTTCCCTTCCGTTTCCTTTTGTTTATGGAGATTACGCTTTCTTTCTCATTTATAGTCAACGCTTATCTTTTTTCCCTTTATGATGGCACCCATGCATTTCAGATGTTTTTAGCTAGTGAATTCCCAACCTGTTTCATGGGCTGGAATCATTCCATGTGCTTATATTGGCCATCAAACTGAGTGGCGAGTGTTGTACTTGAAAAGAGTGACAAGTGACAATGGAGGGAGATGCGAAGGTTAGGGTTCAAAAACCCATATCGGGTCTCGGGAAGCTTCGGAGATGGAGGGAATCCGAATGTAGAATGCGAAACGCACCGTGTAGCAAACCCAATGAAACGCACCGTATCATTTTCCACATGGATTCCGTCAGTTTTTCGTGCGCAACTTCCTGCGCAAGTCCCCTGCATCCATCATTTTCCTTTTTTCGATTTTCCTCTGTTTTGGTTTGACCGCATAATTGCTCAAAGGGGAAAAAAAAGTGGTCAAAAAGAAACAACTGTTGTGGTTGTGAAGAAAACACCTCCTACTTCGTAAAAGATGCTACAATTTCGTAGGTTCCTGCAAGGAAAGAAGGAAGGAAACACTCCATCGTATACGTAGGAAACTGCTTGTTCTCCCCTAATAAATACAGCAGAGCAGAGATAGGCAATCCTCCACAATCACAATCCAGGGTTTTAAATAGAGAAGAGAAAACAAAAACAAAAAAGGAATCTCATTTGGGCTTGAGAGAGAGAGACAGATGGGGAACTGCTATTCGGACGTGGAAGGAGGAAAGCAAGCCGTGGGTGGGGTCCAACAGAGCCCCACAGCTACCAACAACAACAATGCCGGCCACAACGACGCCGTTGAGTTCTTCTACAGGTCTCGGGGTCTCCATCAACGCTTCACCCGAGTCGAGGTAGTGACTGCCATTCTAACGCCTATCTATATATATATATATATATATATATTACACGCACACAGAACTGTATTATGCATTTGTATTAGCTGTGCTGCTCTCTATTATCTACCCCACATTGGCTCAGACTCTTGATATTCTTTACTCTGTTTATCCCCACGTTGGCTGAAATTCGTATCGTTATTTATTTTCTATCCCAGATTGGCTTAGGTTCTTACTATTCTCATTTTACTTGATTATTACGTTGGCCATTGCCCATAAAATACAATGAGAACAAGAATAATATGAATACGATTATTATTTTTTTAAAATTGTGATTACTTTTTTCTTCTCCAGTAAAGTTTCTCCCCTGCAATACTATTCTTATAGAAATGCAAGGTTCAAAACTTGATTGAAAAAAGGTTATCCAGAAAGAGTAAATAATAAAAATTTTGTATTCATGTTAGTGTTATGGTTTTGTTTACAATACATATATGTTTAAAATTATCAAAGAAGTCGTTTTCGTTGCATGGTAGAGGATCGGTTTGTGTGTATTTCAAAGGTGCTGAAATGTTACATCCTTAACGCTCTTCAAGCTATGAGTTTCGCTTGATAAATGAAGCATGAGGGGCATACAGCGCAATGTTGCCTCTGATATTCTGTCATTTAAATGTTTGGCCTATTACTAGTTTCTCAGAATCAGGAATGGATAGCATGGTCGGGGTGCCTGTGTTTTGGCGCTTAGATGAAGGATGATGTTTTGATTGACTAAATTGATACCCCACATTGTAACCAACTTCTTAAATTTAAGACTGCAGTAAAACGAGCTAAATATTTTAACGGAATATTAGTAAATTGGAGACTAATGAGGTTGTATGAAGCAACATGTTGCCTTTTTGTATTGTGCAGGAGTTGAAAATTTCTCATTTTTAAGTGCCAAAGGTTGAAGTGCCACCTATATTCTTGGAAAGGGTTACCTGCCATTTCTTTCATCTCCAACAGATGGAAATTGTGCAATTCTGTTGCCCCCTACTAGAAAGAAATGGGTGGAATAACGGCAAGCTCCAAAACAGTATATTGCCTGACAAAAATTTTACAGGGGATGGGATTGGTTATCAGTATTATAAGAGATTTCGACATCTGGAATTGTTCTTTTATCTGCATGCGTGGCTCTTTTGTTTTTAGTTTCTTTTTATTTATGTCTGTACTGGTAACTCATTTTTTTTGCCTTTTCAAAATGTATTCATGTATTTTAATCTGTGCTGCAGTTATCCCTATCAGCAATTAACTTGCGAGATCGTGACATCATTTCAAAGGTATTCCTCTAAACATAACCATATGTTTGATAGTGATGTTTACTGAGGGTTTATACTATCGTCTTTCCTTTGCCGAATCATTTGTTTAACTGCTCTAATGTCCACCTTCATCACCTATATATTTTCTATGCTTAGCACGGACTGGAAATTATGATCCAAACCACACTTAGAATTTTTATGAATTCAAGACTCTGGTATAATATTTCTCGAGTTAACATAATTCTATGAATTAATCAGTTCTAAATTTTGTGATAACTATCACACTTTTGGTTCATTATGTTGAAGTACATTTTACTATGTGAGTTTCACTTCAAGATACAACCAAAACAGAGGGGATATGGGCATGTGAGCTAATCATTACTTTATGTTAAGCTACTATTTTTATTCGTTCTGTGTACTTGGGCTATGTCTATTTACCTATAAAAAAAAGTTTATGTTACTATTTTGACAGTATTTTGTTTACATAAGATATTTGTAGCCATACTCTTGTAATGAGCTGGATTACTATGTATGTGGATTGATAACTGTCTTGGTTAGTATGGGTAGTTACTATACACTGATGAAAAACCTGGGTAAGAAAACTACAGTGCTCAGTGATATAATTAGTGATATAATTTAGTTTGATCTGTTTTTGGTGTTCTTAATGATATATTAGTTTGTACTTGTGTCTTGTGTTTACTGATCAGGAGGATATATGTCTTCCATTAGGACTTTCTCAAACAAGAAATGGATTTCAAATTTGAAGAGTTTCTTGCTTCTTCTGTATCTCTTCAGCTTAACGTTTGGATGACTAAATCCTGGACACCATCTTTGTTTGCTCAAAATTGCTAGAAAATGAGTTAACACCCCAAGTTTCTGGAGTTTTTCTTTCTTCTCAAGTTTATGAATAGTTTTCATGGGATTCCCATCCTGGTAGTGTTCGGTTTACATTTACCATAAGTAGTATTTACATGGGTAGCGAGCTAAACTAATACTTCATGTTGACTGTTTCTGGAAAAAAGGTGTTTATTTAGCTTTCAAGGTTTGAGTTTTTCAATACACAGTAGTTTGTTTATGTGTGTATTTTGGTCAGGATTGTCTTACTGTTGTTTTAGCTAAAAAAGATATTGTTATGTTCAGAGTGATCCCATGGTAGTGGTATATGCGAAGAATATAGATGGAAAACTAGAGGAGTTAGGCCGCACTGAGGTTATACTGAATAGCTTGAATCCCACGTGGATAGAAAAAGTTACAGTTGCATTCTAGTTCGAGATTGTACAGCCATTGGTGTAAACTTTACAAATTCATTTGAAGTTCATCTTTTTTGTAGATATACTTCTTTCTTATTACGGAAATTCCTGTTTTGATTTGACTGCTTTTGACTCACTCGCGTTTCCCTTCTTTATTTTCGCTCCAGATTTCATGTATATGATGTTGATACCAAATTTCACAATATACCTGTGAAGGTACATTATAGTTTCTGCTCTCAAGTATCTAATGTTTTAAATCTTTGTACGTTATGTTTTTCCAATTATAATTTGTACCAACGATATACAAGAAAAAGTGTACATGCTAAGTGTTTCTGTAGTATCTCTTCCAATACTTTTAAGTGCTGAATACCGCAATTTGCAAGTTAGAACTCTTTTACACTGGGGAATAAAAGCTGGGTACTGGTTTTTCTGAGAAAATATGTGTTAGTTAGATGACATTATACTTTCACTAGCCTGTTCAGTTGTATTTTTGTTGATACATGGTTAAACACATTGAATTGGCAAAAAACATTAATTCGAGAGCAATAATAAACGACTTTTGGATGCCAACTGTATGTTCATGTCAGCCTAAGTTATTTGGACAATATATATAGATGCAGCCATGCATCGTATAACTGTATAACTTGTAAGACCGACATGGGAAAGTACTCACTGAATGGTGTGCAGCAGTTTGCTTGCTTAATTCGGTCACATATTTTGTACATCTATGTGTGTGGAGGGGGTCAACTACCTCAATTGTGATTAATGAATGAGTACTTTCAAAAGATTGTCACTGTTTTTAATCATAGATTCATAGTCATGTGAGAAAAGAAACTAACTTATGGGAGAAGTGCAGATAAAATCTGAGTTGGATCAGAGACAAAACGCCAGAGGAAAACATAATGTTAAACTATTACCATATGATTTGTAATTTTTAGAAAATTTGTAAGAACCATTTTTCTATTGCACTTAATAAATATATCTATTCTGTTGTGTTTCAGACACTAAAATTGAAGGATCATGATTTTCTTGGAGAGGCCACGTGTGTTCTATCAGAGGTATGCTGTCTTGGGATCAATCAGGCTCATTGAGAATGCATATGCATTTTCACTAAGTTGTTGCAAATTGAGTATAAAATTATATCAATTTTCAGAATTTTTGTATTAAAAACTTCAATAGCAGAAAGACTATTGTGAGAGCTTCTTCCCCAATTACGTGATATATTAAGATATTAGGTTACCATCGATGCAGTTGAAGAGCATGTTGCAATTGCTGCCATTTTTAACCTTACTGAACATCAAATCCTTCCCCCCACTTCCATGGCAGGTACTTACCAAACAAAATCGGAGTTTAACCCTTAATCTTCGTAGTAAAATTGGGCATGTGGGTTTGAGGAACTTAGGGGTACTCACCATCCATGCAGAGGAAACAGTTGCTTCAAGGAGGGTTGTTGAGATGATGCTCCATTGTTCTTACTTGGATAACAAGGACATATTTTCTAAAAGTGTATGTATTTGCAAAGCTTTATGTTACATATGCATGTATATTTGTTGTTTGTTTCATCCTTAAAATTCATCACTTTATTCTAGGACCCTTTTCTAAGAATATCTAGAATTGTGGAGAGTGGAGGCTCCATTCCAATATGCAAGACTGAAGTAGTGAACAACAATTTAAATCCAAAATGGAAACCCCTATGCCTGAGTATGCAGCAGTTTGGAAGTAAGGTAAACTTGTCACCTTATGATTTGGTCACACTATATTATAGGATATTCTGCTATTTGGACGATTAGGAAGATGCATGTGGTGCATGAAATTTGACTTGTTGCAGGATAACCCATTGATTATCGAGTGCTTTAATTTCAATAGCAGTGGCAAACATTCGCTTATTGGGTAAGTGGAATTTAGTTAATCTGCGGATTCATTTTTGCTTGGTTTCCCTTGTTATCTGAGTTTAGTCTCTAGTTCTAAAGAAGATACTGTTCTTAAATTTACCATATCAGTAAAACTTCAGAAGTCAGTGGCCGACTTGGAAAAACTTCAAGAAGGTAGAAGTGGTGAAAATCTTACTATAACATCTCATCATGGTCACAAGACGGTACTTATTCATAATTGCAGTAGAATTTATTAAAATATTTCAGTTTATTCGTTTTATTTGAATTTGCATTTGTTCAATGATTCATCAATATAGGTTTTGAAGGGAGAGCTCTTTGTGGATCAATTTTTTGAGAAGGAACAATACAGCTTTCTTGCTTACGTTTCTTGTGGATTTGAGCTTAACTTTATGGTTGCAGTTGACTTTACAGGTAAGTAATTTCTGGAGGACTATTTATACACGTGATAATTGATTTTTTTTTTTAATTTTTTGTTCTCTTTTTTCTGGTTGTAAATGTTTTGCCCGAATTTCTTATTCATAATTTGAGTAGTCAATTTTAATTTGTCCAGCCTCAAATGGAAATCCTCAAAACCCAGATTCTTTACACTACATTGATCCTTCCGGCCAGTTGAATTCTTATCAAAAGGTGAGTCTGTGCATCCTGATCTGGTGCTTTCAACAACGTATTATTTTGACTCCAAAACTAGTATAGGCAAATTCTTTGGATCGATTGGCATGTCCTTACTCTCCTCCATATCAAGTTCTCCTATATGAGCTCATGAGTTATATTTTCATTATGATATTGATGCTCAAATTTACCTCCCCACATATAACACTGACCTGAGAAATTTGTTGTTATCTTGATTTGGTTCATATATATATATATATATATATATATTTTATGAAGTTTGGTCCATAAACATGTTTCTAAATTGCTTTCTTTTATTTATTTTATAACTCAATTTGATCAAGTGGCTCGTTTTTAATATCCAATTTGCTTTCTTGAGCTTTTGAGAAAAACAAGTTTATTTGTTCTGGTTTGTTAAGTGGGCCTTCTGTTAGCCTGTATTGAAAGAAATTATTGTTGATGGGTGAAGTTATTATCTACTTGATAACTGAATTTGTTTCAGGCTATAATGGAGGTTGGGGAGGTCATTCAATTTTATGATTCTGATAGGCGCTTTCCTGCTTGGGGCTTCGGTGGGAAAACATTTGATGGAACCATCTCACATTGCTTCAACCTGAATGGAAGCGCAGGTAGCTTTGAGGTGAGAGAAGCCCATTTTATAATTATTGTTTCTTCGTCTTTGATGCAACATTTTGGTTTGCATGTACTGGCATTTCCACATAACTATCGCCATCTTGTTTGCCCTCCTGCAATACTTTAGTTAATCCCTGATTTTCGTTTGTTCCAACCTGTTTATCTCATCATTGTTTGTTCTTAAAAAATTTAATATTTATCCTTTTTTCTTTGTTTGCTTTTTTTTCTTCCTCTACCACTTCTAGTTATGAATAGTGTCATAGTCAGCTTCAACCAAATAAGTAAGAAGTTGGTACAAGCATTAGTTGAAAAAACACCGAGTATAGATTAACCACAACACATGCAAAACTGTCATATACAATAATTTTAGATATGCAATTAATAGGCTTTAGAAAGTCTTTATGGTCCTTCAAAATTTTTTGTAAGTAAATGAAAACTTTGAAAATCAAATGGATCGGGTTATCACCCAATACTCTTCATAATATTATGTGTTACACTCTACGGTGCTTTTTTTCTTCCTTGTACAGTTGTTAACATAATGAAAATGATATGTACCGTATAAGACTCATTGAAATCAAGTGATTTTTCATTGTTGCATAGCATACGTATCATCCTTATGAAAACTACATGTTCATACTCCTCAAGTAATGCATTTAGCTTCTAATTTTCAATAGGTCGAAGGAGTTGAAGGCATCATGTCTACTTATGCAAGTGCTTTACATAATGTTACTCTGGCTGGACCAATGTTGTTTGGCCAAGTGATTAAAACAGCTGCCCAAATTTCAAGCCAATCCGTTTCATACAACAGCAAAAAGTACTTCATCTTGCTCATTATTACGGTAAATAGAATAGTTGACTTCATAATTTGATGCCTCTTTCCACCTTCAATCCTTCATTTGGTAATCAAATAAATTGTCACCTTTTCTAGGATGGAGTCATTACAGACCTTCAAGAAACGAAAGACGCTTTGGTGAAGGCATCTGATCTTCCACTATCAATTCTTATAGTGGGAGTGGGAGGTGTAGATTTTGGACAGATGGAGGTATGGCATTGTTTTTCTAGAACTTGAACTTACCCTCATATGTTATTCTGTCATCTAACTTAGTTTTTATGACAGGACCTTGATGCTGATAAAGGACAACAATTAGAGAGCTCTACAGATCGTGTTGCTACACGTGACATTGTACAGTTTGTTCCAATGCGAGATGTTCATGGTAAGTACATAATGGCACGTGCACGTATGGAGCTAAAAATTGGGTCTAGATGCATGTGTCTTTACCAAACCGAAAGAACTATAATAAAATGTCTCTTTTGGTACAATTCAACTAAGAGATTGTGGTCTTGTGACTCAGAGCCACGGTGGTAATGATACACCATAATTAACTGCTTTGGAGTGTTGGGAGAGTCCCATGCTCACATCTTCCCTATTCTCAAAATAATAAGCAAGAACAAATGTTTGCTTCTAGCAAAAAAGAAGACAGTCTGTTTTCTCGAAAAAGGATGGAAACTGTTGAGGAAGGGGACGCATGGGCCTCATGCACCAATCAAAATATTGATCTTGTGGTGGTGGATCGTAGATCGACAAGCAGCCAAATCAAAGATAAGGCACGTGGTGATCATAAGTGGATTGAAAAAAACAAATTGAGAGTTTACACTTCCAGCAAAATGGTGTCAGGGTAAGGAAAATGGAGGTGAAAACGAAATGAAATGACTGGAAAACACTTTAGGGACTTGAGGTGCAAGTAAAGGAGAGTTAATTGCCGAAAAGAGAGCAGGTGGGGGGTGGCGAGTGCCGCTGATGCCTATCGTTGATGGCAAGTGGCAGTATGTGTGGTTGTTTGGTACTTGAGTGCGGTGGTTGTGAGTGATCAAATGGTGGGGATTCTATATATGGTGGGCTAGTGGTGGTTGGAACCGATTAGATAGCAGTAGAACTAACCTCCAAGACTTAACAAAATAGAGACAAAAGAAGGAAGAAGATGAGGGAAATTTTTTTAAAAAAACTGGAGAAATGGAATGAGAAGATCTAGAATGGGGAGAAGATTGAGGAAGGAATGAGATAAAGGGGAGGGAGAAGTTGGGAGGTACTTCGTTCCTCACAGCGTGAGGTTGGGAGGGAGAGTTTTTTAGAGACAGTTAAGAGCTTTTTTGTGGGAAGAGAGAAAGCAACAAAACCACATTGTTGATTGTAATGCCTTGCTAGATAATTATTCAATGATGGAGTGAAGAAAGGATTAAAGGGTGGGTTTGAACACTGAAATTGTGTCTGACGGAGATGTTGCATGAACTGCTGTTGCCATGCACCATTATCCTTGTCCTTTATTTTCCGTCTTTTTTTGTAACTCTTTATGGATTAAACATTGACCAACCAAGGTTGACCAACACCAAACAGCTTGGCTCCTTCATTTACAACCCAAAAGTCAGTTCTACTTCACTTTTCAGTTGACGTTTGTATCATCTGTTTGGGCCTATTGACTTTTGTATCAAATGACATGAACAGTTTCCTTTTACTTTTATCTTGTTGCAGCTGTTTTGTTTTTGCTTCAACCTCATCTTATAACTTCAACTATAACATACTTGTTGTGTGGTATGTGCAGGTGGGCAAATTTCTATGGTCCAGGCTCTTTTGGAAGAGCTACCAGAATAGTTCTTGACGTACATGCGATGCAGAGATATCAAGCCACGCCCTCTCCATGAAGCCCAAGTGTCTAGTCCTTGAGTATAAGTACCAATTCCACAAAAGGTCGATATATATCGACGACACACAGGTTGGATAAGGTATGATATATACCGTTGATCAACAACAATTGCCAAGGTTTTCTAAAGGCTGTCCCACCGTTAGATTGACCTACCTGAAAGAAGGTACTGTTTCCTTTTTCCTTCGTGGGTGTGGGCAATGAGTTACAGTTTTAATGCCAAGAACGAAATAGGAGGGTATATGAGATTGTTCAATGTCCCTCTCTCCCCCCTCGAAAGAAACCCCCACCGAGAGCCTCTTCTTTTGCTCCAATTTTTTTTTTTTAAATCCGCTCAAGCCATTAAAGGCCAGATACATTGTATTTCATCCATTCCACAATCTCACTTGCACGCCACCAATGGAAACGTCAATTCTTCATCAACCTCTTCCACCATACAAAAGAAGTCTTCCGCATTTGCGTGGTTGTCAAAAGCCATTTGCTGCACATGTAACAATCACCACATGCATGCTGCCCATATGGTATTGATTTTGGCCTTATTTTAAAGCTACTCTCTTCTAATTGGCCGCTGGTTGGCTTACTAGCATTTTTTTCCTTATTTTCTTGATTTTTTAGTCTTTTATTTCAAGAACTTTGAACTTCAAATCTAGGCTTTAATTGCAGCCATGCATGCACCACCCAAATGTCTCCTCATTCAGTTTACGACTCACTCTTCTACTATTTTGATCAATGTGCGTATGAGCCATATATGCCATTGTCTGTACATGCATGGTCCTCATGTACCGTCACACCACTACAACGTACTCTCCCCTTCACGGCCCTACCAATTGTACTTCCTTCACTCCTTTTATAGTCAACTTCATCCTCACTTCATTCTAACATACCTTTTATTTAAGGATGTTTGGTGCTTGGACGTGTAGAACATGAAAAAAAAAACACTAAGTTTTTACTTGAATATTTTAAAAATAAAGAAATCCAAAAAGACAGATCTACAAATATAGGAACTCAGGTCTACAAACATAGAAAATTAGATCTACAAACACATATACTCATATCTACAATTACAAAAACTCAGATATAGCCAAAGTGGACAATGACCAACGAGAGAGGAAAGTGATATACAAACATAGAAACTCAAATCTAGCCAAAGTGGACAATGAGAGAGGAAAGTGATATACAAACTGTGAGAGAGAGAGAGAGAGAGAGAGAGAGAGAGAGAGAGAGAGAGAGAGAGAGAGAGAGAGAGAGTATGTACCAAGTAGCAAGAAAAAATCGAGAGAAGAAATTGACATTAATAGACAACGGCCACTGCTCGTCACTAGTGGCAAAGGATTGATTTTAAGGATGCTAGGGTTTCGGGGGGAGAGAGAGAGAGAGAGAGAGAGAGAGAGAGAGAGAGAGGAATGTACCAAGTAGCAAGAAAAAATCGAGAGAAGAAATTGACATTAATAGACGACGGCCACTGCTCGTCACTAGCAGCAAAGGATTGATTTTAAGGATGCTAGGGTTTCGGAGAGAGAGAGAGAGAGAGAGAGAGAGAGAGAGAGAGAGAGAGAGAGAGAGAGAGAGAGAGAGAGAGAGAGAGAGAGAGAGAGAGAGAGAGTGGAATTACTTAATCCAATGTCCATAGAAACAGTAGCCCCAAAGAAAAATATAGAACTTGTTGTGGGCTAAAGCCAAGCACATTCCAGGCAGCAAGCCCTCCCAGAGCAGCAGCAAGTTGTAGGTTTTTTTTTTTCTATTGAACCAAGTGTTGCATCCACCAGTGACAAAAGAGGCAATGCTTCGATTCATTCAGCCTCAATTCATCCAAGGAATAAAGTCTTTGGGGCACCTGCATCATTGACTCCCTTGTATGGTGAAGAACCAATCTTTATCAACTTTGGACAAGTATACAGGGAGAACAACTATCTACTAGCGATATGCAGATACATAAAATTGTAAAACAATGAATTACAATTCTATTTCTGAATCATAAATCAGACTACATCTTTGTTAGAAATAAGACTTGAAGTTGAAGTTGAAGAAGGAATATGAAACGAGGGAGATGATGAAACAGAATGTGAGAAATTCGAGTGACAACTTGAGGAGTGAAAAATGCTATATGTTTCTTATACCGATTTATTACAGAAAGGATACATTGTTCTTATATACCCTACTTGACTAGAAAGAATACAAAAAGGAAACAAAACAATATCTGACATATACACACAAATATGCATATACACTTTACACAAGAGGACAATGCAGTAACACAACCAGCCTAGTGCTAAAACCAAATTGCAGACCACTCATTGCTTTGGTGTGCTTTTGTCTAGTCTTGCAGCTTTATGTGTGGTGCCTGCATCTTGAGCTTTGCAGCAAAGTTGGGTTCTTCTCTTATGGGCCTAGTTGCATTTGGACTATGTAGCATGGGCCTCATTGTTTCTTCTTTTTGTGACTCCCTCTCAAGATGAGCATAGATATTTAAAATGCCCATCTTGGATAATAGAAACTGGAAGCTAACAGTGCTCAATGCCTTAGTGAAATTTTGATGCTACACGTATAGGAGTAATGATCTTGGCCAGCACTTTCTTTCTAACAAAATGACATTCTAGCTCAATGTGTTTGGTCCTTTCATGGAAAACTGGGTTCCTAGTGATGTGTAGTGCAGACTGGTTGTCATAGTACAAGTTAGCAGGTTTAGAGTGCATTATGTTGAAGTCCTTTAGTAGTGGATCAACCAAACTACTTCACAATTGGTGTGTGCTAGGGCCCTATATTCCGCCTCTGCAGAGAAGCATGAAATAGTTATTTGTTTCTTGGATTTCCAACTAACCAGGGAATCTCCAATAAACACACAGAACCCTGTCACAGACCTCCTTGTTTCTAGGCAGCCTGCCCAATCTGAGTCACTGAAGGCCTTGATATGTATAGCAGAGTGGGAAGAGAAGAATATGCCTTGGCCTATTGAGCCTTTTATATACCTCAACACTCGATGGGCAACTTGCACATGAACTTCACTTGGCCTATCCATGAACTGACTAAGTATGCTAACTACATAAGTGATGTCAGGTCGAGTTATAGTGAGGTAGATCAGCCTACCTATGAGCCTTCTATAGCTGGTATGATCTTTCAACAAATCTAGTGAGGAATGTGAGAGCTTGTGGTTCATCTCCATAGGTGTGCTAGCTGGTTTACATCCAAGAAGTCCTGCATCTTCTAAGATTTCAAGGCTATATTTCCTTTGGCATAAGTGGAGTCCAATAGCTGATCTTGCAATCTCTAGACCCAAAAAGAATTTGAGAGTGCAAGTGACATTTGACTTTGTTAATTGCCTCAATACTAGAGCTGCCTATGACTATGTCATCAACATAGACAAGCAAGGCTATGAAGCCATTCTCATCATTTTTGGTGAAGAGGGAGAAATCTGTTTTTGAGTGTTGGAAACCAATGGAAATGAGGGATTCAGAAAACTTTGAGTGCCATTGTCTAGAGGCATGTTTGAGTCCATAGAGTGACTTGTTGAGCTTGCAAACAAGTTTTCCCTTTTGGACAAAGGACTCCCCTTGAATGTGATAACTTGGAGGTAACTCCATATAAATTTCTTCATCCAACTCTCCATGGAAGAAAGCATTGTGCACATCTAGTTGATAGAGGTACCAATTAAAGATGGCAGCAAGTGCAAGGAAAACTCTGACAGTTGTGAGCTTAGCAACAGGGCTGAAAGTCTCTTGATAATCAAACCCTTCCCTTTGTGTATAGCCTTTTGCTACTAATCTGGCCTTAGGCCTCTCTACTGTGCCATCAGATTTGAGTTTAATTTTGTAGACATACTTGCAGCCTACTGCATTTTTGTTTGGAGGTAAGACAGTAACTGTCCAAGTTCCATTGTCCTCTAAAGCTTTCAGTTCAACACACATTGCATCTTTCCAATGCTTGGATTTAATAGCTTCTTGGTAAGTTTGGGGTTCTCAAAGCATGGAGAGTGAAAGGGCAAAGGATCTCTATGTAGTGGACAAGTTGGTATAGGAGAGAATCCAATTTTCATTAATCGACTATCTACTATCAGTGCGTTAACCTTACTAATGTGATTGTGACTATCCATAACCATTCTAACTTTTAGAGGATTGTTTTCTCCATGGAAACAATCTATTTCTTGACATAGGCATTGCTTGAAATGCAAAAAACATCCCCAACATTTTCGAAAGAAAAATGATAAACAGAATTGTTTCCATAAAATGTGGCTCTGAAAACTAGTATATATATGGAAAACAAGAAATTGAAAAAACTAGAACTATAAGTGAAATGCAAAGCATAATATACCACTAGTGTATGAAATTCTTAATAGTTTATTGAATTGAGCTTTGAGCTGATTGAGGTATTGATGGAGAGGGTGAGCAGTGTGGATCTGAGGCAAATGTGAATTTGGAGTTGTGTGGGCTATTTGGCAGTGGTAATCATGTAGGTAACTCGGTGCCTGTCTAGTTCTAGTAGATCTTCTAAGGATGATAGGTGAATTGTTGGTGAGGGGAGAGGGAGGTGATTTTGGAAGTTCTACTAGATCTTCCATAGAATTGTTGTTTTCAATGGAAGATTTGAAAGTGTTGTTGTGGTCATTGTCTTGTGGATGGAGTGGGGTGAGTGCACTGTCTTCCTGGACATTAGTTGGACTTGAGGGAGGGACAGTGTGATTTGTAGGAATAGAAGGGATGGAGTCTGATACAACCATGGGGAGAACTAGATTGTGAGAATCAGTGTAAGAAGTAGGAGCAAAAGTTGGTTTTTGAGAGGGGGAAGAAGATTCATAGAAAATCACATCTCGAGACACAAAACATGAATGATCCTCAAGGTCATAGACCTTATATCCTTTCACACCAGAGGATAACCTATAAAAATACACTTTGTAGCTAGAGGACTTAGCTTGTTTCGGTTATTTTGGAGAGTGGAAGCAAAGCATAAGCAACCAGACACCCTTAAGTGAGAGTTAGAAGGAATGGATGAGAAGAGGGCCTTGTGTGGAGATTTATTTTGGAGGACAGGGGTTGGAACTCTATTGATAAGGTGACCTTCTGTTAGCACAGCATCACCCCAGAATTTTAGTGGAAGGGAGGCCTGAAAAAGGAGTGCTCTAGCAGTGGAGAGAAGGTGTTGGTGTTTTCTCTCCACCACCCCATTTTGTTGATGGGTGTAGATGCAAGACTTTTGATGTAAGATACCGCAAGAGTTGTAAAAATCTATCATTTGAAACTCAAGCCCATTGTCAGACCTTACTTGCTTTATTTTGGCATCAAATTGGTTCTTGACCATATTAATGAAAATTTGTAAAATGGTCCTTGTCTTAGATTTGAATTTCATTAAGTAAACCCATATGACTCGAGTTTTGTCATCCACAATGGTCCCCATATATCACAATGAATCAACTCAAAAGCTTGCATAATGGAAATCGAGCTTAAATGGAATGGCCTTCTCTTTTGCTTAAGCAAATGGTAAACTGTGCATTGTATTTCAGTGTCACATTTTACATCAGGAACTTGAGATTTAATGATGTTCATCCTCTAATGAGGTACATGACCTAATCTAAAATGCCATAAATTAAGATTTTGTGATTGGCTTGAGCTTGAGTCTTGATTGTTTGCTGGTTGAGTGAACTGACTGGGGCTATCTTTAACTGATGAAGGACCTTTGACAGCATGGTAGGATGGGAGATGAGCTTTGAGGTAGTAGAGGCCATTGAAGACTTCAACAAGACCAGTCGTCATCCATGAAGATAGGACCTATATGAAGCAAAAAATTTTAAGAAATATGAGGCAAAGAGAAGAGTTTTGGGTGAGCTTGCTGGCAGATATGAGATTAAAGGAAGATAGGCACACATAGGACATTTGTGAGGGTAAGTCTATCTAAAATTTTAACAGTACCTATAAGTGTTACTTGAGCATATGTTCTATTTGGGAGATGCACTTGGGTCTGTTTTTCACAAGTTATGGTGGTTAGGAATGAGGTGGAGCAGACCATATGGTCTGTGGCTCCAGTGTCAAGGATCCATGTGGGAGTTTGTGATTCAACAGTTTTGTGTTTAGTGGGGAAATGTGCATTTTGACTATTGTTTGCAGAAAATTTAGAGAGTGCTTGTAAGCTAGACTCAGTGGGAATTGAAGTGTTCATACCTGCCTTGTTGGATGAATGGTGATTGAAAACTTTGGCATCTGTGGCTACAGGGGGTTGAATGTTAGGCTGGCTAGTTGGCAGGCTTCCATTCTTTGGGTTGAGTTGAGAGGATTGAGCATTGATAAAGGCTGCAATTTGCTAAACTTGAGCTTCAGTTAAGGACAATAAAGGATTCAAGGGGATCTCCTCTTGGTTCTCAGCAGTGACTTGGTTGACTGAGTGAGGGTTAGCTGCACCAGTTGAGTATCAAGGTTTAGACTTGGTAAACTTGAAATTTGGTGGGAAGCCAACCAAACAATAGCATCTTTCCTTTATGTGTCCCATTTTGCCACAATGATAACAGGTGACTCTGTTTTCTCTTTTCTTTTGGGTTGGTTGTGGTAAGCAACCAATACTGATGATTCATTGGTAGGCAACATGAGAGTCCTAGCCTGCCTCTGCCTTTCCTCTTGTAAAACAAGGGAGAATATTCTGTCCAGTGATGGCATAGGGCTCACGAGGATGATTTGTCCTCTTATGTTGTCGTATGTGTCATTAAGCCCCATAAAGAACTTGAAAACTGAATCAGTTTGTGTTGAACCCAAGATTTCAATCTTTGTGTAATTATATATTTACACATGGATTTTGATAATAACAAATGAATTCAAAGAATAAAGGAGTCTTAAGCTCAAGTTGTCTACACAATGGAGTCAAGCACATTAAGGAAACAAGCATGAGCAAGAAGGGAACAAGTTTACATTAAAGTCATAGAGTAATGTTGTAAATCTCTTAAAAATTCGAAATTAGGATTAAGGCTCAAAATTAATATTTTATCATAAAGCATTAAAATACATTTTCTACGTGTGCATGAATATTTTGAAAATTAAATTTGAAAATTTTGAAAGATGATTGATTGTCATCTTTCACATGTGCATTATATGACTAAAGGTTTGAACTTTGAAAATATTAAAGATGATTGATTGTCATCTTTCACATGTGCATGTTTTATTTGAATATTTTCAAAAGTGATTGATACTTTTTTTGACTTATGCAAAAGGTAGATGTTTTTGTTTGAAAATTTTGAAAAGTAAAGTGTGCTCCTTTTGTCATATGCAAAAACTAAAAAGATTAGGTTTGAATTTTTTGAACAGTAAAGTGTGCTCCTTTTGTCATATGCAAAAAGTAAAAAGATAAGGTTTGAATTTTTTGAAAAGTAAAGTGTGCTCCTTTTATCATATGCCAAAAGTAAAAGATTAGGTTTGAAGTTTTTGAAAAATGAATGATGTTGTCTTTGGCAATGGAAAAAGAAGAACCTTTTATTTGAATTTTTTGAAAAAGTGAATGATGTTGTCTTTGACATGTGAATCTTTTTAAATTTGAATATAAAGTCTCATATGCCTATAAATAGATCATTTGAGAGTTCACATTTACAACATCAAGAGCATACAACATTCATTCAAAGCTTTCATTCTCTCTTCTCTAAGCATTGAGCCTTAATCCTTGTTCATTTTAAGAGAGATATAGTTTGCGCTGTATTGTTCTTATTTCACTCATTGAGGAGTGTTTTCTGATAACCTACCCACTATCAGCTCTTGTATAAGTAAAAGGGTGTGTATAACCCTTGTGCGTGTAGAAAGTGTTCTACATAGGAAATAGTTGAATCATCACGTCTAAGGTGATTGCAAGTGTAGAGGGTGTTCTACACTGCATTGAGCTGAGTGAAATAGTCACTCACTGATTGTGGCCCTTGAGTGATGGATCCAAGTTGTTGTTGTAGTTGATAAATATGGACATTGTCAAGTTGTGAAAATCTTGCCTTAAGTTTTTCCCAAACTTCTTTAGCTGAGTTGACATACAGAACATTAGAGGCTATTTTCTTTGAGATTGAGTTGAGGATCCATGAGATGATCAAGTTATTGCAGCGGAGCCAAGGGATATAGAGGGTATTGGAAGGATGAGGTGTTTCAATGGTGCCATCTAGGAATCCAAGCTTGTTTTTTATTTAGATGGCCAAGGTGAATGAATGGTGCCAAGACAAATAGTTGGGACCCGTGAGGTGAGGTGTGACCACCATAGTGTTAGCATTGTCACTGTGGTGTGGATAAAAGGGGCTATTAGAGTCTTCAGATGGAGATAGATTTGGATGATGGGGGTGCTGTGGGTTCTCCTCAGCCATGGAAACAAACATAGAGTGAATGAGTAAGAATAGGGAAGTGATTGATGACAGAAGAGAAAGGAGCAAGGTTTATCAAACCTGCTCTGATACCATGTTAGAAATAAGACTTGAAGTTGAAGAAGGAATATGAAATGACGGAAATGATGAAACAGAATGTGAGAAATTCGAGTGACAACTTGAGGAGTGAAAAATGCTATCTGTTTCTTATACTGATTTATTACAGAAAGGATACATTGTTCTTATATACTCTACTTGACTAGAAAGAATACGAAAAGGACCAAAAAGGAAACAAAACAATATTTGACATATACACACAAATATGCATATACACTTTACACAAGAGGACAATGCAGTAACACAACCAGCCTAGTGCTAAAACCAAATTGCAGACCACTCATTACTTTGAGGTGCTTTTGTCTAGTCTAGCAGCTTTATATGTGGTGCCTGCATTTTGAGCTGCTGCTCTTGTAGCAGAGTTGGGTTCTTCTCTTATGGGCCTAGTTTCATTTCGACTGTGTAGCATGGGCCTCATTGTTTCTTCTTTTTGTGAATCTTCGCCAATTTGCAGCTAGACTCATCCAAGATTGCAAAGACAATTTTCCTCTATTTTGCATAAAGACAATTCGATATTTTTCATTTGACCGTTGTATTTTTACGTTTGAATGTTTCATTCACACATTATTGGGTTATTGTTCAAACGTAAAAATTTAAACTTTCGGATGGTTAATATATACGTCAATGCAAAATTGGTGGATCCAATAGTTTGAAGTCAATGGGGGCAGAGGACCCTTCAATCCCATTAATGTTAGTGAAATAAAAATAGTTTAATTATGGTTGCCTGTTGTATTATGTCTTCTTTGCTTTCAAATCTCTCTTCTATGTACGAGAGAATGCCAAAAAAAAAAAAAAAGGATTGACATTGTATTCGTTTGAATTATAATCTTCTAATTATAATTTGACCATTTGATCTCGGCCTTTTGATTATGAGTTTTATAACAGTACTATGTTTTTCACCATTTTAGTTTGTACAGGATATAATATAGTTTGTTGTTAAGTCTATCTCTTTTACAAACTACCTGAGGTCATGTTTTGGAAGTGAGGAGGAATTCTCCTGCCTTCACTCTTGAGTGAAAGGTGTAGTTTAGGGAGGCAATGCACCACATGCCTATGGCTAGAAATAGTCCACAACCTATTGCGCTACATTGGGAAGCTCCTCCTACCTGGGTGGAGGTTAATTGGTGTTAAGATATAAAATAAATAATAAAATATACCTATTCCCATCAGCTTAAACTTTTGGCAAGTGGTGATTTCACATAATATCAGAGCAAAAGTCTTAAGTTCGAACCCTGACTCTACACTGTATCCCATTGAATTAAATATTCCACGTGTTGGGCCACCTATTGAGGGAGAATCTGGCCACACGTGAGGGGAATGTTAAGATATAAAATAAATAATAAAATCTACATCTTCCCATTAGCTTAAGTTTTTGGGACAAGTAGTAATTTCACAAGTTGAATTCAAGCTTTCAATCCGAGTTTTGGATCAAAATGCTATTGAAGATAACGGAAGATCTTCATTTAGATGAGCTGAACATTGTTGAGAGTGTCATACCCGAAATAGACAAGAAGGATTTCAACAAATGAAGAATCTTCATATCCAAAATTGTGCTAAGCTTAAGCATATCCTTAACTTGAGGACATAAGTTATAGCGTTTTCTACATTGGAGACATTTGTTCTCGAAAATATGATCGGTTTGGAAGAAATTTGTCATGGCAAACTACCCTTGACATCCTTTAAAAACTTGAGAGTTTTAAAGGTGTGATAAGCTGTGAGAAATTAAGATATGTCTTCTCTTCATCTATGTCCAGGGGCCTTCCATTACTTGAAGGATTGGTGGTAAGGAAATGCAACAACATGAGTGATATAGTCGTGAAAGAAGAAGAGCAGGGAATTGAAGATGGAGATATAATCTTGTTTCGTCGACCCCAAACCTTGGTGCTAGAGGACGTTCCAAAGCTTGTGAGCTTCTTGAGCAAAAAAACTTTATTTATGAGGGATGGCGGAGAAACCATTTTGGAGGGCAACCATGATACTGGCTTGCCACTTCTACATGATCAGGTACATTAGTCAGTTAGCTTCGAACTCACACATGACACGATAGTTGCTTTAGTTTGAGGCCCAAAACTATAATTGCATGCACCTCTACTAATTAAGGTTGTGGCTCTAGGCCAGACATAAAAGTTAAATTTGAAAAAATAATATGGAACTTCTCAAAGAATAAATAATGAATATTTCTGGATGTACTCATTTCAACATAGGAAAAGAAGAGCATACGAATCATAAGCCAACATTAGTACTTGAATGGACCATAGTTCCCAGATAATTAGTGCTATTTTCGTACTCATTCCCCTATTTAATCTTGCTTGTTTTCAAATTCTAAGCAAAGAAATCTTTGGCGTCGTTGATTGATACATGACATTAATCCTACAGGTTGCCTTCCCTTATATGAGAATACTGCGTCTAGATGGTCTACCCAAAATAAAGCATGTATGGAGTAAAGACCCCCAAATAAGTTTCATGTTTCAAAATTTACAAGTAGTAAATTCTTGGAGATGCGAGAGTTTGAAAAATTTATTTCTAGCCTCTATCGTTAGATCATATCTCGAGCAATTGAAGGAAATTGTAATTGTTGACTGTGGGATGGAGGAAATTGTTGTAGCTGAAAGAGGAGAAGCAGCAGTAGAAAGGTTGTTGGTGTTTCCTCGATTAACTTCTCTGCATCTTATACAATTATCGAGACTCAAGTGGTTTTACCATGGAATGCATATTTCAAAATGGCCAATGCTGGAAACATTGTCGGTCATTGGATGTGAGAAAGTTGAGATATTGGCATCTGGACTTAAGAGCTTTCGAGAAACAGTTAAAGAAAGCCCGCCTAAGATGTGCATTAAACAACCCCTTTTCTTGGTGGATGAGGTACGCGATTAATTTAATTAGCTCTCTCAAGCTTTAATTTCCACATTAAGGATGTAGAAGATGTAGAACATTTTCAAATGGAATGCTTTTTACATCCCAATATTATGAAATCATTTTGATTTGATAAATTTAATTAATTAGTGTTTATATATTATATATTTAATTACAATTTTCATCACTGCAAGTAAAAGAATTTTAAATTTTTTTATTAAAGTTATATATTAAGATTTTCACTGCAAATAATACCTTATTTGCAATCATTTTATCATTTCACCACAAAATAGCATTTAAGACCACACGTTTGTGACTATTCTGTGGTGATCTCCGGAAAAAACCCGTAAGTTCCTCATTAAAAATACTTAAATCTCATTTTTTTGTTTATAGCATGCCCAAATTAACTGAAAGTCACCTTTAGGCCAAGTACAAGAAATTAGTATTTATTTCCATGAACAACCGAATCATGTAATACGTATACTAAAATGAAGTCATCATGTTTTCCTTACGAGAAATGGTAGTTCTATAAAGAATTATTATAAAAATAGACTTATAAACTGACGTGATTTGATAAAATAAATTATACGTAATATTTTAGACCTAATTAAACTAATGTTGCTATAATGGGATTCGGTATTTCTTAATGTAATGAGTCAGAATGTAACATCTTTTTGTAGATCCAGTTAAACTAGTTAGTGTACTTGTTATCATGGGATGGGGTATTTCTTAACGTCTGTTCCGATGGATTTTACAGCTGCCACTTCGGAGCTTAGAGATATTGCATATTGTGAAAATGGACAAGTTGGAAACTATATAGCACGATCAAGTCGCTGCAAGTTCCTTTTCCAATATTCATCTATTAATTGTCATTGGTTGTCAAAATGATCTGTTGCACATCTTTCAATCTAATCTCCTAATTACATCTTTCCAAAGTCTAACTTCCCTACATATAATTGGCTATGGTTCGTTGGAAGCTACTGTATTTTAGGGGTGTGCATTCGGACCGGATTTTTTCCGAATCCGGTCTGGAAATCCGGATCCGGGTGAATCCGGGTGGTTATCCGCCCGGATTACACCCGGGCGGTTGAGAGAAAACCGGATCCGGTTACGGATCCGGTTTTTTAATCCGGTAATCCGTAACCGGATATTACATTCGGATTGTTTTTTTCTCTTGCCAAACGACACCATTTACATCCGGATTCCTCTCAAGTTCTCAAACCAAACGAAATTTCCTCTCTTCAGCTGTCCTTCTCACTCTCTCGTCTCTCAAGTTCTCCCTTCTCATCCAAAACCCTAGCCGTGCCGTGCCGATTGCGAATCCATCTCTGTCTCGAAACCGACGGTATGCTAATCTCTCTCTCTCTGTCTCTGTCTTTCTCTCAGTTTTTGTTTGATTTTCGCTTGGTCTATTGGGTTTGTGTTTGATTTTCTGGGTTTATTATTTTGTGAAGCTGATGTTTATATCTCTTTCACTTTTTCATGCTTTTGGTCTCTTTGTCTCTGTCTTTCTCTCGGTTTTCTCTCGGTTTGGTTGGATTTTTCTGGGTTTGTGTTTGATTTTCGTTTGGTCTAGTTTGGGTTTGGGTTTATAATCATTTACAGATTTATATGTATATATCTCTTTCGCTTGTTCTGTTTTTGCTAGTGACTAGCATTTGGGTTTGGTGGTTAAAAACAGCATAGCAAATTTAGCAATGGATGTGGACAATTGTTTTGGAAATCCTTGTAATTTCTTTTTTCCTCTGTTGGGTTTGCTCTGTTTTTTGACAGTGTTCTCTTGAAATAATCTATGTCTCATAGTTCATGCTAGTATCATTCCTCTCAAGCCATGAATTTTTGAAGTTAAAGCTGGTTGATATCTCTGTTTTTCAATATTTTCAATAATGTTTGAAGTTCAATATGGTTGACTCTTTCCTTTTATTGTTAGTGGCGTAAGGCCCTTTGGAGTATCTTTACTGGTTGCTGGGTTTGATGACAATGGACCACAATTGTATCAGGTAATTTTTTACCAACATGCATTAAAATGTTGTCTAATGACTGGATGCAATTTTGAAGTATCTTTTTGATGTCTATTTTATCATAAGGCTGATTTAGCTTGACTTTGGTTGTAGTTGGATTGCCAGTATTAATAAATACTTTTTTTTCACTTTTTTTTTTTAATTTAGATTGAAATAATTATAGTGTGTTTTCATTTTCTTCTCTAATCCTGCATTCTGGTAATCTGGAATTGTGAAAATTTTCATTCAGGTTGTAGCAGTAAACTTTAAAGAGAGTCTAATTGTGATGAATGTAAAGTCAGTTATAAAGTAAATTATATCCTTTCTTCTTTTACTTTGGCATGTGAGAGTTCATTTTGGAAATATTAATTATTATTCAGTATTCTTCCTAGGTGGACCCATCAGGTTCATATTTCTCATGGAAAGCCTCAGCAATGGGAAAGAATGTCTCAAATGCAAAAACATTCCTAGAGAAGAGGTATTTGATTAGAATTTGGTTGCCGCTTTGTTTTTTCAACCGTTTTAAGTTTTTTTTTTTTGCATTGCTGGATAAAGGAGAAAATAATGGCAGTGCCTACCCAGGGCCTCGATACATTCTGAAATCGAGAAATTTGATAAAGTACATCATCTAGAAACATAGCATTCCAGAATATAGAGATATCATGACCTGTACTATTTTGCTGTTGGTCCATCTAGTGTGAGTATGGATACTCGCAGTGGTGAATTGGTGTTTTTATCTGACACTCATTGCACATTTTATTTCCTAAACACTCTTTGGATGTGCTGATCGCACTGCTTCACCATGTTTTCTTTTCATATTCATTAATGTCGTTAGCAATACTTTTCTTTTTTTTTTTTTGATAAATTCGTTAGCAATACTTGAAACATTTATGAAGTTCCATTTCTATTGACTTGGATCCATATTCTGCATTTTCTTGATATCTAATGTTGGATATTTTCCCTCAACTTTATTATATATCACCCCGTCCCCCAATTCAGTTCAGCATGAGCATTCTTTTAACTATTAGTTGCTTATGAGGTTGACCATGTTTCCTTTTTCTATTTAGGTATACTAATGATATGGAGCTTGATGATGTTGTGCATACATCTATCCTGACGCTGAAGGAGGGGTAAATAACTGTTCTTTTTATTATTTTCATGTGCAGTCTATGCCTCATCTGATTAGATTTTTGACCATTTTATTAATTACTTGTTGAGGCTTCCTCTCTAGATTATGTTATTTGTATCTGGTACTTTCTCATGCTACCTCCTTGATTTAGAGACTTGCTATTAATTTAGAGACTTGATATAGATTATGCTTGTGCAGTTGATGCTTGACTGTTATCCTCCCTTGTGCAGCTTCCTCAATTCTATATTCAACTTTCAAGATGTGAAGAGCATTGTATTTTTTTTTTTTAAATAATAGCAGCATTGTAATGTATTATTATTTATTTTGTTCTTTGTAATGGATTGTATTAGTTTAATTAGTTGTAATGTATTATTATTTATTTTGTTCTTTGTAATGGATTGTATTAGTTTTTAATTAGTTGTATTGTATTATTATTTATTTATGTTTTGCATTGAGATGTAAACAAAAATTTTATCTATTTTTGCATTTTTATTTATATATATCAGATATTTTTTTTTAAAGTGCTATATATATTTTTTGGGGTTTTAAAGTCTGGAAAAAAAAAAAAAAAAAACCCCGGATTAGACCCGGTTATAACCCGGATATCCGGATTTTAAGGCAAAAACTACAAAAAAAAACCGGATATCCAGTTATAATCTGGATATCCGGATTAGACCCGGTTATCTGCCCGGATTGGAATCCAGGTCAACCCGAGGCGGATAACTGGTTGAACACCCCTACTGTTGAACACCGCACGGTTATGGCCGGATACCCGGATCCGGATCCGGTTGAACACCCCTACTGTATTTGAACAACATAATGCTTTAACAGCCTCAGTGGCTAAAATCTCATGCAATTGGAGCATCTTACTAGTATGATACTTGTTTGTTTGCCAATACTCAAGTGGTTTTTGGAAGGACATTACTTTAGCAAATCAATCAAAGGCTGATACAAACTATGAATCTAGGACATTATAATGGCTAATTAAATCTTTCCCATAGAACAACCACTTTGATCCAAGTGCATTACTCAGATTTAATGAGTAACATGATCCCACCAGTGACTTATGTGGAATTAAAGACATTTAAATACTGTTTTCAGTGAACATATGTGAAACTTAGCCCCAAGTATGTCTTTTACTTGGACTCACCATCGGAGCCATTGAACCAGATTATATACAGACCTCAAACTAAAACTCTAGTATCAGTTTTCACATAAAACATACTACACCACAATATATGAGAATCAATCAAAAAATATTTTAACAACTTTCTAATTCATACAAAGCCAACAAAAAACGGTAGTTATCGGGTTCCCTATATATATATTTTTTGTACTGCATACTTGCTGCCCTTAAATGGATACAAAAGCCACCTAAAACAATACACACTTGAAACTTTCTTGGGGTGTTATACATTTTTACTGCATCTATCTAAGGTGCACCATCAGTTTCTAATCCAAACTAATTCCAACCACTACATCATCTATATATAGTTATTCAAAATATATAACCAAACTGCAAAGAACATGTACACCTTCCATGTGCAAACAAATATGTATCAGGATAAGTCATAACTACTTTTACCCATGAATAACTATAATCTCATGAAAGAAAAGAATTATACTTACTCATGTCCAAGGAATTCAGCTATGAATAATGTATCACATCTACTTCTCCATTATCTCCATCAACAATACAGTTGCCTTCCATGAGATTTGTCTAATCAAATTGCTGGAACCCGTCATCCTGATCCCCAGATTCATGCTACTGCCTGGTGTGGATCCTACAGTGAATGAAAGACATTGAATTAAGCCTTGCAAGTCTGTCATCATAATACACAAACAATTCAAACCAAGTAGATTCACAAAGTATAACCACAAGTCTTTAAGAAAATTCAAGGAAATACATACACTGTCGTGAAATTACTTCCCCATATCCAAAAGTTAGATCATACACACTTCCTAAAACTAGACCCATTCATGAGCTGAAACCATCATCATTTCCCTTCCACTTCCAAAAATTTGATTCCCTATGGAAAACTTCCCACACTGCACATCAGAATATTTGCCCCTCTACAAACTGCCATGGCCATTGGATTGATACAATCCACAAAAAAATCAGCCTACTTCCAGCAACAGAGATGCCTAAGCATCTCCCCTAAGTCTCTCTATGAGACTCTTTATTTCCCTCCAACTCAGACATCTAAAAGTTCATTCCTTTCTCCTCATGTCAGCCATATCACCCATAATTTGGTCTAGTTTACTATTGCA
Source organism: Carya illinoinensis (assembly GCF_018687715.1). NCBI lineage: Eukaryota > Viridiplantae > Streptophyta > Magnoliopsida > Fagales > Juglandaceae > Carya > Carya illinoinensis. The sequence goes on along the minus strand of NC_056759.1, from coordinate 37,435,993 downwards.
CATTTCTGCACAAGTCTTGTTTCATTCATTCTCCTCGGCCAAATTCATAAATGCCTTGTTCTTCTTCATTGAAGGAGAGGGGTCGGGAGTGACCATGTGCCCCATCCCTTGTGCGTACCCAAATATGTCTTTGAAAACAGCCAAGGCTGCTTCATCAACATCCTCTTCTGGGTCCTTCTCAACCAATTTCTCCACCATTAGATTCTGAATATCATATGAAAGAAAATTAGTGTAGATATTTTAATGCAGTATATAGTCCAACAAAAATTAAATCAAACATGGGAAAGCTCACATAATTGTGTTCAGTTGTGGCATTGATAAATTTGCCCTTCTATCTTGACTAGTGTGTTTCTTTCTAGAAAGCGATCATATTTGGTGCCATCTCCAGCTGCCACACATCATTAACAGTATAGCTCATTAGATACAGTTCCATAACTTGAATTATAAATTAGAAATTGCTCTTACTTTCTCTTCCAAAAATCCTAACAAATGATTTCCCTTCGCCAGTGTGTTTCACCTTTAGTTTTTTCCTATTTGTAGTGTTTCTTCGAGACTTCTCCTGTTACACATTTTATTGCTATATCAAGTCCCAAAATATTATCTTACTACTCGAAATTAAAAAGGCAGCAAAATAAATCCCACCCGAATGTAGATATAAACAAAAACAAATGAACCTAAATTGCCACTAGTTTTATTACAATACTAATACCCATATACCATGAATGTTCCGCTAGCCCACCTTTCACATAGCCAATACCAAACAGGTTACTCCATCAGGGATGTCCCACCACATAGAGCCTTCTCATGCGATGCATATTTTATGTAGGCTTTGTGTAGTTCATAGTGATATGCATTGTACTTATCGGACAGATGCGTTACCAAAATTTCATTATGGTTGTCTTTTGTCCAATCCAACACAAAGTCCACCTGCAAGTTGAAAATCTAGGTTAAAACATCTACCAATCAAATGCACATTAAAAGCAATAAGTTATAAACTACATTGTTACATGCATTTATAATAAAGCCTTACCCCAACATAATCAATTAACTCTTGCTTCTCCTCCTCAGGTATAAAACTCTAGCTTACATGCCTCATTTCAGCATATAATTTGACAATCCATGTCACTCGACCAGTGAAGATTGAGGCATTCTCGCATGATGGGCCTCTATGGCCCTCCTTTATAAGCAAAGGAATCTTACCCTGTTAAGTACTGTGGAGTCTGGTCCACATCGCTCAAGCGGAGACATTGGCCGCTTGAGCGGAGGCAAGTAAGAGAGGTCCGCTCGAAGACAGCTTGACAGTGAGCTCGAGCAGTTGCGGGAAGGAGGTTCGCTCGACATGCCGCTCGAGTGAACATTGCTTTTACACAGATTTAGGATTTTTTCCACTGTTTGACTATAAATATGTTATTTTATAATATATGGTAGTACAGTGAGAACAGTAATCGCCCCCACCATTGTATTGTGATTCCTCGAGTAATAAAAATCCTCTGCAGCTCCCGTGAACGTAGGCAATTTGCCGAAGCACGTAAATCTTTGTATCGTGTGTGATAGTTTTTCTCTTTCATACTTACTTTCACTTTATTGTCATCGTTTCACAACAATTGGTATCAGAGCTAGGTTCGGGTCTGAGGGAAAATGATGGTTGGAGATGAAGTGAAGGTATCGGAGATCGAGAAGTTTGAGGCATGGATTTTGGATACTGGAGGATGTAGATAGAGGACTACCTCTATGGGAAGAAACTTCATCTTCTACTATTGGGAAAGCGATCGGAAAAAATGGAGAAGGCTGATTGGAACTTGTTGGATCGACAGGTTCTGGGGGTTATTCGGCTAACCCTATCGAGATCCATTGCACACAACGTTATCAAGGAGAAGACGACTGTGGATCTCATGGCGGCTTTGTCAGGTATGTATGAAAATTCGTCACAAATAACAAGGTACATTTGATGAAAAAGTCATTCAATTTAAAGATGGCAAATGGTATGTCTGTTGTACAACATCTGAATGATTTTAATACTATCACAAATCAATTGTCATCTGTTGAAATTGAATTTGATGATGAGATACGTGCACTGATATTATTGGCTTCACTGCCAAATAGCTGAGAAGCCATGAGAATGGTTGTCAGTAATTCTGCCAGTAAATCAAAGTTGAAATACGATGATATTCATGATTTGATTTTGGCTGAGGAGGTGTGCAGGAAAGATTCAGATGAGACCTCAAGTTCGAGTTCAGCACTAAATGTTGATTCTCAAGGGAGATCACAAGACAGGAACTCAAACAGAGGAATATCAAAATCAAAACACAAGGATAAGAGCAAGTCAAGGCCTGGTCAGCAGACAACTTGCTGAAATTGTGGCAAAGCTAGCCACATAAAGAAGAACTGCAAAAATCCTAAGAAGACCGAGAATAATAGTACTAATGTGGTAACTGAAGAAGTACAGGATGCACTATTGCTTGCAGTTCATAGTCTAGTTGATGACTGTATACTGGATTCAGGGGCTTCCTTCATACATCTTCTCATTGGGAGCTAACGCGGAACTATGTTGCAGGTGATTTTGGAAAGGTGTTTCTGGCTGATGGAGAGGCTGTGAACGTAGTGGGGATGGGAGACATTGACATTGCACTCCCTAACAAGAACAAATGGACCTTGCAAAAGGTCAAACACATTCCTAAGTTAAAGAAGAACCTCATTTCTGTTGGACAGCTCGATGAATGTGGTCATTCAGTAGTGTTCTCAGATAGCACTTGGAAGGTCACTAAAGGGGCATTGGTACTGGCTCGGGGTAAGAAAACTAGTACTCTCTATATGACTATTGGTTTGATTAACACTATTGCTACTACCATTGTAGAGAGCACAACAAATTTGTGGCATTGCAGGCTTGGCCATATGAGTCAGAAGGGCATGAAAGAACTTCTCTCCAGAAGCAAGCTACCATAACTGAAGTCAGTTGATCTCAGTATGTGTGAGAGTTGCATTATGGGAAAATAAAAAAAGGTTAGTTTCTTGAAAAGTGGCAGAACGCCTAAGACAGGAAAACTAGATCTAGTGCACATAGATGTGTGGGGATCTTCCCCAGTAGCATCTCTTGGAGGTTCTTGTTACTATGTCACGTTCATTGATGACCATAGCAGGAAGGTATGGGTCTATTTTTTTAAGCATAAATCTGACGTATTCAATGTGTTCAAAATTTGAAAAGCCATGGTTAAGACAGAGACAGGCTTGAACTGAAATGTTTGAGGTCTGATAATAGTGGTGAGTATATTGATGGTGGGTTCAAGGAGTATTGTACAACTCTAGTTATCAAAATGGAGAAGACCATTCCTGTGACACCACAGCAAAATGGAGTTGCTGAATATATGAACAGAACCATAAATGATCGTGCTAGAAGCATGAGGCTGCACGCTGGATTACCATCTACTTTCTGGGCAGACGCAATCAGCACTGCCTTCTACTTGATAAATAGAGGGCCATCAGTTCCATTAAATTGTGGATTTCTTGAGGAGGTTTGGAGAGGGAAAGAGGTCAAATTTTCTCACCTTAAAACTTTTGGCTGTCTTTCTTATGTTCTTATTGATTCTGATGCTCGTAGTAAACTTAAGACTAAGTCAAAGAAATGTTATTTCATTGGCTATGGAGACGAGGCATTTGGTTATCGTTTCTAGGATGATCAGGGTCGGAAGATCATAAGAAGTAGGAATGTGATTTTCAATTAGAAGATTGTGTACAAGGACAAGTCTAGTACAGCTTCTAAAGTAGCTTTCAGGAGTCTGAGTTCGTAAGATTGGATGACCTACCAGCTTCTAAAGCAGCTTCTCAGGAGTCTGAGTTCATAAGATTGGATGACCTACCAGAGGTTACAGTGCAGTGCAGAGATGTGAGTGACGGGGAGAGTGGGTCCATGCACCCATTCCTATTATTCCGCAATCAGTTTCACAGATGTCCACTCCTACAGCTGCAGTTCACAGGTCAATTAGGACTATACGTCCTCCACAGCGTTTCTCACCTCCTTTGAATTACATTATGTTGACAGATGGTGGAGAACCGCAGAGTTACGAAGAAACCTTACAAGATGAAAATTCTAGCAAGTGGGAGCTGGCCATGAAAGATGAGATGGATTCCCTGGGGAATCAGACATGGGCGTTGACAAAACTTTCATTAGGGAAGAAGGCATTACACAACAAGTTGGTGTACCGGGTGAAAACTGAGTATGATGGTAGTAAGAGGTACAAGGCCAGACTTGTTGTAAAAGGCTTTCAGCAGAAGCAGGGTATTGATTACTCTAAAATCTTTTCTCCTGTGGTGAAGATCACAACGATCAGGATGGTACTGTCTATAGTTGCTACTGAAGATTTATTTCTTGAGCAGTTAAATGTGAAAACAGCTTTTCTTCATGGAGACCTTGAAGAAGACATCTACATGCACCAGCCTGAGGGTTTAGTAGTATAGGGAAATGAATGTTTAGTTTGCAAACTGAAGAAGAGCTTGTATGGCCTGAAGCAAGCTCCTAGACAGTGGTACAAAGAATTTGATAACTTCATGTGTAGTGCAGGGTACGTAAGATGTTAAGCAAATCATTGTTGCTACGTCAGGCACCTTGACAATTCTTACATTATTCTGTTGTTGTATGTGGATGACATGCTTATTGTAGGGGCAAGTATTGATGAGATCAATAATCTGAAGAAGCAGATGTCAGAGCACTTTGCAATGAAGGATTTGAGAGTTGCAAAGCAAATCCTTGGCATGAGAATTGTCAGATATAGAGTCAGAGGTACATTGAGACTCTCGCAGGCTAAGTATGTGAAAAAGGTACTCAGCAGGTTCAATATAGACAAGGCCAAACCAGTTGGCACACCCTTGGGCAATCTCAGCAAGAATTAGTCACCTAAGTCAGAGGAGGAACAAGATTACATGAGCAAGGTTCCTTATGCCTCAGCTATTGGTTCACTTATGTATGCTATGGTTTGCACTAGATCGGATATTGCCCATGCAGTGGAAGTTGTGAGTAGATACATGAGTAACCCAGGAAAACAATATTGGAAAGCAGTGAAATGGATTTTGAGGTACCTAAAAGGCTCCTCAGAAACGTGCTTGTGTTTCTCAGGAGAGAGCTTAGAGGTGTAGGGCTATGTTGATGCTGATTTAGCTGGAGATATTGATAGCAGAAAGAGTACCACAGGCTTTGTTTATACTCTTAGTGGTACTGCAGTGTCATGGGGTTCTAATCTACAGAAAACAGTTTCTTTGTCTACTACAGAAGCTGAGTATATTGCAGTGTCAAAGGCTACAAATGAGATGATATGGCTATAGAGCTTCTTGGAGGAATTGGGTAAAAAGAATTAGAAAGGCACTCTCTATAGTGATAGTCAGAGTGTCATATTCCTTGCCAAGAATCCAGCATTTCATTCGAGGACCAAGCACATTCAGATAGGTATCACTTCATACGATCATTGTTAGATGACAGACAGTTGTTACTTAAGAAGATTTGTGGAAGTAAGAACCCTGCTAATATGTTAACAAAGGGCGTTACACTTGAGAAACTGAAGTTGTGCGTAACTTCAGTTGGTCTTCTAGCATGAAGACAAGGGCAATGAGTTGCAGAGGTGGAGAATATCATGTTTGAGGAATAGGGCGATACAGTGAATGTACCAGTCTCCAAGTGGGAGAATTGTGGAGTATTGTGGAGTCTGTTCCACATCGCTCGAGCAGAGGCATTGGTTGCTCGAGCAGAGGCAAGTCAGAGAGGTCCGCTCAAAGACAACTCAGGCAGTTGTGGGATGGAGGTTCGCTCGACATGCGCTCGACACGCCGCTCGAGCGAACATTGCTTTTATACAGATTTAGGGTTTTTCCGCTATTTGACTATAAATATGTTATTTTATAACATATCGCAGTACAGTGAGAACAGTAATCGCCACCACCATTGTATTGTGATTCCTCAATTAATAAAAATCCTCTGCAGCTCCCGTGGATGTGTCATGTGTGATTGTTTTTCTCTTTTGTATTTACTTTCACTTTACTGTCATCGTTTTCACAACATACCCACCTTCTAGAGGCATTCAAATTGTGTGCCCCGCGCAAGCCCTCGGCCTCGTTTCTTAATGGATGCAACTATATCTTGGAAAAAAATAGGAGGCAATTTGAATGAGTCAATAACAGAAATAGATATACCAAATCTTGAAGAAAATATTAATTTTCATCAATTTTCTATATTGGAATAAGAAATGGCATGCGTACCCGTAGGATTATTCCCCTCTACACCCTGTTGCGCCTAAACTTTGATTCAAATTAATGAACCAAAAATTTAGTGCAGTTTTACCTGCAAGTATATAGGTGTTGTAGTATCTTACAGGATCGAATCCACAGGGATTGACTTTTGTGATAAAGAAAATAAATTCAGACAATGAAACGAAATTACTAAAAAAAACGTACAATCGAATATAAAGATGAAGATTTATAAAATAAATGAATCAAACTAAAATGATAAAATGAATTGATATAGAGAAAGACTAAGGTTTTGAGGATCCATCTAATAATTTATGATATTGTTTCCAATTGATTTACTTCAATTAAACTAGAATAATGATTCCGTTTAATTGGAAGATTTAGCATTTAAGATCAAGAAAAAAAAAATCGCTTATGATTGAGCGTGAACGATTGATGATTAAAATATTCACAAATCTATTTGAATATCACAAGGATTCCTCAAGCATTCACTGTATTCAGAAATTACAATGAATCAAGATAAATATATAGATAATCAAAATATCCAATAATAAAATCCTTCAATCGATCAAGCTCGCAGAATAAATTTTACGTGGATCTAAAAATAATATTTAAATCATTAAACTTCACCTCTAATCTTAGTATGAAAATTTAGCCAAACATATTCATTACAAGGACTATAGAAATCACATAAATATTCTTCATTAGAAAAATAAAACACAAGAAATACCAAGAAATAACTATAGGCAATAAAATTTGGAAAGCCGAAAACCAACTTCCCTAAATGTAAAACGTAAAAAAAAAAAAGAACAAAAACAAAATGAAGTAATAATTTCCGTATGGACGAAACTGCTTCAGCAAAATATCTCCAGACTTTTCTTCATTCTCTTCACCGACTTCTCTCTTCAAAAGCAGCACCGACTCTCTCTTTCATTTCATGAATCCAGCACCGACTCTCCTCTCTACTTCCCTCTACAATCATCCCAACTCTATGTCCCTCTCTTTTCAACGACCAACACACCTCAACTCTCCTACATCCCCCATGTAACCTGCTCTATTTACTTTCTCTCCCACCAAGAAAATAAATCCCCTTCCACGTACAACCTCCAACCATCCCCCACGTAACCTGCTCTATTTAATGTCTCTCAACTCTCAAGCAAAATAAACCCCAGCCTCTCCTGACCGACACTTCTCTCAACCCCATTTAATCATGCACCCACACAACTGACTCCAAACCACCTTCACTTCCCTTAACTCAATTTAAACCTCAACTCTCCCTCTCTCTACCGACTTCAGAAAAAGAAAATAAAATCCAGCTATTGCCTCCAGAAAATTCAAGCCAACTCAAGCACGTCTCCCTCTCAACTCACCCACGTACCCCTCTCAACTCACCCACGTACCCCTCTCAACACACCCTCTCCTTGTCTCTTCTCACCTTCTCCTGCAAATCCTCCCTATAACCAGATAAAAAGTTGCTGATATAAAATTAAATGGCTCCCTTAAATAGAGTAAGCCAACGTGAAAATATCATCTGAATTTGTCCACTTTAGCTGCACCAACCGACACTCATGTTCACACTTTCCATCGTATGACTTCCTCCAAATAAATCAATCTCAGCCGACACTCTCCTTTCCTCCCTCACCTACTCAACCAAAATAATTCCCAATGACCTCCAATCCAAGTCAAGCTCGGAACCTCTCACTCCCTAACGTTCTCTACCCTTACTACTCACCAACTGACCTTTTCTTCTCCGTCCAGCAATATATATATATATAGCTGCCTCTAGTCAGTGCCAAACTCCTTCCTCCAATCCCAATTCATTCCAGCCGACTTCTCATAAACAATCACCAACAACTTTCACTCTTTACTCCCCTTCAATCACGGCACCTCTCTTTCTTCCAATGAAAACAAACTCCAGCCAAAAAAATCAAATGACCGACCTTCACACTTCAAAAGCAGCCGACTCTCTCTTCTAATCATTCAAGCACAGCTCACTCAAGACACCAAACGAGACTCTACTCCCTGCACCAACCGAAGCCATCAACTTTATTGGATTATGCTTGACTATTAACTACCACATTTTCAGCACTGGAGGATTAAGCACTTTCAATCAAGTCCACTTTAGCTGCACCAACAGAAGCCATCAACAAGCTACCGCTTCTTACGTTCACACTCCACCAAAAATCTTCGTCTCTTCTTTTTTAGTTGCTGAAGTACACCGCTTCCTTCATGTTAATTTTATTTAAACTGAAAATAAGAGATAAAAATAGCACTCAAATACAAATTAAAAAAAAAAACTAGATTATAAAAAAAAAATAGATTATATATGTGAGGAAATATTGTCCAATTAAACCATAGTTATAAAATTAAGCATAAACATAATATCAATCAATTAAAAATCACAACTCATATTTATGCTTATTAACCATTTTTCCATCTAAAACTAATAATAGTGTCACGAAGAATTTAAAATACATTAGTTTTAAATAGCTAAACTATGCAATATTTCAGCTCAATCACATCCTGTTCTACACCCATGGACTCTTGTACTCCCACACCGGCTACTGCTTGAGTCAATTCATTTGAAAGTGGGTCCACCTCATCCCATAAATTCCTTCTCGAAGGAAATGCTTATGCATCCAGGCTGCTACGTGCAGATGATTGTGCTCTTGAGTGTCCACCTCACCCCCTCCTTCCCCCCTTTACAGATTGCCACATGCTTGCCTTTACTAGAATTCAGAGGACTTTTGGACATGCAACCAACAAATCAGTATAGCTAGAATATTGTAGCATTTAAATTTAGACACTATGCTAACTGGAAACTTACAACAAATCAATGTAGCTGGAATATTGTAAACTAAGTTACCAACTACCTAACATCTAGCCTTTTTCATAACACAGGTTAAACTCACAATAATTTCTAATCCTAAGTTATAAACTAGCTAACATCTTGGATTTTTTCATAACACAAGGTAAACTCACAAAAGAAATTATTAGATGGTTATAAACTAGCTATAGCATCTAGTTATACTCATAACACAAGTTAAACACACAAAAGAAAATAATACTAAGTTATAAACTACCTAACTTCTAGCTTTTTTTCATAACACATCTTAAACTCAACATTAATTTATAGATGGTTATAAACTAGCTAACATCTAGTTGTACTCATAACACAAATTAAACTCACAAAAGAAATTACTACTATGTTATGAACTAGCTAACATCTAGTTTTTTTTCATACACAAGCTAAACTCACAAAAGAAATCTATACTAAGTTACTAACTAGCTAACATCTATCCGTTTTTGTGATTACACAAGTTAAACTCACAAAAGAAATTAATAGTAAGTTATAAACTAACTAACATCTAGCTTTTTTTCATAACACATGTTATACTCACAATAGAAATCTATACTCGTGCCAAAAACTAGCTAACATCATTCTTATTTCTCATAACTCAAGTTAAACTCACAAAAGAATTTAATACTAAGTTATAAACTTCACAAGATCTAGCTTTTTTCATAACACAAGTTAAACTCACAAAAGAAATCTGTACTAAGTTATCAACTACCTAAAATCTAGCTTTTTTTCATAACACAAGTTAAACTCACAATAATTTCTAATTCTAAGTTATAAACTAACTAACATCTCAGTTTTTTTCATAACACATCTTGATTTTTTTCATAACACATCTTAAACTCACAACATTAATTTATATATGGTTATAAACTAGCTAACATCTAGTTATACTCATAACACAAATTAAACTCACAAAAGAAATTACTACTATGTTATGAACTAGCTAATATCTAGTTTTTTTTCATACACAAGCTAAACTCACAAAAGAAATCTGTACTAAGTTACTAACTAGCTAACATCTATCCGTTTTTGTGATTACACAAAGTTAAACTCACAAAAGAAATTAATAGTGAGTTATAAACTAGATAACATCTAGCGGTTTTTCATAACACATGTTATACTCACAACAGAAATCTATACTCGTGCCAAAAACTAGCTAACATCATTCTTATTTCTCATAACTCAAGTTAAACTCACAAAAGAATTTAATACTAAGTTATAAACTTCACAAGATCTAGCTTTTTTTCATAACACAAGTTAAACTCACAAATGAAATCTGTACTAAGTTATCAACTACCTAACATCTAGCTTTTTTTCATAACACAAGTTAAACTCACAATAATTTCTAATTCTAAGTTATAAACTAACTAACATCTCAGTTTTTTTCATAACACATCTCGATTTTTTTCATAACACATCTTAAACTCACAACATTAATTTATATATGGTTATAAACTAGCTAACATCTAGTTATACTCGTAACACAAATTAAACTCACAAAAGAAATTACTACTATGTTATGAACTAGCTAACATCTAGTTTTTTTTTTCATACACAAGCTAAACTCACAAAAGAAATCTGTACTAAGTTACTAACTAGCTAACATCTATCCGTTTTTGTGATTACACAAGTTATACTCACAAAAGAGATTACCACTAAGTTATAAACTACCTAACATCTAGCTTTTTTTTCTTAACACACGTTATACTCACAACAGAAATCTGTACTAAGTTATAAACTAGCTAAAATCTATTTAAGTTATAAATTAGCTAACATCTATTTAAGCTAACATCTAGGTTTAAGTTGATTACAGAAGTTATAAACTAGCTCACAGAAGTTATAAACTAGCTTTGAAATAGCCAAGAACCTCTACTGAAATGTCATAGGTCCATGAAAACACTCGAAGGAAAAGGTATTATTTAGCCCCATGCAGGACGTACTCCTTGGAAACCCAGAATACAAGCCTATAGAGGTTGCCCTTCTAACACTATGGCTTTGAAAGCCATTTGATTTTTAGAAATGGTTTTAGTCCAGGCAAATCTATGTTTTACAACTTGTGCAACTAAAGAAATAAATTTTATACCAATGTTGTAATATGCAGCTAAACGGGAAATGTTGGGATATGAGGGTGTAAGCACGTACCTGGTCACGTCTGGGTTGTGTGGCAGAGGTCAAGAGAACTTCTCTTCTCAGTGGAAGGGAGCCCAGGTAGGACCTAACAACAGATAGTTGTTTACCAAGCTGGAAGAAAAGAGAAGCTGATGAAGAAAAGAGAAGAAGGCTGCAAGGTAGTGCCACAGGTTTTCTGATGGTAATAAAGAAGGCTTGAAGTGCTTCTACTTTCCTCCAGCAAACTATCTAAACTTCTATCGCCAGCTCATTTGATCTAAAAATAAGCCAGGTCTGCTGATGGTACTATTGGAAGTGACCCCTGGTGCCTGAAACAAATACTTTTGGTTTTACCATCCCGCCCTTTAATTTGCCCATCTCGCCTCTTCCCTTGTGCGTTAAATCCAGCTCTACCGTGATGGCCTCTCAAACTCTTCATTTTACGTTCCATGAACTGCACCATGCACACAGGTAATAATTAGCACTTTAACATGTAAAAATTGAATAAGTCAGATTTTACCATTCTAAATTTTGGTATATAATGTTTTCACTTAGAGCATCCTCATCCGCATCTACATCCAACAATAAACCCTATAATTTGGAAAAAGTTATCCGGTTTTCATCAAAAGTCTTATTCCATCCCAATCCCTAAAATGGGAATGAGGTTTACGGGTGCTACAGAAGTTTCTCATATTTGGGGAATGACTGTACATCCTCAAATGTTATTTTCATTCCCTAGCCATCGTTGTCCCGCGTCTTCTTCTCTCTCTACAGTTGGGTGACCTCGTCCATATCGCCCCTCCCTCGGAACGCAGCCACCATCGAGTGCATCCTCTCCGTCGACAATTTTTGTAAGTCATATCCCTCACTCGATTTCTTTTCATGGCTGAATTCCCCCCTTCTCTCTATGGATTCTAAATGTTGCTTTTTTGGATCTTGACTCTCTACGAACCAATCGCCTCCCTCTCAGAAAACCCATATGGTTTCTTAAACTTATTTTTCGGTCTCTCTCCATCTTCGTCTCCTTCTAAAAAAAACCTACACATTTTCGGACCCAATTTTTCTTTTTCCCTACACATTTTTGCACCACTTCAAGCGGGTTTCTTTGTGTTTTCCGTGTGATGGTTGGCCATGGATGGAGGCTCTGGTTCGGTAGAAGAGGAACTCGTCACATGCCCTAGCATGTGTTTGATCTGGGGCTTCAAACATTCGGTTTGAGTTTGATTTTCTGGAAGTTTACATTGATCTAATTTTATGGTTGTTGGATATCAATTTCAATGAATTTCTTGTCACTTTGATATGATTTTATGGATGTTTACATTGAGCTGATGGGGCGTTGTTATTTATAAATCAACTCTACATTATTTGAAGTGTATTGGCATGTTGAAAAAATTTAGATTATGCATACATTATGGCTAATAGGTGGGGAGTTGTAGTTTGGTTGAGCTAGGAAATTATTAGAATGGAAAATCCAAGTTGGAATTAGCCTAAGCAACACTGCCACTGCAAAACAGGAAAGAACTAAAATGGAGTTTGCTCCACTATGGGAATGCAGAGGGTGCTGACAGGTCATTGGCACCACAATAAACTACTTTTGCCTGTTAGTTTGTATGCACACTCATGGATATTAATATGTTGCCTCAGGTGTTAGTGGCACACTTCTGTAAGGTTGATTGTTTGTCTTTGGTGGGTCATCCAAGTTGCATTTTTAAAAAAATCCAAACAATAAAGGTATAGCACTTGTGTAGCATTTGTTTCTTTGTTCCCTCATCATGGTTGAGCTTTGCTTTATCTTTTTTCTTTTGGATCTCTAGTGATTTGGCAGCTAGTCCATGATGTTTGTGCACCCCAATGGACTTTCATGGCTCGTGGGCTCTATGCCTCTGCTTTTATTTGCTTTGGTGGGTGGCCTTGAATAGGTTATTGGGGTGATTGCAAGTGGCCTTGAACAAATTAGAGCCCACAAATTTAGTACCGAGTCGTTAGTAAATTGCAAATAAATAGCATGTTTAGATGCCGGATAGAATTAGCTTATAAATCCATTTTAACGTTAGAGAATGATTTGTGTGCCCAATCTTGTGAATAAGTTCTAACAGCCCAACAAACCTCATATTTAATGTGGTTTCTTAATATGTGAAATAAGACTGGAAATTTTTCAAATCAACAAAAAATACAAACAAAAAATAAATATTCGCCCCCTAGTTGGGAATTCAAAGAAGATGTCCATCATGCAAGTCCATCAACTAGGCGTCGTTGCTATGAGAACCAATCCATATGCACACAATAAGTTTTTCTCTTACTCCTATTGGAATACAAATATGTGGTTGACCCAATCCACTGCCTTCCACTTAAGGTAATCCCATGGTCAGGGGTACATTCAAACCACTTTATCAACATTTATTCGCCAACTTCCCCCCAACCCATCATTCCCAATTTAATAACATCTGTTGTTGATTGGAGTCCAATCCAACACAGAGAAAACGGTGTTCAAATATAAATTGGAAGTCATTAATAGTTGCCTTACAACATCAAAACTAGGGGTTAAGTTTCCTTACAACATAAAAACAATCATTGAAGACTTTCACCCACTGTTTCCCCCCAATATAATTTTCTATTGTGAAAACCCAGCTATTGGCCTTCTTTGTTGGTTCTACCTCCAAGGATGAACCAACAAAGTCCAACTATTTTTAGTACTAGACATCCAACCTCATTTGTGATGGTGAGCAACCATCATGTATACACATGGAAAAATATATCTGAACTAAAGAAATTTCAATTGTACTAGAGGCCCTTCTAATGGTAATGCTCTAGTCTCAATAGATTTCCTCAATAGTTAAACATAAGGCCAAGTTGCAAGATAAAGAGATATTGCCAAATCAAAATTAATGATCGATGATGCTGAAACTATTATTGTATCTACAATAAACAATTGTAGCTAGCTACTATAAATATGTATATGGTCTTGATCTTAATGAAGAGATCGAGAAAACCATTTTCAATCCTTCTCGTTGTTAGTTCGTGGTTTAGAAATTAGATATGGAAATACACTTTGTTTCTTTAATTCTTTTATGAAAAGCCGGCTAGCTAGCTAGCGTACTTGAGTGGTGATTCATTATTAATGTATGATATTGCTTTTATAATCTTCTATAATATATATGTTGTTTTCTCTCAAGCAAGGTTGAGAATTCTGAGGAAGAAAGAAAATCATCCATAATATATATGCAGCAGCTGGAATGTCGCTTTCCAACGTAGTGTTTGTGGAACCAATAATCACATTTCTTTCTTTCTTTTGAAGTCAATTGGGCAGGGAGCTTTCATTCCCGTTGTTAGTGAAATAAAACATGAGTTCATCTTTGGAACGGAAATTCCTATGTTGTGGGTTTAACAAAAAGCAATAATTTTTTGACACATCAGACTTCCTCACATCAGACTTCCTCATAATAAATTTCTGCACTGCATCATAGCATATCAAAAGAAAACTCCCTACCTCACCCGTGAAACTCCCCATCTTGTATTTGTAGTAGAAATAACGATCATTTGATTTTTTTTTTAAATATTATGACCATATTTTAAAATTTTGAAAATTGTAATTATCTAAAAATTATACAGGTAGATTTTAGCTTAAAAAAATAAATAAATAAAACTTATTTTCTATTTTGGATTCGGCTTGCTTCCAATTAATTATTAATAGCATAATATATTTTATTCTAGTATATAGAACACACCTAATAAAATACATATATATCATAATTTGATTTGAAAAATAAAGTTTAAAATTTGAGTCTTACAAATTAATTCTTACAATTCAAATAATATAGATAATGTGCTCTATACACCGGCTTGATCATAGAATAACTCTAACAGATGATTTCTTGTCATCATTGCCACGTCATTGGCTTCTCAAATTATAAGTGAAGATTAATTACTTTCTTCATTCACGTTCTTGCTAAAAACTAGAGCTAAACGACTAATTACTTTTGTATAGTGATCAGACAGCCGCATAAAATTGAATTCAGGGGTGTATTAATGAACTTTAGCAAATATAAATTAGAAAGTTAATTAGGTGACTAAACGACACAATTGGAGATTAATGAACTTTAATCTCCATGAATTGAACTTTCTTATTTTCAAAATTATATATATGATATATAATTTATATATATAGATCGGTTTTCAGACACAAACAATTGAAATCTAACTGTCTTGTTTGATTTTAAAAACACTCTCAACCTATATCATCTCATCATTATAATTTTTATAAATTTTCACATAAAATATAATAAACAATTCTACATTTCTAAATTCCAAAACAATAATCATAAAAAATAACATTCTAACAATATTTTATTTAACTTTCAATTATCATCTCATCTTATTTCATCTCAACTCACCATCCAAATCTAAATTCCATATATATATATATATATATATATATATATATATATATATATATATGTATGTAGCGTCAAAAAAAGCCCTAAAATTTTATAGGATAAGAAAAAGAAAAAACAATCCTAGTTTTTGTGTACGTAGTAATGTAACTACGATGAATGTGGAACTTGCATGAAGGACCTTTCGGGAAATTGAAAATCGAATGGTTTTTTATGCATTAAATGCTCATTTAAATAATAGGGAGAGTGTAAGAGTTGATGACTAGGTGAATGATAATAATGGACCAAGCTGTGGAAAAGTTAGTAATGTAAATAATAAGTAAAATAATAAAATTAAAGAAACAATAAAATATCCATCCGAGCAAAGGAAATGCTTCATAAATTATCAGAAATTGATAACAGCTTATTTGCGAAATTGATTTTTAAGTTGATATTAATTGCGCAATACACGATGTATCTACATATAATATATATATATATATATACTAGGTCAGAAGAACGTGCAAGGCACGTTTATCTAATTAGGTGAGATAAAATGATAAAAAATATATCTCTTAGTCTCCTCTAAAACTCTCTCGCTGAGAGGGAATAGGTGGAGTGTGAGTCTTGGTGCTCGTGGAGTGGCTGAGGTAGTTACTTCCCCTTAATCAAAACCTGAAGATTAAGGCGGGAAGAAATGGAGGATTTGGAGATGCAGTGGGATCAATTTAGTCTTACGGAGGAGGAGAATTCGGTAATTGAGATAGGCTCTGTTGATCTAAGTGAAGTTACTAAGAAAGGAGAGTTGTGTGTAGTGTGCAAGTTATGGTCTGATCGGCGAGTGGGGAAGGATATTGTTCGTGCTACAATGGCCAAGATTTGGAGAGTTGATAGCTCTTTCACGTTTCAAGAGGTTAGTACAAACCTGTTTGTAATTACCTTTGTATGTAAGGAGGATAAGAACCGAGTGTTAGAAGGGAGGCCTTGGTTGTTTGGTAACTGTCTGCTAGTTCTTAAGCCTCTTGATGGATTCATCCATCCGATGAAAATGAACTTCGATAGTGAGTATTTCTGGATTCAGATGCATAATTTGCCTTTTGTTTGTATGAAAAGTGAGATTGGGAAGAAAATTGGGGAGTCGATAGGGAGGGTTCAAGAGGTTGATGTAAGGGAGGGTGGATTTGAATGGGGTGGTGTTCTAAGAGTGAAGGTAGAGTTGAGTTTGAAGAAGGCAGTTGCTCGTGGTAGAACTGTGGATGTTTTAGGGAAGAAGCACCTGATCTCTCTAAAATATGAGAAACTACCTAGAATTTGCTTTGATTGTGGTATGATTGTCCATGGGGGGAAAGGTTGTTCTAGTGCAAATGGTAATGGATCAGGGAAACAGTATGGTACTTGGCTCCGAGCCAATTATTCTATGGGGAAGAGAAGTGGTATTCCAATTGATGGGAGGGAGGAGCATGAGGAGAGGAAGGGGAAAATTTATGATGACAATTCAGGGAGGGTGGATGGATTAGATGCTCAAATTGATCCTGTACAAGCTGAAGGATCTATGGAATCGAATAGTAATGGTGAGATGGTTGGTCTGAAGGTGAGTGGTGTGAAAGAAGTCAATGTTAGTAGTCCTGAGGTGCCATCTGTTATCCCTGGAAAATGTGATTCTTGTTCTGCCAGTCAGGTGCTTGAGGAAATGCCTGAAATTGTTACCACTGAATGTATGAGAGATCCAAAGTAGATTTGTACAAGGAGTAGTATGCTGAGTGCAGGGGAATCAAAGAAGAAACAATCAGTGATGAAGGTCAGCAGTCAGTTGACAGAGTTAAAACAAAATGAGTCTGAAAGGAATGAGGGTGTGGGAGTGGTTAGTAGAGGGAAGTGGAAAAGAAGGGCAAGGTATACAGGTTGCTCAGATGTAAATATGATGCTTGGTAAACATAATTTGCAGTTAGTTGATGAGGTTGATACTGCAAATGAAAATCCTGTGAAAAAAGGGAGGGTGAATGACAGTAAATGGATTCTAAAGTTTTGGCAGTGGCTGTTGTACAGCCCTGCCAATCATTATGAAAATTTTAAGTTGGAATTGCCGAGGGCTTGGGAACCCTCGGACAATTCAAGACCTCTACCTTTTGGTAAAGGATAAGAAGCCCACAATAGTTTTTCTCATGGAGACTAAACTATTAGCAAAGAAGTTTGATGCTGTAAAAAAGAAGTTGGGATGTGTTGGTTGTTTTGTAGTGGATGCTAGAGGAAATAGTGGAGGATTGGCTCTCTTATGGAATCAAGAGGTTAATCTTGAGGTGCTGAATTTTACTCAACACCATATTAGTGTCTTGGTGATGCATGATGATGGTGCAAGGAAATGGATGTTGACTGGATTTTATGGCCATCCAGAGGTCTCTAAAAGAAGTGCAGTTTGGAGTCTATTATCTAGCCTGAAACCTGCAAAGGAGCAAGGGTGGTGTGTGATTGGTGATTTTAATGAAATAATCACACAATCTGAGAAGGTTGGGGGGAGGGAGAGGCCTGAAGGGCAGATGGAAGGATTCAGACAATGCCTAGAGAACTGCAATCTCTTTGACCAGGGATGGGAGGCCATGATGTATACCTGATCAAATCAACACACAGATGACACTTTTACCAAAAAAAGGCTTGATAGGGCTGTTGCTAATCCTTCATGGTTGGAGATCTTTAAAGAAAGGGGGGTAGAGACTTTGATTGCTAGGCAGTCGGATCATAAACCCATTCTACTCACCTTGCTTGAAAACCAACCTTGTATAAGGAATAGAAAGAGACTATTCAGATTTGAGGCAAAATGGAGTTTAGATGAGGAAGGTGGAAGGGTTGTGGAAGATGCATGGGAAAAAACCTTGGAAACAAAAAATTTATTGATCAAGGTTCAAAGGAAGCTGAAAGCATGTAGTGGAGACCTTCTTAGATGGAATTCTCAGAAAGCTAGTGATGGAGAAAAGGAGATATTAAGGCTGTCTGAGAGGTTGAAAATGGAGCAAGCAAATGAGAGTTCTCACAATGTTTCTGTTGTGAGGAAATTGCAAAAGGAGTTAGGTCTTCTCCTTGAAAAGGAGGATTTAAAATGGAAACAAAGGGCCAAAAGATCCTGGTATAAGCTTGGTGACAAAAATACCAAGTTTTTTCATGAATGTGCCAATCAGAGGAGGAAAAGAAACCGCATCAGTGAGGTTATAGATGATCAAGGAAGATGTGTGAGAGATCAGAAGGGAATTGAAGAGGTGTTTTTCCAGTACTATAGCAATCTGTTTTGTTCTTCCAACCCTTCAACAGATGATATAGCTGCTGGTTTGTGGGGAATAGAGAGCAAGGTATCTGGTTTAATGAATGAAGAATTGCAGAAGGATTTCACCATGCTAGAAGTTGAGGCAGCACTCAAAGATATGGGACCTTTGAAATCTCCTGGACCAGATGGCTTTGGAGCATGCTTCTATCAGAATTACTGGAGTACTGTTGGAGAGGAGGTATGTCAAGCTGTTTTATCCTTCTTAAATGAAAAATCTAGGTTGGATGGGTCCATTAATTTTACTCATATTGCTTTAATTCCCAAAATTGAAAAACCTATTATAGCTAGTGACTTTCGGCCTATAAGCCTATGTAATGTTTTGTATAAATTAGTGTCAAAAGTCTTAGCTAATAGGTTAAAGAAAGTGCTGCCAGTGATTATCTCAAAGAACCAAAATGCATTCCTCCCTGGAAGATTAATTACAGACAATGTAATGGTTGCATATGAGACTTTGCATACCATGAAAACAAGGCAAAAAGGAAGGATTGGTAGCATGGCATTGAAGCTGGATATCTCAAAGGCATATGATAGAATTGAGTGGGGTTTCTTGGAGGCCATAATGAGGAAGCTTGGCTTTGGTGAAAGGTGGATTAGATTGGTGATGGTATGTGTTACTTCTGTAACATATTCTGTGTTGGTTAATGGGCAGCCAGGTTGCACTATCAAGCCTTCTAGGGGAATACGCCAAGGAGACCCTATTTCCCCATACTTGTTCATCCTTTGTGCTGAGGGCTTTAGCTCACTTGTTGACATGGTTGAAAGGAGGGGTGATATAAGTGGTGTTGCTGTAACCAGAGGAGGTATAAGAGTAAATCATTTACTCTTTGTTGATGACTCTGTCATTTTTGGGAGGGCTAAGTTGTCTGAGTGGTTTAAGATTCAAGATCTACTCAGTATATATGAGAGGGCTTCAGGACAGAGTCTAAACAGGCAGAAAACTACAATTTTCTTTAGCTCCAACACACCAATGTCAGTGAGGAGACAGATTCAACAAGTTGCAGGAGTTGCTACCTGTGGCAATTTTGAAAAATACCTTGGTCTTCCTTCTATTGTAGGCAGATCAAGGTATAATACCTTTAGGATTTTAAAAGACAGAGTTTGGAATAAGGTGAATAACTGGAAGAATACATTCCTTTCACAGGCAGGGAAGGAAATACTCTTGAAAGCTGTTGTCCAAGCAATCCCAACGTATTCAATGAGTGTTTTCATGCTTCCAAAGAGATTGTGTAAAGAAATTGCTGTAGTTATGGCCAAATTCTGGTGGGGACATATGCAAAATGATAAAAGAATCCATTGGAGGGTTTGGTCAAGGATGAGAGATTCAAAGAAAAGAGGAGGGTTGGGTTTTAGGGAACTTGAGAGCTTTAATAAAGCTATGTTGGCTAAACAAATGTGGAGGATGTTGAATAATCCCTCTTCTTTGGTTGCAAGGGTTATGAAGGAGAAATATTTTAAAAGAGAGAACTTGTTGGAAGCTAGACTGGGTCGTGGTCCTTCATTGATATGGAGGAGTTTGTGGTCCTCTATGGGCTTGATTAAGTCTGGTCTGATTTGGCAAGTTGGGAGGGGCAATAAAATTAAGGTTTGGAAGGATAAATGGATTCCATCATCCTCTTCTCATATGGTGTCCTCTCCAGTGAATTTATTAGATGAAGATGCTTGTGTTAACCAACTCATTGATGTGAATACAGGCCATTGGAAGACAGAGTTGATTTCTGAAGTTTTCAGTGCAGAAGATGCTGAAGCTATCTGCTGCATTCCTCTTAGTAGGATGGGATCTGAAGACAGAATGAAATGGGGCTTCTCAAGTAATGGTCTGTTTTCTGTAAGGAGTGCTTATCATCTTGAGCATGCGAGGGTAATAGCTGAAAAGGGGGAAAGTTCAAATGTGGTTGAAAATGAATTTGGTTGGAAATCAATATGGAAGTTAAAAGTGCAGGGAGTGGTAAAACATTTTCTGTGGAAGGCCTGTCATGACCTGCTACCAACCGGAATGAATTTGGTCAAGAGAAAAATAATTGATAGTAGCTTGTGCCCAATATGTGAGAGGGAAGAGGAGTCAACTGTACATGCTTTGTGGAGTTGCCCATCTGCATCAGATGTGTGGGCAGATAATGACAGTCCTGTCAAGAAATGGGCATGTTCAGTAGTGAACTTCATGGAACTCTGGAAGAAGCTGAATCATTGTTTGGAGGAAGAGAAGGTTGGTTTGGTGGCCTGCACTTTGAGGAGAATATGGCTGAGAAGAAATGCTGTTATATTTGAAAAGAAGTTTGGATGTCCGAAAGTATTAACTATTGCTCAACAGAATTTTGCTGAATTCAGTGAAGCAAATTCTGGTCCCAAGTCTGCTCAGGTTAATAGAAGTCATGCTAGATGGAAGAAGCCCGATGTGTTGGTCTGTAAATTTAATTGGGATGCTGCCATTGATGCTACTAAGAAGAGGGTGGGAGTTGGGATTATAGTGAGAGACTCGGATGGGGAAATTCTTGCTTGCCTGTGTTTAAGTGTGAATTACTTGTTGAAACCTGCTTGTGCCGAGACATATGCTTTGAGAAGGGCTATGTTTTTTTGCTTAGAGTTGGGCTGTACAGATGCTGTTTTTGAAGGTGATTCCCTGATGGTGGTTAAGGCTGCCAATGGTGAAGATGAAATGAGTACAGATTATAGTGTTATAATTGAAGATACTAGGAAAATGCTTAACAACAATGGGAGGTGGTCTGTAAAGTTTACTCATAGGGAAGCTAATAATGTAGCTCATATGCTAGCCAAATTGGCTCTTGATTGTAGTGATGAAATTGTATGGATTGAGGAGGGTCCTCCACAGATAAAAAATTCTGTGTTGAAGGAAAAATATTGTAATGATTGATTGATTGTTAATGAAATATGTAGGGGCTTTTTTGGCTCTTACTTGTTCCTTTCAAAAAAAAATTAGGTGAGATAAGTTTTTTAATAAAAAATATATATAATATTTTACAAAAAAAATTAATTAATGCATAATTTAATGCAAAAAAAAAAAGTAAATTTTAGGAAATATCTTTAGATAAAAATAAGTTAGTAAAGTATAATATATTTCAATAGGTATATTCTGGCCAGATGTCATAATGGTTAATATACGCTTGTAGTTAAATTATATTTTAGTTTAAAATCAAATATACAACATTATATATATACATGTAGGTACAACATACATTCGGATTATTTTTTTTCCTCTCTTCTTCTTTCTCTGGTCTTTTTTTTTTTTTCTTTCCTTTTACAAATATATATATATAGAAAAATAAAAATATTAGCTAGCACATCTTGATCATACGATTTTTGTGCTTATAAATTAATTCTTATGCTTTGCATGCATGTCTTTTAATTAGCAATTAATACTTCTGGTATTAGAAGATCAAGGGGCAAAAACGTAAAAGTGAAAGTAGAGTTTTTTATTGGTTTAAAAGTAAAAGCAACTCAGGGCAAAAAAGTAACTATACAATAAAAATAAGAAAATTACTATTCATTATTGTTCATATGGTATAGACACTTATTATAATAGAATAAATATATATATATATATTTATATATATGCTTAATCAATTAATCACAACATCAAACTTATCAGAAAAGATCTACACAAAAGTATACTATTATTCAACAACCCATTTCACAATTGAAATCCATCAATATGCATGATAGTTTTATTTCATAAAAAGTTATTAAGTTTTTTTAATTTAATTTTGATTTTTTTATTTAGTTAAAATTTTGAATTTTACTGTACCTTTTAACATATACTAAATTGTAAAATAGTTATAGAAAATATTATGTATGTATTATTAATTTTCTTTTTCCTTTCAGGTCGAACACATTGAGTATTGAATTGTGACACTCAAATCTTACAATAAAATAAACAAAAATGATATTTGCAGTATTGAATTGTGTAAATTTTGCATATTTTTTTAAAAAAATATTTAGAACCCACGTACAAAAATATTACTGTAAAATAAATAATCAAACTTTGAGAAATATTTTTAAAAGTTAAAAAAAATGGTAGGAATTTTGTCACTCAACCTGCCTATTTCTGTACTTTTTTTGGGGGAGAGGAAGTTTAATATTGGGAGTTGGAAGTGGTGGGGAGAAAGAATGAGTAATGCAATCAAACTACCAAATTTCAAAGCAATGGGGTCGGAGGGAATCAGTGTCACTTAGACCCCCACCTAACTATTATGAGATATTTCTCATCCCTATACTTTGGGATACTGTTCAATCAATTTCAAGCTCAGAAACATTAAAAATAATTATAATAATTATTTAACTAAGATTAAACACAAAAAAAAATGGAATTCTATGTATTAGAAGATCAAGGGGTAAAAATTTTTAATTAGCAATTAATACTTGTTGTATTAGAAGATTACGGACAAAAATGTAAAAGTAAAAGCATAGTTTTTTATTGGTTTAAAAGTAAAAGCAACTTAAGGGTAAAAATGTAACTACACAATAAAAACAAGAAAATTAATATTCATTATTGTTCATATGGGATAGACACTTATTATAATAGATAGATATAGATTATTGCATTAGTAATTAATTAATACACTTTTCATTATATATTAATAATATATTATTACTCACTTCAGAATTAAGGGTTGTTTGAATATTAAGAATATTTTAAAATATTGTAAATAATAGTGTAATAGTTTATAAATAGTAATGAAATAATTTGAATTAAAATATTTTATTGGGTTTTGAAAAATGAGAGATAAAAAGTTGAATAAAAATATTTTAAAGTTAAAATATTGTTTGAATATAATTTTTAATAATATTCTTATTTTAAAATTTGAAAAAGTTGTATTGTTGTTTTATGTTTTATTTGATAATTTAAAAAGATTGTAATGATTAAATAATTATTAGATAAAAAAATTAAAAATTAAAAAATATTTTATGTTTGATCGATTTTTGAGAATATGTAAAAATAATAATGTTTTATACAAACGGAGCCTAGCTAAAAAAGTCATGAACAAACAAATGATTATTATCTTTTCTGTCCAAAGTAGTTTGTTTCTTAGAGCTTGCCAGCGAATGGATCGGATCTGGAGATTCTAAAAAGAGAGAACCTTACAGCCGGTCGGTGTAAGTTTTATTTTCACACCCACCAGAGAAAAGCTTACAGTCGGTCGAGTGCTCATAATATTTCATTGTTTGATTGCAGGGCCGGCTCCATTAGGCAACTTAGGTGATTGCCTAAGCCGAAGAAGGTCTAAAAATAAATTTTAAGTAAAATTAATTAAAAAGAAAAAATGATGTAATTAAAAAAAAATTAACTCAATGAGAAAATATTAAAAATATCAAATAAATATTATGTCATTACTAGTTTTAAAAATATATTCACGTAATAATTATCTATCATATTCTCCTTGTAAAAAAACACTCTATTTTGTCATTATTAGTTTGATATATAATATAAAAATTATAAATAGGAAAATTCAATTTCTGAGCACTGTTTATAAAATGTTTTTATATTATCTTTTAAAGAGGTAAGAGCCAAAAAATTTTCAAATGCGTAGATTGTTTATAAAACTTTATTGAAAATAATTATTATAAATGCTTGTAAGGCCCCGTTTAGATTTGAAAAGTATTTCATCTCACCTTATCTCATCATTATAATTTTTTTAAATTTTTGCACAAAATATATTAAACAATTCAATTTTTTTCAAAACTCAATTCAACTTTTTCAAATTTCAAAACAATAATAATATTAAAAAATAATATTCTAACAATATTTTATTCAACTTTTATTTTTCATCTAAAATCATCTCATCTCATTTCTAAATCCAAACCAGAGTCTAAAGCATGTCTTGTAAAATTAAATTAGATCAAATTTTCTCTAAACCTATCATTTTCTAACAAAAATTAAGTCGATTATTAATTGAAAATGTGATATAAAATTATAATAAGTAATTTACTTTTCAAAAGGATAGGAATTATTTTTAAATAAAAAAAGTAATGTAAAAATTAAATTTAAAATTATTTATTTTAAAATAAAAAAACCTCACTCAAAAATTTCACCTTAGGCCCAACATCATATTGGGCCACCCCTGTTTGATTGATCAAGTTTTGGAGTAGAGATTAGAGAAAATGCTGAGACCATGGTTCCTTCTCTGAGTTGATGTCCCTCTGTGAAAAGAATAATGTGAGAGATTAGTTGAAATTTGTTGGAATGCTTACGTGGCTATTCATGATTGGTGGGTGTGAAAACAAAATTTACACCAGACTAGCTAGGAGCACTACTCTTATAAAAAAGTAAAGCAGAATATATAAAGTGTTATGTTTTACGTTTCTCCAATCCCTTTTTATCTTTTCTTTCTAAAGTACCCTTTTATTTATTTATTTATTTTTATTATTATTGGAAGATTTGAGGAAGAGGATCGAAACGAGAATCTCTTTTATGAAAACTGGTTTCATACCATTTGAACCACATGTTCTTGATCTTTTTAAAGTACTTTTAAGTTTTAACGTTTCTCACTTTCTCAGAGCTTTACAGCTAATCGATCAATCGAATCCGTAGATTATAAAAAAAAAGTAAAGCGGAATATATAAAGCTGAATTGAAATTATACGATTGACGATAGGATCAACCTGTCACGCACCAAACAAATTATTAAGTGCCTTTTGCTTTTTAAGCGCTAAAGCCAACACTATTACATAAAGCTCCGTTAATTATGGGAGGGAGCTTTTTCCTATTATTATTATTTTAAATATATTATATTTTTAATTTTTTAATTAAATTAATTAAATTATTTTACTCATCATTCATTCACTACAATAAAAAAAAAAAATAGTTAAACATATGGCCAAGCTGCAAGAAAAAGAGACATTACCAAATCAAAATTAATGATCGATGATGGTGAAACTATTTTTATATCTACAATAAACAATTGTAGCTAGCTACTATAAATATGTATATAGTCTTGATCTTAATGAAGAGATCGAGAAAACCATTTTCAATCCTTCTCATTGTTAGTTCGTGGTCTAGAAATTAGATATGGAAATACACTTTATTTCTTTAATTCTTTTATGAAAAGCCGGCTGGCTAGCTAGCGTACTTGGGTGGTGATTCATTATTAATGTCTGATATTGCTTTTATAATCTTCTTTAATATATATATATATATATATATGTTGTTTTCTCTCAAGCAAGGTTGAGAATTCTGATGAAGAAAGAAAATCACCCATAATATATATACAACAGCTAGAATATAGCTTTCCAACGTAGAGTTTGTGGAACCGATAATCACGTATCTTTCTTTCTTTTGAAGTCATTTGGGTAGGGAGCTTTCATTCCTGTTGTTAGTGAAATAAAACATATACAGTTAATTTATGTTATCTCCTTATTATAATTTTTATAATTTTTTATATAAAATATAATAAAAAATTTAATTTTTTAATTTTTTAAATTTTAAAATAAAAATAATATTAAAAATAATATTTTATTAAACTTTTTAACTTACATTTCAACTCATCTAATTTCAACTCACTATTCAAACTCTACAATAAATGTGAAGAGATATATGTATAGATCTAAGTCTTACAAGATTACACTTTGGTCCCGATCCTTGTGCAATTTAAAATTACGGCAATACTTTTGGTGGGTCTCATGATGTATTTATTGTTGTCATTTGGTTACTCATTTTTCCGTCCATCTTTATTGATTGTCTGTAAGTATGTGCTAATTTTTCTTCAGAGATTCTCGATCCACCCCCTTCCAGACAACATTATTGTCATCTTTGATTTACTATTCTAGTGTCTATCTTGTTTGATCGATTTCATAATTTGTTCATCGACAATTTGTAATATCACAATTTAACCACATCCTTTAATCTCCCTTTATGACTAAAAATATATGCATTTATTTTTATCATTTAGTTTCTGATTTTTCTGCCCATTTTTATTGATTGGCTATAAGTACATGTTTTTTCTTCAGAGTTTCTCAATGCACCCCTTTTACAGCATTATTGTCATCTTTAATTTACTGATGTTATGTCTATCTTGTTTGATCAAATTAATTTGTTCTACCGACGATTTTTAATACCACAATTTAACCAAATCATTTAATCTCCATTGGTTTTTTATTCTTCGTTTGATTTGATCGGACTACATTTTTTTGTTGTCACAATACTTGTCTTCTGCAACAAATCGACCACTTACCTAATTTGGATAGCCAAGAGTGGTAGACAAATAAGCTAATATTTCTATTCAACTTGTCAAAATGGATTGCATACTTACTTATTAATTTATTTATTTATAGAATTGATCTAGTACATTCATAATAATTGCAAATTCTCGTATAGAAATAGTAGGGGTATTGTTTTGCAAATATGTATGTTTTTTTAGTCATTTTTAATATTTCCAACTTTTGGCACATGCAAAATTTTTTTGGCTTAACCCAACCTAACTCTATATGTGCAGGGTTAGGTCCTACCTACAAAATTTTTTAGTCATTTTTTCGACTTCTGCCATACTTTATTATTCATTCGACCGACAGAGTCAGGGACATCATGCAGAATTGAGAATACATTTAGGTTAGATTTGGTAGTAAGATAAAAATTATGAGTTTTAAAATAAAATATTAAAATATTATATTATAATATTATTATTATTTTAAAATTTGATAAAGTTGAATTATTTATTATATTTTATATAAAAATTAAAAAAAAATTGTAATGATGAGATGAAAATTTTAAATTTAAAATAAAAATTTTGAAGTGCCAAATAGAACCTGTGCTTGAGCAATATTTTCTTTTAATAAGACTTTGTTAGAACGCTGAACTGAAGTAAAATGAATTGAATTATTTAGAGTATTGGCATTGATTTATACATCTTTATATTTATATAATATTTTTTTAAATTTGTCTATATTAGATTATACATATTTAAAATTTTACATAATTATGAATAATATTATTTTATTATTTTTTCTCTTTCCTACCCATTAAAGTCAAATTTGTAGAATTTGTATTAAAATGATTTTGATATATGAAATTTGTATTAAGTTGATGATACAAATTGTTTTTTAATACATATTAATATTTATTGATAAAATTGGCCATTTTAATGTATGAAATTGTTAATATTTAGATATATGGAATTGGTATTTTTTAGAACATTGTGCTAATTGTAAAATAAATAAAAATAATAAATTTAAGAAAAAACAAAAAGATAAAAAATAATAATATTTGTTTTATTATTTAGTTCAAAGATACATAATCTAATATGAGAGTTTTTCTTAATATGCAAAATCAATCTTGAAAATATGTGATTTTAAAAATGCATATATAGAAACCAATGCTAGTACTCTTATACATAGTAATGAATTGAAATGATGGAGTGTATTTTATAAAGTTTACTTAAAATGAGTTTAGATATATTTATGAAAAGTTAAAAAAGGTTATGGGCCCCACATGTAAAGATATATTGAGTTGAAAAAAATTGTGAGTCTCATATGTAGATAAATTTTGAGTTGAAATGAATTTAGTGATTTGAGAGTTAAGTATTTAAATGTTAGACTCAACTTAAAATTAAATTAAATTGAGTTGATTTCATTTTAGTCTAAATTCTAAATTGAGCCTAATTCTTATTTATCATCTTTATATTACATATTATATATTATTTTTTATTTTTTATTTGTTATTTATATAGTATAAGAATGATAAATAGAAAATTTTATTTAATTTAATAGAAATAAAACACAACAAATTTTAAAAAGACCAAAACTAAAAAACAAAATGTAATATATGACTTAAGACAAGATGATGAGTAACAAAATCCTTAAACAAAAAGATTGAGATTTTGCCGAATCAAAATGATGATGAAACTTCTATTGAAGCTGCAATAAAGAATTTTACACTTCTATATATAAATGATAAATATATATACAGATATAACATCTTTAATCAAGAGAGTAAACTATTTTCTTCTAACTGGCTATACGTACCTGTTTTTTCTTTTGATATTATCGATTCCATTTTCACTGACAGCATTATCGTCATCTTTGATTTACTTTGCCATCAGGGCCGGAATCACATGTTTGAAATTATTATTTTTTAATTTATTTTTTAAATCACTATCATAACTTTTTATCCTATATTTCTTTCAAGAAATTTTCAAAACTGATTTTTCTTATGAATATCATTTCATTAAATTAAAAAGTAACTTTCCCGTTGAGCTAAAATGCATGTATTCATGTTTTCCCGTTATTGTTGACTTGAATATAAAAAAGAATTTTAAAATTTTGACTAAATTCAAAATTGCCAATGTGAATAAGAAGTTTCTTGATTATTTCTTAGAATTTGTTAACAGAGCAACAATATATTCTACCGATCGATACCATCCAAGCGGCAAGTGTAACGCCATGCATGCAGAATTAGCTTAGTGCTTAAGCATGTAGATCTAATAATTTTATTTGGAGCACTTAGAGTCAAATTTTGCAAAATGAATTACACTATTAGGTTCGTATGCTTTTCATCTGCAACGAATTGACCGCCTACTTAATTTGGATAGTCAAGAGTTGTAGACAAATAATTAATATTTCTATTCAACTTGCTAAAATGGGTTGCATACTTACTTAATAATTAATTTATTTATAGAGTTGATCTGGCATATTCATACTAACTGCATGTTCTCATATAGAAATAGTAGGGGTGTTGTTTTGCAAATATGTATGTTTTTTTAGTCATTTTTAATATCCCCAACTTTTGACACATGCAAACATTTTTAGCTTAACTCAACCTAACTCAAGCATTTTTGAAAAAACATAATTTCTTTTTAATTAAGATATGTTGGAGGCCAGATTTTCTTCGACCCATTTTATTAGTATATATTTTTTTAATAATCAAAGTTAAAATTGACATATGCATGCCCCTTAATTAAAACAAAAAAAGACATGTATATCTTATATGCTCACAAAACACTTGACAATTTGTCCATATTAATTTAAGAAGATTTTTCCAACCTGCGGATTTAGAGGAAAACCTTTTTCTATTTAAAATAAAGACTTCTAACAAGTCTAAATGAGTAATATTCTCTCGGTAGGTCCTTATAAATATCATTTCTGATCTGTCGTGCTTTGTTTTAGCTTTATTTTTTTTTTCCTCCGTTACGATGAGTCAATCATATTTTCGACTTTGCCGCTCTATTATTAATTCGACGGACAATGATATACCACCAACTATTTTATTATTTATCTATAATTTTATATTTAAAAATTATATTTTTCACTTTGAGTCAAAATGATTATCCTATCAACAGTTTAAAGTACAATAAATAAATAATTATTTAATACACAGTTGTAAACCAACTGTAATATAGTTAGAATTATATCATTTTCCTGATTCGACTGGTGACGCTGTGCAGACTAGGATACTGATGCTCTGTTAAAAAAAAAATTAAATTATACTAAATAAGCAATTTGGGTGTTATCGACACTTTCTTATAAATAAAAACTTTATATTCATTCACATTATTATTTCTCGTAAAATAATATATTTTTTAAAGATTTACAATACGGTATCATTTGTCTAATTTTAGTCGGAAAACGGTTGGAATTCTTTAAGTCCCGATGTGGAGATATTTCAACTCCTATTATCATTCTAACATCACTTAAATATATATATTTAAATTTTAAATCATCATCTTTTTTATTTAATTATTATAATTTTTTAAAATTTTTAAATAAAATAATATTAAAAATAATATTTTAATTTTATAATATTTATATTTAATTTTTTATTATTTTTAAAAATTTCATAAAATATATTAATAGAATTATTTTATTATTATTTATAAACTATTTTATTATTATTTATAAATTTTTCGTATATCTTTTAAAAGAAATGTTTGAAATCTCGGTAATAGATTCCGAGCAATATTTATCCGACGCATTTTTTTGTATTTAATGATTAAATAAATATTTTTTTATTGATATTATAAATTTTTTTTAAAATATATTTAAGAATAATTTAAAAATACATAATAAATAATAAATTATTTTATCGGAATCAATCAAATTGGTACGAAATTAAGAATCGGTGGCTGTAGAGCCACTCAACCCTATAATGACTTATGCAGCGATGTATATCTGTAGATATGTAGGTCCTGTCTAAAAGATTTCATATAGGTCATAGAAATATAATAGATAGTACAATCATTTATCATCTGTCTGTCTGTCTGTCATGACTCATGATACTTCTTTTTCAGTTTTGCTTTTGCTTTTTCTTTTAAACCGTGTCTTACTTTTTTTTTTGGACGTTGCTACGTCCACAGACAATTTTTACAGAAAAGTTTTACCGATCACTTCAAAATCTTTTTTTTTTTAGTTTTTTTTTTCTTTCACCATTTTTTAAAATTATTTAGATATTTTTAAAAATAAAAAAAAATTATATATTCATTTAAAAATGTTTACTTAATCATTAAGTAAAAATTAAAAATTAAAAAAAAAATAAAAACAATTTTCGGTAGATGATTTCGGTAGAAATCATCTGTGTACATAGTGTTTTCTTTTTTTTTTATGGAAAACACTATGTACACAGATTCTACCGAAAATTGTTTTTATTTTTTTTTAATTTTTAATTTTTACTTAATGATTAAGTAAACATTTTTAAATGAATATATAATTTTTTTTTTATTTTTAAAAATATCTAAATAATTTTAAAAAATGGTGAAAGAAAAAAAAACTAAAAAAAAAAAGATTTTGAAGTGATCGGTAAAACTTTTCTGTAAAAATTGTCTGTGGACGTAGCAACGTCCTTTTTTTATTGGTCATTGTAAAGTGTTTGATTTTTCCTGCATGATCAGTCAGTCGTCTTCTATTTAAATATAAAATTATAAAAAATATTATAAATTTAATATTCTCTTTATAATTTACAATATCTATATCACACTTACTTTTTTTTTTAATGACAGTATTTTTAAAATTCAAAATAAAAAAATGCTCAATTTTATAAATTAAATTTATTTTTAATTAAATTATATAATTACGTTCATTGATTTTTACGTTATGCAAGAAAGTTATGTTTAGTTATCTAAAATATCTTATCTCATTTTTACAACATTCACAAATTCTCACATAAAATATAATAAATAATTCAACTTTTTTAAATTTTAAAACAAAATTAATATTAAAAAATTATATAATAATAATATTTTATTCAAATTTTAATAAAATATTTCATCTCATTTTATAACGATACCTAATCTAAATTTAAAGAGTAAAGAAACAAAAATAGTTATGTAGTATCTCTACCTTGTTACCAAATGGCAACAATAAGTGTGTCATGAGACCTACCAAAGAAGTGATAAGTTTTGCACATAAAATCTTGTAAATAGGACTTAGATCTGCACACTATATATCTCTTCAGAATTTATTGTAAAGTATGGAAGAAAAAGAACTCTTAAGGAACTACAAAAATTTTATACTTCAGTCTTCCGTAAGAAAGCAGAGCCGTACTAAATACATTATATGTTAAAGTATGCGACTATATATTAACAAGATTATTGTTATTCGAGCAAGCTAGAAATAATGATTACGTTTATGAGTTTCTTTCTAACAGCTTTTGTAATGGTTCTTTAGACGAAAACCAAAAGTAAAGTGGAAAAATGCTTGAAATCATACTACCCACTTAACAAATTAAGGCTGGTAAACTATTTCAACTCAACTTATCTTATTATTACAATTTTTTAAAATCTTTATATAAAATAAAATTAAAAATTAAAAATTTTCAAATCCTTAAACAAAAATAAAATAAAATAAAAAGAAATGTGATATATAATATCTATGGAAATAATAAATAAAATTATTATTCATATTTTTAGGTAGGTGGTGTAGTTGTCGCAGATCATGAAAAGTGTTGTGGCAACAAAAGGGTAGCCCGATCAAATCAACCAACAATTAAAAAGTCTGGTTTTGTATAAATTTTAGAATCGAACTGGTATACATTAGTTTGACATTTTCAAGAACTAATCACAGACTGGTTACACTCCTAAATCGGTATTTCTGATTTTACATATTCCAATCTTGTTTGGTCCGATTTTTCGGTTTAATAAGTGTCAATGTAATTATATATATATATATTATATAAAAAAATTATATATATTTAAGATTAAATTTTACGTTAAAAATTAAAATATAATATTATTTCATATATAATTATATATATTTTATATAAAAGATATATATATAATATTTTATATAATATTAAAAATTAATTAATTTTTTAATATATTTTATAAACCTGTCCGGTCCGGTTTTGGAAAGCCAAGAACCAAATTGGATCGAGTTTATCTGGTTTTTAAAATGTAAGAACTGGTCTGAACTTAACCGATTCAAAACTGGACCAATCGATTGGATTCGGTTCTCCAATTTTTCAGGTCAAATTTTCATCTTGAATCGTACTCGTAGGATGTCCAACTATTATTCATATAATTTATGAAGAATTTCCTAATTTGCTCGGAATATTTAAATAGAGTAGGGAGAGAATAAAAACTAGGAAGCAAGGTATTTCTCAAAATTGGATAATTAAAATTAAGAAAGAAGATTATTTTAGCAAATTTTAGCTAAATTTCGTAAGTCCCAATGTGAATGGCGCTGGTAATTTGGTGATTCTTTTATAGAATTTTTCGTAGGTTTCCATGTAAAATTTTTTAAATAAAGTTATTATTTTATCAATTCTACTACGTATAGACGTAGCACGTGGATTGTGGAGGCCCGGTACACGGCGCTGACGTGGCTTATATTTAAAAGACTATAAAACACGGAAGAAGAAGAAGAAAACGCATACGGCATTTCCCAGAACCGAGCACGTCCTTTTCCTCTCTCTTCTCTTCCTTTCTCTCAGACGGCAGAACCCTTCGTCCAAAATCTTCGACGGCCGAACCCTTTGTTCTTAGATCTCTTCCTCTCTCTCAGGTTTGAGAATCAACGTCTGCCAGTTCTCTTCCTCTCTCTCAGATCGGCGTTTTGGACGGAGTCACTGAACTCGGCCGCTACCCATTTTTCGGCGTCGAACCAGGTAACACTACTTTGCAAGTTAACAGCTTTTCAATATCACTCGTCGGCCGCTACCCATACTGTGTTGTTCTCGCTCAGTACCCACGCACATGCTTTTATAGTGCGCATTAATCATTTTGCTTCAGTGGAAGGAGTAGTCAGCATGTTAACAAACAAAACCAATCATCGATCTTTTCTACTTACTTGGCTAGCTTTTGATGCTCTGTGTGCTGTTGGTGAAGTCCTTCAGTGGAAGAGAGTAAAATCATATTGTATTAGAAAATCATTAAATCGTGCTCCATTACCACACCGACCAAGATCAACAATGGCATGTACTAAAATGACAAGAAAACAAGGCAATATACCAGTAGTCCACTGTCAAAACACCCAAAACACTAACTCAGAAAAAACAGATATAAAAAAAACTACCAGAAACCCAATTGAAATAGATAATAACCCGTGGAAAAAAATGAGAATGAAAATTGAAATATAAATAAGCGAATCAGAAAGTGAAATGCTTGCTTACCTTGCCTTGTTTTCTCAATCTTGTGAAAGTCTCAGAGAGCCCAACGGTTTGGTTAGTGCTAACAGCAGCCATTGGAGTGAATCTTGTACTTGAGACTGCTAATCTATGAGAGGGAGAGCGGATAAAAGACTGGGTGTCAGGGCTCTTCTTCAATTGAAAGAAGCTGGGGACTTGAAAGAAACGGCCATGGCCAAGATAAAACAAAAGAGGAAAAAAGTTTTTCGCTTCCATGATTTCCTTGTAACTTTTTCTATTTCTTAAAATGGTGTATTCACATATATATACTCCCAGTATACCTGGTTTATGCCTTCTTTACATTAATAAAGTTTAATATTACTTAAAAAGTGGTCAAAGAGTCAGACTCTTCCCTGGTCCTCTCTCCGCTGAGGTGAGGTGAAGTCTTTGCACTGCAAAGAGACGTCTCTTGGACTAGGTCCGAAGAGAGCAATAACTATGGAGGAAGAGCTGCACAAGCTATGGAAGGGATTCACGTTAACAGAGCAGGAGTCGGGCTTAGTGAGGGTGGAAAAGGACGTGACAAAGGTCCTTGTAGCTAAAGGCAAGCGATGCCTCCTTATGATGATCAATGCGGATAGAGTGGTAAACAAAGAGGCCCTCAGAACCACTATGTCAAAGGTATGGAGACCTGAAGGATGGATCCAGTTCAAAGAAGTAGGAAATAATAGGATGCTGGTGGAATTCCAACATGAAAGTGATAAAACAAAGGTCCTGCAAGGGAGGCCATGGTCTTTCGATAGAAGCTTAGTGTGCCTTCAGGAGATTGATGGGCAGGTCCCACTAAATGAAGTAGCCTTCACCAAGGAACCCTTCTGGGTTCAAGCTCATGATATGCCAATGGCATGCATGACAAAGGAAGTGGGAATGGAGCTGTTTTCAGGTATGGAAGCGATACTTGAAGTGGAAACAGATGAAGGGGGCTGTGGCTGGGGCTGTTCCCTGAGAGCAAAAGTCGAAGTTGACATTACCAAACCACTGATCCGAGGTCGTTTCTTAACCGTTGACAATGTTAAGCGATGGATTCCTTTCAAATACGAACGCCTCCCTGCTTTCTGCTTCGCCTGCGGCTCAATCAAACATGTCAACCTTTGCTCTGGTACAAGTAGATACAACAAACAGGATGAAAGTAGCCAGTATGGCCCTTGGCTCAGGGCTATCCCTGTAAAGCCAAATGTCTTTGTTGCTAAACGTTACGGCGGAGAGACGACCCAGAAAGCTCACCACAACCACCAGGAAGGCAGCTCAGGGACAAAGACAAATGAGGAAACTCAGAAACCAGGCATAGAAAAGGTGGTCGAGCTGAGTAAGGAAATAAACCTATCACGTGATGTGAAAAACCAACGAGGGACAGTGGTGCAGGAGGAGACCTTCTCAGCACAGGTTTATGATAGGGGACAAGAGAACTGCAAGGAACCTGTGGAAAAGCAGGTGGGGGGAAAGCTAAAAAAGGAAGTTCTGCTTGATACAGGAATGAAACAGGAAATCCTGTTTAACACAAAAAAGGAAGGTGGTCCCAAGCAAGCAGACTGCTCCCTAGCTAGCCAAATCAGATATCTCGACAACTTCATGGACCAGCAGATAAAGGCACTGGCTGAGAACAGACAAAACAAAAGGTGGAAGAGGCGAGCTCGAGATAGGTCTGTTCCCCTTGACTCTCATCTCTTTATAGAAAATTCTAAAAATGGGGGAAATAAGAGGAAAGTAGAACCTGGTTTCCTGCCTGTCTCTAAGGGAAATGCTAGTAAACAACTTAGAATTAGTGGACCATGTGGGGAACTGAAAACTGAAGAGTTGGTGGTGGCTGCTAGGCAGCACCACCAAAACCAATGAGGTGCCTAAGCTGGAACTGCCGAGGGCTTGGGAACCCTCGGACAGTTAACATTCTTAATCTTTTGATTAAGGACAAGTCCCCCAACATGGTGTTTCTGATGGAAACAAAATGTTCAAAAAACAAAATTGAAGAAGTTAGTAAGATACTGAAGTTTGAATCCTGCTTAGTAATTGACAGTATAGGAAGCAGTGGAGGACTAGCCTTGATGTGGAACAACAAAGTTGATGTGGACATTTTTAATTACTCTAGATGGCATATAAGTGCTCATGTCAAACCTGGTCCAGATAAACCCAGATGGCTCTTCACAGGGTTCTATGGACACCCTGAGACAGCCAAAAGAAATAGGAGCTGGGATTTGTTAAAGACTCTCAACCCCGGGTCCTCAATGGCCTGGCTGTGTTGTGGAGATTTTAATGAAATTCTTGATCAAAGTGAAAAGGCAGGGGGTTGTCTCAGACCTTATAGACAACTGGAAAGTTTTCGAGAGGCAATCATGGATTGCTCTTTGAATCCTATCAAGACTCAAGGCCCTAAGTTTACTTGGGCCAACAACAGAAGGGATGGGAATTTCACTAAAGAGAAACTTGATAGAGCCGTGGCAAACCTTAATTGGTTACAAACCTTTAGTGAGTCTTGCTGTCATGTGCTCCCTGCCATGAAGTCTGACCATTCCCCCCTTCTGGTCCAAGTGAATGGCAAAGATGGTACACCACCCAGCAAACCTTTTATATTCAGATTTGAAGCTGCTTGGAACCTGAAAGAGAGTGTTCTGAATCCCATTAGAGAAGGATGGGGTAAAGTAACAATGGGGGGTGATGTTGCCTCTACTATGAGCAAGAGGCTACATAACTGTGGCCTAGCTCTAAAGAAGTGGAATCTGTCAACCAATAAACAGGCTCCCATTAATCTAAAACAGAAGATGAAACTGCTGGGGGAGTTGCAAGACTCAAATCAAGGGGACAACACAGATGCAGTGTTCCAAATTCAGAAAGAAATTGAACAAGCTCTAGGTGAAGAGGAATTAAAATGGAAACAAAGAGCAAAACAACACTGGCTACAAAATGGGGACAGAAATACAAAATTCTACCACCTACATGCCACTCAAAGAAGAAAGATTAATAAAATTTCTCAGGTGCTGGACCACAACAACTCACTAATCACTCAGCAGCAGCAAATTGGTGATATTTTTACAACTTTCTTCTCTGATTTGTTCACCACATCAATCCCATCTGATATTGATTTGTGTCTTGAAGATTTTCCCCACAAACTTACCCCATCTATGAATGAAAAGCTGCTAGAAAAATTCTCTGAAGATGAGGTAAGGGCTGCTGTGTTTCAGATGAAAGGAATGGGGTCCCCAGGCCCTGATGGATTCCCAGCATTGTTTTATCAATCCCATTGGGATATTCTTGGCAAGGAAGTGAGCAGGTTTGCACTTAACATACTAAACTGTGGAAAATCTTTGGAGGGAGTTAATGAGACCTACATTACTCTCATCCCTAAGATCAAAGAGCCCTCTAGAGTCCAAGACTTTAGACCAATCAGTTTATGCAATGTTATTTATAAAATTGTTGCTAAAATGCTCTCTAACAGACTAAAGCTTGTCCTACCACTGCTTATATCTTCAAACCAAAGTGCTTTTGTACCAGGCAGAGCTATCACTGATAACATATTGGTGGCATACGAAACACTCCACTCAATGACAACTAGAATGAAAGGGAGGACAGGATTCATGGCTACAAAGCTAGACATGAGCAAGGCATATGACCGTGTGGAGTGGGATTTCTTGGCTGCAGTGATGAAAAAGATGGGGTTTGATCAAGTCTGGATCTCTATCATCCTAAACTGTGTTTCCACTGTCTCATACTCCATTCTCCTGAATGGTGAACCTCAAGCCCCTTTCAAACCAACTAGAGGGCTAAGGCAAGGGGATCCCTTGTCCCCTTACCTGTTTATCATATGTGCTGAGGCTCTATCTTGCATGTTACAAAGGGCTGAGGCAGTGGGAAGTCTATCTAGTGTTCCCATTGGGAAAGGTCCCCAAAGAGTAAGCCACCTGTTCTTTGCTGATGACAGCATGATTTTTTGCAAGTCAAATTCTCTTGAGTGGAGTAGGCTGATGAGAATTCTGAGTATCTATGAGAGGGCCTCGGGTCAGGTACTTAACAAGGAGAAATCCTCCATTTTCTTCAGCAGCAACACTCTTCTAGACAATCAGCACATCATACTGAGTATTGCTGGAGTCAAGTCAACTGGTTCATTTGACAAGTACTTGGGGCTTCCTGCAATGGTGGGAAGATCCAAAACTGCTGCATTCCATAGCCTTATTGATAGGACTTGGGCTAAAATAACAAACTGGAAGACAAAATGCCTCTCAACAGCTGGCAAAGAGGTTCTTATTAAATCAGTGTTGCAGGCCATACCTACTTACACAATGGGGATCTTCTTACTTCCTCAATCCATCACAAGAAGATTGGACCAATTGTTGAGAAAATTCTGGTGGGGCTCAAATGAAGATCATGCCAAGATTCAATGGGTAAAGTGGAACAAACTGAACAAGAGAAAAGACCTTGGTGGGCTGGGATTTCGAAACTTCAGTAGCTTTAACCTGGCCCTCCTGGCCAAGCAAGGTTGGAACATCCTCACCAATCCTAGCTCCCTTTCTGCCCAAGTGCTTAAGCAGAAGTACTTCCCCTCGGGAAACCTACTGCATGCTAAACTGAGCTATAGACCATCTTTGGCCTGGAGAAGTATGCTGGCAGGAGTAAAGTTTTTAAAAGAGGGCCTACAATGGAGAATTGGAAATGGTCACAGTGTTAGGATCTGGGAGGACAGATGGTTACCCAGGTCTATCTCTTTATCTACAGGAAACAGGAGCAATGGGGATAGCAGATTGGAATGGGTATCAGAACTTATAGAACCTGTGATGAAGACATGGAATGAGACCTTACTCAACCAATGGTTCCCTACACAGCAGGTGGATCTCATAAAATCCATCCCTATCAGTTTGGGAAACAGAGAGGACAAGCTGATCTGGTGTGGTACAAACAATGGTCTCTTCTCAGTAAAAAGTGCATACCACTTACATAGGCAAATTCTCTCCCTCGAAGAAGAAGGGACTTCTAGTGAACATGATCAGAGTGAGTTCTGGAAGTCTATGTGGAAATTACAGGTCCCTCACACGGTCAGAAGCTTCCTTTGGAGAGCATGTAATGAGGTTCTCCCCACTTTTGACAATCTGCAGAGGAGAAAACTGAGAGAACATAGCCTATGCCCAATCTGTGGAGTTGAAAGAGAGACATCAGGCCATGCACTTTGGGGATGCACTGCAGCTAAGGATGTGTGGGGGCAAACCAGTACTAAAACAATGAAGATGTCTATCCAATGTGACCTATTTAGAGACATTTGGGAGCAATTAACTCTAAAGCTTCCAAAAGATGAACTTCAGATGGCTGGTATGATTGCAAGACTAATATGGAACAGAAGAAATGAGAGTGTGCATGGAAAAGACCCGAGACACCCTAACTCTATTCTAGTCAAGGCTAAAGAGGACCTGAGGTTATTTCATCTAGTCCAATCCAAGGAGAGGTCCAATGGTGCTGTTGTGTGTCCCAATCTAGTGCAGAAGTGGAAAAAACCCCCAGCAGGTAAACTAAAACTTAACTGGGATGCTGCTATTAATGCCTCAGTGGGAGTGATAGGTATGGGAGGCTTAGTAAGGGATTGTCAAGGCAGAGTTTTGGGGTCAGTAAGGGCAAACAGAAAGCTAAAATTATCACCCCTTGATGCTGAGGCCTATGCCTTACTGGTGGCTAGTCAGTTTTGCAAAGATAGTGGCTTCTCTGAGCTAGTCCTTGAAGGAGACTCAATGCAGGTGGTCCTCAAAATGAAAAACTCAGTCAGGGACTGGAGCCAAGCAAGTCTAATTCTCGAAGAGGCTAAATCTATCCTGAATTCTTTTACAAGTTGGAAGATTGAACACACAAAGAGGGATGCTAATATGGCTGCTCATTTGCTAGCCAAGGATGCCCTCAACGTGGTAGATGACATTTTTGATCTTGAGTCTATTCCTGATTGTATTAAGAGTGTTGTCCTTAGTGACTCTATGTAATCAGTTTGCTTAAGTAATGAAATGAGAATTGTTCTTGTCAAAAAAAAAAAAAAAATATTACTTAAAAAGAAAAAAAAAGTTTTTCGCTTTGTCTGCGGATACAAATGAAATACAAATTTGAGGAACGCGATTGATCTATAAAACGAAGCGTTTCAGTACTCTTCCCACCATAAAGAGTCAGTCATATGCCCAACTTCGCCACATACTCTTTTAATCATGTTTCACTTCTAAATGCCGATCGATATTGATTGCAGTGACCTTCTTTGAGTAATTTGCAGTCTTGATGCGGGATGGAAGAGGACAAAAAGTGAGGTACGTACGTGCTTGCTTCTTGATCCATCTCAAGATTTATATATGTTATATATATATATAGTACCATCACAATTAATTAGCCGAATCCTTTTAAATCCATTGAATTTATGGTTGAATTTAAATATTGGTAAGAGTAGCATTGAATTTATGGTTTATAGCGTCTTCCCATTTTTATTTTCTTGTACTTCTTTCTTGGAGCAGTTTTTTTCATTTTTACCCCTGCTTTTATGGCATATTTCCTTCTCTATCCCTGCCTTTATGACATATTTGCATTTTCTTCTCTTCTACTTCTTTTGGGAGCATTTTCTTTCCCTTCAAATTAGATCAAAACAAAACCCCTTCAAATTACTATAAACTCACCAAATAAATTATACGCACACTAAAGGAAATTAAATCTAAAAACAATATCTAAAACGTATACATCTAAAGAAAATAACAAAATTTCCTCATACCATTGGAGAAATTTACAATCAGATTTATAAAAAAGAAACAAAATCTGTTCAAATTTGTAACGATTCAGGAATGATTTCATACCCATATGACAGCAATGAAAACGATTCACAAAGAAAAGTTGTAAGAAACAAATAGACAGAGAGAGAGAGAGGAAACCAACATAGATCCAAACAAAATGCCTCCAAGACAATCATACCCATATGCACGAAAGGTAACCAAATCCAAGAACAATTCTTTAAAATTTGTAGAAATTCAATAAATAAATCATGCCCATATACCCGAAAGAAAACCAAATCTAATACAGTATAGATCTAAATTTCTCTACTGCCTTCAATAGCTCTAGACTCAGTTTACGCTCAGCCCAAGCCCGAGGGATCTTGGAGCCCTCGTACAAAATGTTGAAGTCCTCCTTAAAAATCCTCCAATCCTTCGACAATCACGTTCACAACTTCCTCTACACTCTTAACAAATTTAAAAAAAGAAAATAAAAATAAAATGAAGAGATGAAAACACAAACGAAGTTCTTTAATTAGTTCCAGATTTGTACAAAAACAAATAGAATGAGAAACCAAATCGTACCCATTTACACAGTCTGACGCCAACCAAACAAAGCATTCAGGTTTTCCCTATACAAGGCACGGATAGGCTTCGTATATGTGGATGGGTTTTGGGCTTCAATATTAATTTCGGGCTTGCTATCAGGGAAAAAAAATGCTACTTTAAAAATTGGTTCATTTAAAATAATATTACAAAAAATACAAATTCTTTGTAAAATTGTTAAAAAAAATAGTGATGTCTTAAAGAAATAAACATTAATCTTCAGCGGCATTTTTTTCCCTTCAGTTTTATATTCTGTGATTACTGAATTTATTTGTTACATTTTAGTATTTCACATTATATTATTTTTACTTATGACTATTTTTCATATGATTAGCTAAAAATTTAGAATAAAAAAATGCTCATTTTTTTTTATTAATGTTTCAAAAAAAGCTTTTCTCAGAAATTTCGACACCAATTAAATTTATACAATTTTTTCTTCTGAAACCAAAAATGAAACTGTCTTTTAAGGT
Source organism: Carya illinoinensis (assembly GCF_018687715.1). NCBI lineage: Eukaryota > Viridiplantae > Streptophyta > Magnoliopsida > Fagales > Juglandaceae > Carya > Carya illinoinensis. The sequence goes on along the minus strand of NC_056759.1, from coordinate 37,393,776 downwards.
TGTGCGTTGATGAAAATATTATTTAATAACATATATTTTGATAGTCTTATTACTGACTGTTCATAAAATTGTAATAACAAAAGTAAACCTTAAAAAAAGTTTTATGTATAACATAAACGCATTTAAATATCACTAATTTAAAAAAAAAAAATCCCTAATTTTTGTGAAATAGTCGACAATTTGTCAGCGAGAAGTTTATTAAATTAAAATCTATTAAGCGCGAATGAGAAGTGAACAGTAAATTTCGTCCATTTTTTTCCCTGTTTTGCCCCTGATTTTACTATGAAATTCCCTTTTTTTTTTCCGTTATCTCTCCACCGAATAACTTTTTCTTTTCTTTTCTTTTCTTTCTTTCTTTTTTTTTTTTTTTTTAATTTTTTAATTTTTATAAGTATCTTTCTACAATTCTATAGCTCTTTCTGTTTTGTACTCGTTTGTTTAATTTTCCATCTTCGTCTCTTCATATTTTCCTCCTCACTTTTCCGCACAATCGGTGGGCGGGCTTCCAAATAAAACCCTTAAAAGTTCTACAATTTCATTCAATAAATTAATCATACCTATAACATAGAAGGGAATGTCATTGAACTATCAAGAGTAATAATAATAGATGAGGTAGTAAAATCTATGAGAGGGAGAGCGGATAAAAGACTGGTTGTCAGGGCTCTTCTTCAATTGAAAGACGCTAGGGACTTGAAAGAAACGGCCATGGCCAAGATAAAACAAAAGAGGAAAAAAGGTTTTCGCTTTGTCTGCGGATACAAATGAAATACAAATTTGAGGAACGCGATTGATCTATAAAACGAAGCGTTTCAATACTCTTACCACCATAAAGAGTCAGTCATATGCCCAACTTCGCCAGACACCCTTAATGATGTTTCACTTCTAAATGCCGATCGATCTTGGTTTTCATATAATTAATTGATAATTGCAGTGGCCATCTTTGAGTAATTTGCAGTCTTGATGCGGGATGGAGGAGGACAAAAAGTGAGGTACGTACGTGCTTGCTTCTTGATCTATCCCAAGATTTATATATGTTATATATTATGTAGTACCATCACAATTAATTAGCCGAATCCTTTTAAATCCATTCTTCCAACCCATATATGCAGAATTTATGGCTGATATCTCAAAAATGAGTAGAAGAATATATCAGTTACTCTGTATCTATTAAATAAGCATGAATGGCATATAAATAGTAATTTTTGTCTATTTTTATCTTTTTCGACTTCTTTTTTGGAACAATTATTTTTCCTTTTTTGCCCCTAGGTTTATAACATCTTATTTTATTTTCTTTTACTTCTTTCTCGGAGCAATTTTTTTTTTCTTTTTTTACCCCTACTTTTATAGCATATTTCATTCTCTACCCCTGCCTTTATGACATATTTGCATTTTCTTTTCTTCTACTTCTTTCGGGAGCATTTTCTTTCCCCTCAAATTAGATCAAAACAAAACCCCTTCAAATTTCTATAAACTCACTAAATAAATTATACGCATTTACACTAAAAGAAATTAAATCTAAAAGCAATCTGTAAAGAAAACAACAAAATTTCCTAGACCATTGGAGAAATTTACAATCGGATTTGTACAAAAAGAAACAAAATCTGCTCAAATTTGTAATGACATACATATGACAGCAACGAAGACGATTAACAAAGAAAATTTGTAAGAAATAAATAGAGAGAGAGAGAGAGAGAGAGAGAGAGAGAGAGAGAGAGAGAGAGAGAGAGAGAGAGAGAGACCAACACAGATCCAAACAAAACGCCTCCAAGAACAATCATATCCATATGCACGAAAGGTAACCAAATCCAATCGAAGAAGGTTTCTTGTATCCTACTTTCTCTAGCGCCTTCAACAACTCCAATCTTAGTTTACTCTCAGCCCAAGCCCGCATAGGGCGAGGGATCTTGGAGCCCTTGTACGAAATGTTGAAATCCTCCCTGAAAATCCACTAATCCTTCAACAATCACGTTCACAACTTCCTCTACACTCCAACAAATTTTTAAAAAATAATATAAAAATAAATGAAGAGATGAAAACACAAAGGAAGTTCTTTAGTTTCAGATCACAAATAAATAGAATGAGAAACCAAATTGTACCCATTTACACGATCTGACGCCAACCAAACAAATCTCTTCAAATTTACAACGATCGACAAAAAAAAAAAAAATTTAGTTTAATTTTAATTGTGAGATGAGATGAAATTTAAATAAAATTTTATTTGTTAATATTATTTTTATTTTAAAATTTTAAAAAATGAAATTGTGTATTATATTTTATTTACAAATATATAAAAACTATAACAATTAAATGAGATTGAAATAGTTTTGCTGTCAAAAAGACCTTAATTTGGTGGGTCGTAAAGGTTTGCTTTTTCCACCATTTTCTGTCAGTCATATTTCCAATTTGGTTTTCAAAATTTATTGTAGTGATGGCTTTTATAATCTTACTAGCTCCTAATGTGTACACAAATTTGAATGCTCAGCACACAATGTACTGCTTGGAGGATCTATCACCGACTTTGGGTGACCACATAATTTCTATGTTCTTCCGGAAGGTGTATTGCTTGCTACTAATATTCACTCATCATCTTGTGGAATGAAAGCCTCGCCCCCTCCTTAGGCTGTTTGTTGGACTCTTTTTGCCTCTGAAGTACTCTCACTCCCAAAGTCCAATCTATCTTCATTTTCCTATTCTCTCTTACCTCCATCTTTGCTTTTTCTTATCTCTCATTGATACAATAGTTATTTGGTTGCTTTTCTACTTGCACAAAAATCCAAAAAATCCCCCCCCCCCCACCCCCCCCCAAAAAAAAAAAACACTAGAACAAAAATGGCGGAGAATATCGTTATTTCAGTTGTTGCAAAAATAGCAGAATACACTGTTGCACCTGTTGGTCGGTGGCTATGCTATTCATTTCACTTCAATAGCAACATAGAGAATCTGAAGAATCAGGAAAAGAATTTGCGGGATGCTAAAGACAGGGTGCAACACTCGGTTGATGTTGCTTTAAGAAATGAAGAGGAAATTTATCCTGCTATTAGCAAGTGGTTAATAGATGTAGATCGTATTATAGAATTGGCCACCAGGAGACTTTGTGAAAGCGAAGAAGAAGCAGGTACGGGGAGCTCTAATGCGGCATGCCTAAACATAAAACAACGGCATCAATTAAGTCAGGAAGCAAAGAAGATCGTGGAAAATATTGCCCAACTTTTTGCTGAACTTCATAACAATAGAAACTTTGAAAAAGTTTCGCATCCTACTCTTCCTTCAGAAGGAATGGACTACAACAACATAGAGAATCTGAAGAAGCAGTTAGAGAAGTTGCAACATGCACGAGAAAGGGTGCGACATTCGGTTGATGCTGCTTTAAGAAATGGTGAGGAAATTTATTCTGATGTTAGCAAGTGGTTGACAGATGTAGATCGTATTACAGAATTGGCCACCAAGACACTTTGTGAAAGCGAAGAAGAAGCAAGTACGAGGAGCTCTAATGCGGCTTGCCTAAACTTGCAACAACGACATCAGATAAGTCGGGAGGCAAAGAAGATGGCGGGTGATATTGCTGAACTTCTTAAAAATGGAAAATTCGATAGAGTTGCCCATCATCCTCCTTCGCAAAACATGGCACCTGAGCAAAACGAGGATTACATAACCTTGGGTTCTAGGATGTCAGTTATGAAGAGAATTATGGAGGCATTGGGAGATGCTAATATCAAGAAGATCGGCGTCTCGGGGTTGGCTGGAGTTGGAAAGAGTACACTGATGGAAGAAATTTGCAGGCAAGTCAAGGAAAAAAGGTTATTCGATGAGGTGGCTCTAGCAAAAGTGACGGACAGCCCAAACCTAAGTCGAATTCGAGAAGAAATTGCAGAGATGCTAAATCTACAGTTCAATTCAAATGAAACTGAAATCGGAAGAGCAAACCGTCTACGGACGAGGTTAAAAAAAGACAATGAGATACTTGTAATCTTGGATGATATATGGAAGCAACTTGATTTGAATGCAATAGGAATTCCTTCCAGAGGATGCAAACTACTACTGACATCCAGAGATCAACGGGTACTAGCTTCTCATATGGGCACCGAAAAGAACATCGAACTCGACATTTTAGGGGAAGAAGAAGCATGGACCTTATTTGAAAAGATGGCGGGTGTTTCTTTCAAAGATGATCCTGATTTGCAGAACGAAGCAATTAAGGTAGCTAAAGAGTGTGCAGGTCTTCCGATTGCACTTGTAACAGTTTCTAGGGCATTAAAGGATCATAAGAGTTTGAGAATCTGGAAGGATGCCCTGGTGCAACTAAGAAGGCCCCCTTCAGAACATGACACAGAAATATGGTCACCCGTATATTCTTGTATAGAGTTGAGTTATAAACATCTTGTTGGTAAAGAGGTAAAATCCCTCTTTTTGCTTTGTGCTCAACAAGGTTATGTCATCTCCTATCGGGACTTGTTGAGATATAGTTTTGGTCTGCGTTTATTCCATGGCATTGATACGTTGGAAGAAGCAAGCAACAGACTAGAAAAATTAGTTAGTAATCTCCAAGATTCTTGTTTGCTAATACAAAGTCCACATAGCTCCAATGAATTTTACATGCATGATGTTGTTCGTCATGTCGCTACAATGATTGCGTCAAATGATCATAATATGTTTGTCATGAGAGGCAATGGTGGGCAAACAGCATGGCCATATGTGGATGCACTAAAAAAATGCGAGGCGCTCTCTATTCGTGGTGCACATCATATCCATAAATATCCCAATAAAATAGAATGTCCTAAATTAAGATACTTTCATGTCCAGTCTCCATATTTGAAACCCCCAAGCAGTACTTCCTTCCAAGGGATGGACAAGCTCGAAGACATTTTCTTCCAAGGGATGGACAAGCTCGAAGTTCTGAGTTTGAAAAATATACAACTTTCATCTCTTTTGCCACTTACAAACCTACAAACATTGTGTCTAGATAGATGTACGTTGGGAGATATTCATTGGATAGGAAAACTCAAGACTTTAGTAATTCTTAGTCTTGCTCGTTCTGACATTTCAAATCTCCCAAGAGAAATAGAGTCGTTGACTCGTTTGCAGTTATTGGATTTGAGCTATTGTTTCAGACTTAGAGTGATTCCTCCTAATGTCTTGTCAAGCTTGGTCGACTTAGAAGAGTTGTATATGCGAAAAATCAAAGTCGAATGGGAGGTTGAAGGACCCAGCAATGAAGGAAAAAATGCTAGCCTTGCAGAGCTAAAGAAATTGTCACACTTGACCACCTTAGAGATAGATATTCTGAATGCCAACAACCTACCGGCAAATTTGTTTTCTGAAAAGCTTGAGAGATACAAGATATGCATTGGAGATACCTGGCCATGGGAAACATTATTTAAGGAAGAGGCATTCTCAATAATGTTAAAACTCAAATTGAATATGAGCTTTCAATTGGACTTTGGGATCAAAATGCTACTGAAAAGGACAGAATATCTTTATTTAGACGAGTCGAACAGTAGTAAGAGTGTCTTATATGAATTACATAGAGAAGATTTTCAACAATTGAAGCATCTCCATATCCAAAACAATGGTAATATTAAGCATATCCCTGAGTTGAGGACACCGGATGTAGCCTTTCCTATCCTGGAGGTATTTTTTTTGAAAAATATGTTCAGCTTGGAAGAAATTTGTCAGGGCAAACTTCCATTGTTATCCTTCAAAAACTTGAAAGTTTTAGTGGTGGAGAACTGTGAGAAATTAAGATTTATCTTCTCGTCATCTATAGCCAGAGGCCTTTCATTACTTGAAGAATTGAATATAACAAGATGCAACAACATGGGTGCAATATTCGTGAAAGAAGAAGAAGACGGAATAGAAGATCAGGGAGATACGATGTTGTTCGGTCGACTTCAAACCTTAGTGCTGAAATATCTTCCAAAGCTCGTGGGCTTCCTAAGCACAAAAGATTCATTCATGGCTGATTGTAGAGAAACCAATTCAGAGGGCAACCATGATCTTCAGTTGCCACTTCTACATCATGATCAGGTACATTACACGAGTACTACTTAATTACCGGAAAATTATTCAGATCCACACATTGCACAAGTCCATATAAATCATGTGTCAAGCACACCGCATTATCAATCATAAGTATACAAATTTATAATAATAATATTATAAATTTATATTTTAACAATAAATTTTAGAATATTTTTTTTTATATAACTCTTTTTCTCTCCTTTTCAAAATCTAAAAAATATCCAACTCAAATGATCTCACAGTAATTCACAAACTATCTTACTAATATTCATAAAATTTTTATTTCATTTCACTCCTCAAACGTACCCCAACAAAAATAGAAAGCGATAAATACTACAACTGATTGATTAACAAAATTATAATCTTTACAGAATAAATTACAATAAATTACTTACATGGTTTTTAATGCATGTTTGTTTGGACTTTTTCAAAGTAGTACTGGTGTTTTAAAAAGATTTTAAAAAGATTCTAATCTCTTTCTGTCAAAATCAGTCGTCGCAAGTTCACCAAAATTACAGTGCCAAAATTGCCCCCCTGTCCACCAAAATTCTGTTAAATTAGAAACAGTATGTGTCGACGATGTAGCTATAATTAGCCACACCATAATGAATATATAATAGAATAATACATGTTATATATACATTCAGCATTCTAAATGATTAAAAAATATATATAGTAAAAACACTTTAAGAAAATATAAATGCAAATAAACTAAAAGAATAAAAATAAGAATATGAAAACTTTAATAATAACTCTATTTGAAGGCTTTTACAAATCATCTTAAATAAGAAACAAGAATACATTAATATATATATATATATATCAAGCGGCCTGTGCGTTTTAAATTAAGTGTTCAACCATTACACAAAGACAGTTCATATCAAGCGTCATACTTCTATTATGCAAAATATGAGAAAATAAGATGGGACTTTTTTAAAACAATTTTCAAATAAAAATGCTCATTGCGTAAATATGGGATTTGTCATATTTTTTTTAAACTATTATAGCATCACAAATGAGTATTTACAATTAATGGTATGACATAATGACTCTGTTTGGGAGCTCTGTTGAGAATTTTATAGATGGACTACATTGATTTTTTAAGGGACTATTGTTTCCAAATTTGTGCTATTTTATTTTCTTTCTCCAATTTAATTTTCATATTTTCAAAATGGAAGCAAAAAAAATATATATTTGGCATCTTTAATTGATACAAAGAACATAATCCGACAGGTTTCCCTTCCTAGCTTGCAAACACTGTGTATGGAGGGTCTACCCAAAATAAAGCACGTATGGAGCTGTGGACAAGAACCCAAAACAGTTTTCACAGGTCTCGAGCAATTGAAAATACTTGAGATTACCAATTGTGGGGTGGAGGAAATTGTTGCAGTTGAAGGAGGAGAAGTAGTAGCAATAAGGACTTTCGAGTTCCCTCGAGTAAGTACTTTGGAGCTTAGAAATTTAAAAAGACTCAAGTGGTTTTACAAAGCAGTGCATGTTTCAAAATGGCCGATGGTGAAAAAGCTGAAAATTGAAAGATGCGAGGAAGTTGAGATTTTTGCTTCAGGAGTTGTGAGCTTTGAAGAAACCATTAAAGAGAGGCAGTCAGAGATGTCCATTAAGCAGCCCCTTTTCTTGGTGGATGAGGTGATTAAAGAAACTAAATTAATTGGCTCTCTTAAGATTTTCACATTTACATCCCAATATTATAAAATCATTTTGATCCCTCCTTAAGTTGATAAATTTAATTAATTGATGTTTGCGAACTTTAAATTTAATTACAATATTAATCATTATTAAAGAATACTCAAATTTGATTACTAAAGAATAATGTTTAGTTAGTTGTTCCACAATATATAACTTCAAATGTAAAGCCACATATATAAACCAAAAGATCAGTACGTTATTCCTTATTTGGTTATAGCTGGTTCTGTCATGACGTTGGATCAATACCGGATATCATGTCTTAACTAACTACTCTTTATCCCATGAATTTTACAGCTCTCATTCCCCAGCTTGGAGACACTGGAAATACAACACTGTTGTTCGTTAGAAATTATATTTGGAAAGCTGGAGGGGCGAATGGTAAGTTATATTTGAAAAAAATAAGATGAGCCTTTTCTAAAAGGATTTTGAAATTAAAAATAAAAAAATAAGAAAACTCATTTCAGAAGGGACCATTGTTCTCAAATTTGTGCTATTTTACACTCTTTTAACTCTTCTATTTTAATTTTTCATATTTTCAAAGTCTAAGCATATATAGAAATATTTGATTACAATATTAATCATTATTAAAGAATACTTAAATTTGATTATTCTGTATAAATTAAATGACAAAAACATAAACTCGTATATACATGTATTACAAAAATGCATGTTTGTTTGGACTTTTTCAAAGTGTTTTAATATGATTTCTCTCCATTATGAATTTTCGCATGCAACTAATACATGTTTGTTACTAAGATGAAAACTGCATGCATTCAGATATAGCTTGAATTCCATGACTTGCCAACTTTAATTAATAGATTTTATATATTAATGCTTAGTTGTTCCACATTATATAACTTCAATTAATGTTAAGCCATACATATATATATATATATATATAAACCAAAAGGTCAGTACGTTATTCCTTAATTGGTTATAGCCTCTTTTTTTTTTTCTTTATTTTTTTTTAATTGGTTATAGCTGGTTTTGTTATGACATTGGGTTAATACGGGATATCATGTCTTAACTAACTACTTTTTATCTCATGAATTTTGCAGCACTCATTCCCCAGCTTAAAGACACTGCTCATTTCTCATTGTGAAGGGTTGTTTCACGTCTTTCCAACGGCAATATTAATGCGAAGTCTAACTTATCTACGAATAACAGACTGCTGTTCGTTAGAAATTATATTTGGAAAGCTGGAGGGGCAAAATGGTAAAGAACCACAAGTTTTAATATCCCCAGCATCAGGGACAGAAGAAAGTGGAGCAACCACACACTTTGCGTCAACCGTACGTATACACTCTATATACATAGTCGAAATATATATAGTATCAATCATAAACACTACCAACGGCCTCCCCTGCATGCCCCCAAATTATAATTGCATCCCTCTACTGAGGTTGTATTGTGAAATCATTTTGATCTCTCTCCTTATAAAGTTGATAAAATTAATTAATTAGTCTTTCGAAAATATAGATTTAATTAGAGTATTAATCATTATTAAAAAAAATACTCAAATCTCTCATCATTCTGTATATCAGGTTGATAAAGAAATAATTAAATAATGAAAACAGAAAGAATTTTAAGTATTACAACTGATTTATTAACAAAATTATAATCTCTACAGAATAAATTACTTATATTATTTTTTAATGCATTAATTAAAATTTGAAATAGCTTAAATTCATATTTTTATAAGAAAAAGTTTCTGTTTAGGTCTCAATTTTAAAAGTTTTAAACCCACGAAATAAAGGTGTTGAAGTATTACCAACAAACAAAACATATGAAACCTCATATTTAAGACTGGAAATTGTTTTTATCTTATTATATTTGTTTTTTACAATATGATATTTCTTTCATTAAATTAGATGATGTATTATTAGTATGATCAAACTGCATGCAGACGTATCGATGCTCACTTTTACAAATACATCAAATATATTTAATTCCACTCGAGCTGAAATATATTTCTTATAGTTTCTGTTATGTTGGATGGGGTATGTGTTAACCACTGTTGTTGTTCTAATATATTTTATAGCTCTCGTTTCCGAGCTTGAAGATGTTGGATATTTGGAAGATGGATAAGTTGGAAATTATATGGCAGGATCAAGTTGCCGCGACTTCTTTTCCCAATATTCAAGAATTGAAGATTTTTTGTTGTAAAAAGCTGTTGCACGTCTTTCATTCTAATTTGCATACAACAACAACAACATTGATACACAGTCTGACTAATCTAGATATAAGCTACTGCAGTTCATTAGAAACTATATTTGGAAATATGGAGGGGCAAAATGGTAAAGAACCACAAGTTTTAATGGCTCCAAGTTCAGGTACGGAAGAAAGTGTAGCGAGAGAAGACGGAACAGCTAGACATATTGAGTTCCCCATACTAACTCGATTGTCACTCATTGCATTGCCAAAACTCAAGTGGATTTTTGAAGGAGTGCATACTAATTTGGAATCATGGCCTTCATTGAAAGAATTATCCCTAGGGAAATGTGGTGAACAAGTGAACAAAATGATTTGGGCTTCCAAATTTGCAAGCAGCAGTAGTAGTCAAGAGAACCAACTCCAGACTTGCATTCAACAACCCATGTTCGTCGTTGAGAAGGTTAACAATCCTATCCTATCAGCTACTCTCTCTCTCTCTCTCTCTCCAAAGTACTAAATGTTTAATTTTCATATACATAGAATTTTTCCCTTGCAATAAGTTCACACAATCTTGTTAACCTAGCAATTAGAATTTTTCGTAGCCCTTACAATATAAACTCTAGCAATTAGTTAACCTATACATGACCATGAAGGAATTGAAGAACAATACCAACTCATCTTTATGATCTCTTTAATTTGTTTAATGTACGTTTTGATTCCTTTACAGGGTACGTTCCCCAACTTGGAGCATTTGTTATTGGTCTTCCGTCGAATAACCATACGTCCCAGCAGATTTTCAGATTTTCCTGATCCATCTTTTCTTCTAACAAGACTGCCAAATCTGTTGAAACTTAACGTATACGATAGTGTCTGGGAGGAAATATTCCCTTATGAACTTGTTGATCGAGAAATACGATTAAGACGACTAACGCTCTGTCGTCTACGTATGCTTACACATTTGTGGAAAGAAGACAGTACCCAGCCATGCCAACTTTTTCATAATCTGCAATACCTTGATGTGTCACGATGCGGCAAATTGAAAAACTTAGTGCCATCATCGGTATCTCTTCGCAATTTGACAGGATTGGAAATATCACATTGTCACGGATTGATCAATTTATTAACATCCTCAACAGCCAAAACTTTGGTGCAACTCCAAAGAATGACTGTGATTGATTGCAAAAGGATTACAGAAATTGTAGCAATGGAGGATGGTGAAGCAAATGTGGCGATTACTTTCAACAAGTTAACAAGGTTAACACTTGATGGCTTACCAAACCTCACACACTTTTGCTCTGGACCTTATTCCTTTGGGTTCCCATCTTTGGATGAAGTAATTGTGAGATGTTGTCTTGAGATGAAGACTTTCAGTCACGGAGTCTTAAGTACACCAAAGCTAACAGCAATATATGATGACAACCGTTGGAGTTCTAAGCTGAATTTGCATTGGAAGGATGACCTTAATACCACTACACGTTGTCTTTGGGAGGAGTCAAATCAATATGATACTCGATTGTTATTCAGAGAAAGGGTAAGTATATTCCCAACTTACAAAATCATGAATTTTTTTTCTTTTTAATCTTTGAATGCAATAATGATCCGTTAAGTAGAAGCAACCGATTATATATTCTCCAACTTAACACTCTACGGAGTTTTAAATATATTAGTATTCGATCTAAACTTTGGTGTTTTTAGCACACTTAATGCTTATTGAAATAGATAATTAAGTATATATATTTTTCCATTAGGTTAAATTTTTGAAACAAGTAAAATTGGTGGTTTAACATTCATAAATCACAATAATTTCTCATTCGTTATAGGTACTATTAAACATAGAGAAAATAAAGTTTTTGTTTTATTTATTTATTTATTTAAAAAAAAAAGGTGGGGAAAGCCAAGTGATGGCTTTGATATTTCTTTGATTTTTTTTCTTTATTTTTATGAAAAGCTTCGTTTATGATAATTTGATATTTGAAACTTTTATCTTTATAAATATGTTGTTTTCTGTCAATGGGAAGGTTGAGAATTTTGAAAAAGATGAAGATCATCCATAATGTGCATGCAGCAGTCAATGTTGAACTTAGTAAAGGCAGAGGACCCTTCATTCTTTGTGGATCCAATGGTGATATTTCTTTCTTTTGATGAAGTCAGTCAGGGCAGAGGACCCTTCATTCCCATTAATGTTTAATTATGTTTTGCTTGTTTTATTATGTCTTCTTTATTTTTAAATCTCTCTTATATGTACGAGAGAATGCCAAATAAAAAAAGTTTGACAATGTATTGATTTGATATAACTCCTCATGAAGTACTGTAGTTAACAACTCTGATGTTGCCAACAAATAAACTTGAATTATAATCTTTTGATTATAATTTGACCATTTGATCTCTACCTTTTGATTATCACTTTTTATAACAGTAATGTGTTTTTCACCATTTTGGTTTGTATAGGATTTATATAGTTTGTTGGTAAGTCTATTTTTTTTACAAACTACTTAAGGTCATGTTTGGAAAATGAGATAAATTGTATCTCGAAACTTCCTATAATTTACTTTCCAAACATTACTGAAATACAAAATATTTTTTAATTTAAAATTTTCAATATTTTTATTTAATTATTATCTAATAATTATATTTTTCTTAAACTTCCAAACAAACACAAAAAACAATACAATTGGTTCAAATTTCAAAACAAAAATAATATCAAAACAATTTTTTAACATTATAATATTTTTATTCAACTTTTTCTCTCATTTTTCAAAATTTAATAAAATATCTTAACTCAAACTATTTTACAACTATTTATTAACTATTTACAAAATTTTCATCTCATCTCACTACCTAAACATATAAATTTGAAGTATGACTTTTGGTCGTTCTCATGTTGCATGTTCAATATATAAACTTGTTTAGAAGGTTTGTATTTTCCTTTGGGATATGGATACCGATATTGTGTTATATGAACTATTTCATCAAACAATGATAGAATATTAAATGGTACAATGTATCAAGATTATTATTATAATTATTATTATTATTATTATTATTATTATTATTATCCCCATCAATGCATATTATACACTTTTTTGAACCTTTAACCATCTTCAAATTCATTGTCCTAATTGAACTTATAATTTTAAAAAATTTTGATTTGAAAATACTGTTAGTTGGTTTTCGGTTAGATTAATAGACAATATTTGAAAGCTAAGTAAGAAGGCATGTTCTAATTTATATATAGATCCTACGCACTTCTTTAAAAAAATTGGAGAAATTTAGAATCTACATTAAAAAAAAAAAAATCAACTTTTAATGGTGAATTTCAATTTTTTTATAATATTTATAATTGATTAATTTTCCCTTTCTCCATGTTAAAATATTTATAATTTTGTGAATAGAATACTGATAATAATATACTTACAATTTTTCTTTTAGGATGGAAATGAGTTATGTAAAACTTAAAATTCAAGTAAATTGAGTTATCAACTCATAACAAACAAGTAAAAACCACGTTAACCAAATACAGCTGCATCATAAACACTTAAATTTACTGAGAAGAAAGAAAAGAGAAGCAAATGACAATGACACAATGGAAATGAACGACAATTACCATTTTATTCCATACTTTAGTTGCAGACAAGCAATAAAAGGAAGTCCTGGGGAAGAAATAATTACCACCTGCAGAGGCTTAATAGAGGAAGGAAGTAGTTTTGGTTTTTTGAAGAGAAGAGTGTTCAAGCAATGTCTCGATGATATAAGTGTTCAAGTCATGGATAGCTGAAGTATCAGCTAAATGTCTCTAGCAAATTTACCAAAATATAAGTGTTCAAGTCATGCTGGAGACATTGAGACACTTATATCATTGAGACATCTAAAGTATAAGTGTTCAAGTCATGGAAACTCTTCTCTTCTAGAAGTTAAAGAGAAGAGTGTTCAAGCAATGATTTCAATTATATTTTATTCTGCTTCGAGAAATTCTTGTTCGGTAACTTCGACACAGTCTTTTTTTTTTTTTTCATCAAAGGGTATAAATTGTATTGATGGAAGCTCTATAACAAAGATTGAATACATGTAGGAACCTCTAGCAAATTTAGCTGAAGTATGAGCTATATAACATTTAGTTGAATATATTTTCAAACAATTTATTGTTTTACAGGAGATGACTGGAAAATATAAACATTAAAAAAGAAAAAGAGAGCAAAGAGAGAGGAGATGAATACCACGTCAGTTCACACTACCTCTATGTGACAAACCCGGGCTGCTTCACACTACCTCTATGTGACAAATTACATGCTAAGTGAGCAGAAACATATAGTATGGCTCCACTAATTGTTACCTATAAACAAAAGCCAGAATGCCTCAATACCATTTTGGAACACACTCATGATCTGCTTTTTACTATAAGAAAAGAATTCCATTGATATATTAAAGCAATTAAAAACATTAATGATATATAAATAAGATATAATATGAATAACTATGGACGCACAACCATTCTGATAAATAAAGAAAATTGTGGAAATATTGTTTGGATTAGATAGGTATATAAGACCGAGTAGCCATAAGGATCCCATTACAGTAGAAAATCGTGTCACTGGATATTAACTCAGAGTGTTTACCAAATTTACCTAATACAACAGAGCATTGAAGTTTTTTATTTCATGGAGGTTCTAACTTGTTCTGCTCAAGGTCCCCACATTTAACTAGTTTGTCAGCACCAGCAGAAAACATGTTAGTATGTTTGCTGCCGACAACAAGGCCTGCAAAAGAAAACACGCTTTTTTACCCATCTTGTGCCCAATAATATAAACATTAACCATACCATAATTGGGCACTAAAATTTCTATAAGATCAATAATTTGTTAGAAGCTGACCTCGTATTTGTTCAATGTGTCCTGTTAGTGTGAGTTTTAGCCTTCCACTTTCCACATCCCATATCTGGTTGGGCAAAAAGAACAACGAAAACACTCAGTTGTTGTTCCTTACAAAGAAATGTCACAAGTGAATGGCATTAGGGTAGTTGCAAAATCATAATCTTTGGTTTTCAAATCACATAAGAGATTGCATGACCAGAGTCAGTTTGGAAATAAGAGACACTCTATCTCCTTATCCACCTCGCAATGACTGAGCTTTGGAATATAGCAGTTTTTTAATTTAATTGGCTCAATTTTGCCAGGTTTTCTGCTCAAGTTCCCCAGAGCAGTTTCTAAAGAGTAAAGATAATAGTTACCTAACCATTTCCAAGTTTACATCAAGTAATGCTGAACCATCTAATCAGGATAATTGGGATAAACAAGACATTTCTGACTAGACAAGAAATTCTAACGTGATGCTAGACATTACTTGGATCAAATGCAATAGATCTCACCCATCCCAAGTGGCCACTGAAGACCTACAGAAATGAAAATGCAGAATGTTAAAATGTAAAAGAAAAGATGCAGCAATTTAAAGTTTCTTCAGAATGTTAAAATTCAATTCCATTTCCAATGCTCCCTAACTGCATATTTGAAGAAAAATATATCATGACAAGTATTAAAGTGCATCTAAGCATAATGCATGTGCATTTCAACAATAGACTGCATGTGTGCCAAGATACAGAAATACCTCTTTCCCAATTATGGCTCTTTGCTTATCCCCAACAAAATATTCCAAAACCGTTGTTTGTTTTTTCTTAAATCATAATCATAAATCCCTTTGAAGCGATTGGTTGTCAAATTAATCATTCTTTGTTTATCCCCATCATAAATAAAATAAAGAAGCTAAAACCTTTCAGATGACCCTGAAGCAGAAACAACTGCAGTGCTTTTGCTGGGTAGACCAATATCATTCCTGAAAAAAAAAACATGAAAGATCAACACTAGTTCAATACAATGACAAATGTTTCCTAAAAAAGAATGTTCAAGAAGAAAAGAATAGTAGCTATAGCTGTGGAGAGAACTGACTGAATCAACTTACACAACCAAATTGGTTGAATTCAATGAGGATATCAGTGATATTTGGTTTTATTTAGAGGATCTTTAGTTTTATTTACAGATTTTCATACGATTACCAAATAATAGTGAAATAAAGAAACTCGTGATTCCGATTTCCAATTGTCAAAATTAATATGGAAAAAGACAAAAAATTTGACAGATGCCTTTAGACTCTCGTGTTTTGATGGGCTGAGAGTACAACTGTGAATGAAACAACAACTTTTCCAAGACTTATGTTGGTCAAGAGGTTCCCTATCGCGTGCGCCACAGCCGGTGGAAAAATCACTACAAACTGAAAAGTGAATATTCGCAAAATACACAATCAAACAGAAGGATGGACGGAGACTTACCTGTGTGACGAAGGCTGCCACCGGCGACGGCGAGGGACTGCAGTGATTCAGGGAGAGAGAGAGAGAGAGACGCCCGGGGGTGGGTCAGAGGGGGCTTTGAAGAAATGAAAAAAGTTGAACTCTAGGGATTACGCTTTTCGCTACTTGCCGTTGCTGATTGTGATGGTTTTGCCGCGATTTAGTGTTGCTGCAAATAGTTACATCCTCGTTGCAAAAAATCTTGTCCAAATTAATTGCAGCGGTTGTTTATCGCCGTAAAACAATAATAAACAGAAAATAATATATATTTTTTTGCGGCGGTTTTATTTATTACTTTCCGACCATAAGGAGGTCCTGTTGCGGCAACTTTTTGCCGCCGTAAAAAAACATAATTACGCCATTTTCTCATTATTGCTACAAAGAAAGCCTATCTACAGTAAAATTCACTTTTTGTGATGAAATTTCCATCGTTGAAAATGAATTTAGCCAAAAATACACTACAAACGTCACAAAAGATCAAAATATCACTGCAAAATGTTTGAAAACTGTTCACAATGAAATAAAAGTCAAATTTTCTATGGCGACTTTGCTTGACTCCAATAAAGTACTATTAGCAACTATTTTTTTACAGAAAATATAAGATCGTTGGAAAAAGTCATTTTTTTTATAGTTAGAGTGTACTTTTTTGGTGTACTGAAAGACTTATAAGAATAAGAAAGGAAAACAACGGAGGTTATGGAAATTGTTCCTTTCTCGAATTTTTTTCCCACTATATTAGGAGTTGTGCTGGTGTTTTTTAACTGCATTTTTTTACAGGAATATTGAACTACATTAGATGCTATTAAATTCATTAAAAAGTAATGGCTAAGTTAGGCAGTATTCAAACTGTTGTATTGCTCACCCAGACTACTCATGGTGAGAAATATCATAGTTTCCAATACTAGAGCTGTGAAGATAACTTTCTTGGTGCTTTCTTTTTATATGAAGTACCTAAGTATGAGGAAAGAAAAGCAAAAGGAATGAAGTGAAAAAAAAGGGCTGCTGTGATATTGCCAAAGATTATTTTATTGTGGGTGACGGTTAGATCAAAGTTAATTTATTTTCTCCATTTTGGAAGAAGTTGAACTAAGTAAATATAAACACTGTGTGAAAAGCAGACTATGGAGGTGGAGGAGGGCATGCCATGATCTAATATGAGGTATATTTATCATCCTAGTTGGCTTAATAGATAGATGGGTCAAGATGTACAAATGCTGCTTGCTTTCAAATCGAAATTGACTGAGCAAACATAAAGCCTTTTGGTTTTAGAGTTATAGTCGATGATAGAGTTTCCTATGCATTACTTAGATTCTCACTTGTCTTGTTGGGTGTCTTTCTCTTGTACTTCACGTCTTTCTAGTTCTTGAATTCTTGGATTGCTTTTCACTAAAAAAGCCTCCCACTCTATGTTTCCACTTCTAGTACTTTCTTTAAATATGTTGAATAGATTTTTGTTTCCACTTCTAGTACTTTCTTTAAATATATTGAATAGATTTTTAAGATGAGATGATCGTGCAGCAAAAGGCACCCTTGTCAATTCTTCCAAATTATCAATGAACAATTTGTAGTTGCATTCTTCCTGCATCAAAAATAAATTTACCAATGAAGTAGGTTTCAAGCAAATTTTCCATCTTTTCAAATATTCCATTTGTTATTGAAACTGGAAAGAAGCCCATATTCCAACTAAACCTTTTTTTTTTAAAAGTAAAAATACTAGAGAGCCCCTAATGACCCAAAAAGCCAGTGAAAAACTATCCAAAATATACCGTTCCAGAATTGAAATGGAACACACCTCCCCAACCCCTTGTTTCCCGTAAAAACTAATACTCTACCCGGAACTCCCTCTACGAGAGCGTCTTCACAATGCCCTCCTATTAGTCTTCCCTCGACTTGAGCTACCACCCATAGCGTCGTAGTTGATTGTCCAAGAAAAACGCTTTAACTCCCTACTTTTCTTGAAACTTGATTTGGTTTCAAGCGCATGGCTAGCCTCAATCGCAGTGATTAGTGCTTTAAATTAGTCTTCACATCCTCAATGTGAAATCCCCAGGATATGCTGAATCTCTTTAACTTTAGGCATAACTCAATCCAATGGTAAACCCGCTATATTGTTTATCGGCAGAAGAGAAACCAGGAAACAACATTGTCCCCAGACACAATACCCAACTGCACTCCCGACTCTAGACATTCCTCCACACAAGGCACCAACGAAAAACCCATATCAAATCCCATACCTCCTTAGCAACTCTATTGGTTCTCTCGATTGGTAGGGTCATGGACACCGGAGAACACTAACCATGGGTGTAACACTGACTATTCGTTCTTTCATGTGTTACCTATGGTGAAGGGCATTCCATTACGGATGTCTCAACGCCGATACCTAATGTAGAACCCACTTTAAATAACCAGGATTTCCTTTTGACCCGCCACACTCTCCTGGATTTAGTTACAGTGACAAGGCTGAATTCGATTTTCCATTTTCCTTTATCTGAGTTTAAAGGATTTAGGCCTATCTTAAACTTGTTTCTTATGACTCTATCCCACCCAAATCACCAGATCTATGCCTAAGAAAAAACATAACAAAAAAATCGATCGCTGGAGGAGGATTGATGTTGAAGCCCCTCAATCGAGTGGCGGAGGCAGAGAGACAGGTTTGACAGTCGCAGTACCCTAAACTGCACTTACAAAAAAAAAAAGAAAAAGAAAAAAAGAATAAACTCCCAGTCTCTGAAGGAGAACCGACGTCGAAGGCCCCTCGATGGAGTCACCAGAGTATGTTGGTCAATCCTATGGCCGTGAAGGAGGCACATGCATAGGAGACAGTTGATGACGCCTCCAAGAAAGAAAAATAGCAAAAAAACTAGTTTTTCGAAAGTAGGACCGACGCTAGATGTCCCTCAATGAGGATGCCGGGGCCCATTGGCCTCATCTGTGATGGTGGGGAGGTGTCACTTGCCGGTCGAGGGTGGGTGAGGGGTGGCGGCAGGATGGATGCCTTAGGGTTACATCAACCGCATCATGACCACCAAATCATCATCATGTGTTTCTGACTAGACTTTGCAACTGCTTTCTGACTCCTATAGAACTCTGGTCCATGAAGTTTGATCCCTTCAAAATTAGAATTCCCTTGCTTCACCTCTTTCACTATGTGGACATTCCCGATTGTGGGAGGAGAAAACGAAGATGACAACTAACAATTATGTTTTAGATAACAATTGATGTGGATGAACATAGTTTGATTTACCCTTTTCTTGATATAATAATTTGCAGAACCCAAGCCTTCATAGATGAGAGGAAGCTAGTTTGTAAAGATGGTAACTTACTTTTTTTTATTGTGTTGACCTTATTTTGATTGATGTGGCTAATAATTTATCAAGCTTGCACATAAATTGGCGCTTCTGGGGATCTCTCTCTCTCTCTCTCTGATTTCTTTTCACTAACAATTTTGCCGTACACTAAAACATAATGCATTCTTGTTTTTTCAAGTTTTTAAACTTTTACTTTTACCAATTTAATTTAAACACTTATGAATTTCTTATTCTCATTTTCTTCTCGATTTTGTTTCATCCTATCCTAATTGTTTAATCTGGTTTGCTTAAAGTTAACTGAAAACAAAGATGAAGCTTTTTATTGGCAATGTGCTTGCTGGGAAACATCTTGATTAGGCAGCCTCTTGGTTCATGGAATATGGAACAGGAAAAAAATGAGGAAGCAAAGACTCCTGCAGATGCACCTACTAAACCAGAGTCTAACATGAAGGAAAAAGAAGATAACAAAAACAAATCAGACTCTCCTGTTGAGGCACCTATGAAACCAGATTATAAAACGAAGGAAACAGAGGCATCTACTGGACTAGAGTCATCAAAAAAGAAAACCCTAAAATCATTAAAGGCTGAATAAAAAATTGCAAAGAAGCCTCTTGGAAGTAAATCCTTGAACTCCAAAGAAGATAAAAGTGGTCCACAAGCTCAGTGGAAACAAAGAAAGAATAGTAAGCGTGTATTGAAGGGTAACATAGAAAGCAGCAATGGTGGATGAGAGGTTAAAAGGCTGAATTCTAGAGCAAAAAGCAATGAGAAGAACATCAATGATGAAGAGCATAAGGAGAAGAGCCATCAGCCTAAAAATAACAAGGAGAAGATCATTGAGTTGGAAAAGCACAAACAAAAAGAGAGCAACGAAGGAAGGCATTGTATGTTAGATGGTAGTACTGAGAGTCGAATGAATAAAGAAAAACATGATGGTGCTAAGAAGAGCCAACCTAATGAGAAGAGTAAAGAAAAACTTGGCGGTTTGATATTCATGTGCAATGCAAAAACCAAGCTAGATTGTTTTCGCTATCATGTAATGGGTGTGACAACAAGTAAAAATGATATTGTGATGGGTATCAAACCTGGGATTAAAATATTTCACTATGATTTTGATTTGAAGCTTCTTTATGTGATTTATAGGGCGGCCTCTTTTGGTGGCAGGAAACTTGAGCCAAGAGCTTTCGGTGGGGCATTCCCTATTCAGGTCAGATTTGCTTGGAGCTTGAGTTTTGTATCTAATTATTGTAATTTTATTCATCTATCTTGGCAGATCTAGATACTGCTGAATTATCAATTTTTAGATGCGGTTCAATATTGAGAAAGATTGTCTTCCACTACCTGAGGGTCATGTGTTTAAGAATGTAATCAAGGAAAATTATAATGAAAAGCAAAAATTGAAAACATAACTTACTGTTATGCAAGTAAGATTCACTTTTTTTTTTCTCTGGTAGTTTGGGGTCATTGTTTCTTTTGAAATATTAGCATTTAGAATTTTTGTAATTTTTCCCTTTCAGCTAGGAATCTTGAAAAGTTTTTTCGACCAGCTGAAGTTAATTCAGCTATTTTGCCTATCTGCTCTCCTCAAGTTGCTAGAGTTGGTGACAAAAAAGTTCATGAAACAGTAAGAGAAGTGTGGACCCGTTATCATAAGGAAACACTTGCTAGGGATCCTTATACGAATGGTGATTCTAGTAGATTTCAGTTGCCATTTTATGAAAGGGATCATCAGCGTCTTGTATATAGAGACATGGCAACTCTACCAAGAGAGGAGACTCGGGATTTTTACCCGACTGGAAAGGACTATCGAGCTTATGGTCCCCTGGGAGAGCACCTTCTAAGACAGGCTGACCATTTACATATAAATTTTGTCTCCACATAGTGAGAGAGTGTTCATGCTGATTCTTTATACTTGAATGAGAGAGAGTACCATGCTTATGGTCTTGGTATTGCAGCACTATGCTCGTACTGCAGCTACAAGTCATGAAGCTAAAACAGAAGCTACAGGTCGTCTACCTCCAACTACTTGTCGTAAACATTATGAAGATCTAGAAGATACCTATGTTCCTACATGTCTATTGTCTACTCTGGATGATGTGCATGGAGACGCACCAGATTGATCCTTCCTTTCTCTTCCACTTTCTTTCTTCTTCTTCTTTTTTTTGTCTTATTTGTTGAGCTGTACAAATACTATTTGTTCTGCCATTTTATTGTTAGTAGTGGAACAGGTGATACATTTTGTTGCTGTCTGTAGGCAGCTGGTCATGTAGCTGTATATATGGTTGTCTTTTGTACAAAAGCATTTTCATTCATTCATTTTGAATTGAATAAAACACAAAGGACTTTTCTCTTCCATTGTTATCCCTCTCCTTTTCTTACATGGTATCAAAGACAGGTTCATTTCTTGCTCTTGATTCTTCCTTCCTTCTCTTTCTACAATGGAAGCCCACAACTCTGGCCAAATCGCTTCTCCTTTTCTCAACTTCAATAATCCAAACAACCTATACTGAGTTGATAGTGGAGATAATACCACTATCACACTGGTCACTGATCTTCTCATATTAGAAAATTATGTGATATGGTCTCGAGCTATATGACGGGCTCTTAGAGCAAGGAACAATCTGGGGTTCATTAATGAGACCCTTAGCAGACCTACTTCATCACAAGATCCTCTATTCAATACATGGGAGTGATGTA
The DNA here is from genome assembly GCF_018687715.1 of Carya illinoinensis. Taxonomy (NCBI): domain Eukaryota; kingdom Viridiplantae; phylum Streptophyta; class Magnoliopsida; order Fagales; family Juglandaceae; genus Carya; species Carya illinoinensis. The sequence goes on along the minus strand of NC_056759.1, from coordinate 37,371,558 downwards.
ATGATATGGTAGTCACTTGGATCCAGAAATCTATCAGTGCTACGGTGAAATCAAGTGTGGCCTTTGTGGAAAATGCTCGTGACATTTGGGATTAACTTAAGGACCGTTTCACCCAGCAAAATGGCCTTAGAATTTTTCAGTTAAAGAGGAGCTTGGTGAGCCTTCAACAAGAGCAAGATCCTGTGAGCATATACTATAGTAAGCTCAAAACCCTGTGGGATGAACTAGCTGTTTATGACCCAATGCCTGCATGCACTTGTGGACAATTGACTGTTCTGAGTGACAGATATCAAAGAGATAGTGTTATTCAATTTCTCATGGGACTAAATGATAAATACTCCAATGTTAGGGACCAAATTATGTTGCTTGAACCTATTCCCACTGTTAGCAAAGCTTTCTCCCTTAAACAGCAGCAAAAACAGCAACATCAAATTATATCTGCCTTCCCAAACCTTGAGTCCATGGCCTTAGTCACCAACACATATTTAAAAAATAATGCCAAATCACATGTTTTCACAAAGAAAGAAAGACCATATTGTACTCACTGCCGCATACAGGGTCATAAAGACCATATTGTACTCACTGCCGCATACAGGGTCATACTTTTGAGACTTGTTTTAAAATAAGAAATGCATAGGTCCCTAGCTGTAGCCATTGCAAACAAACTGGTCATGTAGCTGAGAGATGTTATAAGCTACATGGATATCCCCCTGGACATAAATTTCATAAAAGGAAGAATTTTAGGTCCTCTGTAAATCAGGTCAGTATGTCTTTGGAATCTAACCAAGAGGAAACTAATGAAAACCTAGTGAGTTTTACCAAAGCATAGTATTAGTAGCTTATGGCTTTACTTCAAAATAAGGATACCTCGACTGCTTGACACTATGTGAACCATGCTCAGGTTGTCTACCAACCTATCACGACTGAGCCAAAACCCTTCAAAATTTCTAGTATTCATTCTGCTCTCTCTTCTTTTACACATTCTATTCATGATACTGCTATACCTTGGATTATAGACTCGGTTGCAACAGATCACATGATCTGCAACGCCACATTCTTTTATTTTATTACTTCCAAAGTTGCATATTGAGCCAAACTTCCAAATGGAACTTCCATGCCTGTTAGTCATTTAGGAAGTGTCCAAGTCACTAATAACATCCTGTTGAAGGATGTTTTATGTGTCCCCCCATTCTGTTTTAATTTAATTTCAGTTAGGAAGTTGACCTAGGCACTTACTTGTTGTTTGCTTTTTCTATCTAATTAGTGCTTCATTCAGGACCTTTCCACCTAGACCACGATGGGATTGCTAAAGTCAAAGGTAGCTTGTATCACCTCTTGCCAGTGGTTGTTTCCCTAGATGCTTTCACCAAGGCCCTATCTGCCTCATCTCTTAAATCTAAGTTTCTTAGTGCTTTTGTCATGACTAGTAGCAATATCTCTAACCTTTGGCAATGTCGCCTTGGTCATATTTCAAATGCTAGAATGGTTTTAATTGATGATCCAAATGTAAGAGACAAATTCAATGTTAGTAAAATTTCCCCTTGTTCAGTTTGTCCTATTGCTAAACAACACATAACTCCCTTTCCTATTAGCCATCACAAGTCAAATTCCATTTTTGATTTGGTGCATGTAGACATTTGGGGGCCATGTTCCATACCTACTTATGATGGAACTAGGTATTTTTTGACCATTGTAGATGACTTGTCACGAACTACTTGGGTTTATTTATTGCATGCAAAATCAGAAACTAGAGCTTGCATTGAATCCTTTTATAACATGGGAGCAACTCAGTTTAACACTAAGATCAAAGTCATTAGAAGTGATAATGGGGTTGAGTTTCAAATGATTGAATTTTTTAATCAAAGAGGAATTATACACCAACGTTCTTGTGTTGAAACACCTCAACAAAATGGCATTGTTGAGAAAAAACATCAACACATTCTTAATATTGCAAAAGCACTGCATTTTCAATCAGGTCTCTCTTTACATTTCTAGAATGATTGCATTTTAACAGCTGTCTATCTTATATATAGAACACCTACCCCTCTCCTTGGCAATAAATCTCCATATGAGCTCTTATTTTCAACTAAACCTACATACCATCATCTAGAAGTTATTGGATACTTATGTTTTGAAACTACCTTATCCCATGGTTGTAAGAAGTTTGATCCAAAGGGCAGAAAATGCATTTTCCTAGGCTACCCTTTCGGCGTTAAGGGGTATAAGTTGCTTGACCTTGAGTCACACACCACCTTTGCTTCTAGAAATGTTATTTTTTATGAGGAATCCTTTCCTTGTCTTTATGCTTCTCACCCTGATGAACCTCCTTCTATTTCTCTACCTTCATCTGTTCTTCCTCTTTCTCTTTCAGAACCCACTTCAGAACCTATCCATAGTTCTTTCTCTTTCCCTAATACACATTCCACATCCATTGATTCTCCCTCACCTTCAATCAACATACCTGTTGAGTCACCCATCACCAACACTTCTCCCTCACCTTCAACCAACATACCTGTTGAGTCATCCATCACCAACACTTCTCCCTCACCTCCATCCAATCCTACCTACATTCCTCCTGCACCTGTTTTAGGCCCAACTTCTCCCACTATATCACCTTGTCTTCGAAGGTCAGTAAGAATTAGGACTGCACCTACTTATCTGAGGGACTTCCACTATTAACAAGCTACCTTGTCTTCAAGATCACAATCAATGGCTCAGGTAAACTCTTCTTCTTCTGATTGTTTATTTCCCTTACATAACTATCTCACTTATGAACATTTCACCCCTTCCTTCCAAGCCTTTTTCTTCATCCCTTTATGTTATGTGTGAGCCAACCTCCTATTCCCAAGCAGTTAGGGATCCAGATTGGTTCAAAGCAATGGATGCTGAATTAGATGCTTTGGAGCAAAACAATACTTGGGTTCTTTCAGACCTTCCTCCCGGTAAACAGCCCATAGACTGCAGATATGTGTACAAAGTTAAACTTAACTCAGATGGTAGTGTTGAAAGATTAAAGGCACGATTGGTAGCAAAAAGCTACATTCAACAAGAGGAAATTGACTACATTGAAACATTCACACTAGTTTCCAAAATGGTAACTATTCGTTGTCTTCTCTCCATAGCTGCATTTACATCAATTTGATGTAAACAATGCCTTCCTCCATAGGGAAATCTTCATGAACCAACCACCAGGCTATACTAAAGGAGGTCCTAACAAGGTTTGCAAACTTCATAAAAGCATTTATGGCCTAAAACAAGCTTCAAGGCATTGGTATGCAAAACTCACTGCCCGCTTGTTGAATTTTGGTTTTTCCCAATCAAGAGCTGATTATAGTTTGTTAATTAAAGCTACTGACTACACCTTTACAGCTCTTTTAGTATACGTTGATGATATTTTGGTGGCCACTCATTCACTCAATTCCATATTTGCTCTCAAAGTTTTCCTCAATGACAATTTCAAGATTAAGGACCTTGGTCCTCTCAAATTTTTTCTTGGAATTGAGGTGGCAAGATCTTCAAATGGAATTCATATTTCTCAACGTAAATATGCATTGGAAATCCTTGCAGATTCTGGTACTTTGGGATCCAAACCAGTCAAAATTCCAATGGATCAAAACCTCAAGCTTAGCAAGGACTCGGGTATTGAGTTACAGGATCCCTCTATCTATTGTAGATTAGTTGGAAGGCTTCTATACTTGACAATTACTTGCCTTGACCTTAGTTTTGCTGGTCACACACTCAAGGCCTTTTTCTAGCTACACATTCCTTACTCCAGTTAGTAGCATATTGTGATTCGGATTGGGCTTCATGCCCTGACACACGCAGGTCAGTCACTAGCTACCGTGTTCTGCTTGGCAACTCACTAATTTCATGGAAATCTAAAAAGCAAAGAGTGGTTTCAAGGTCCTCAGCAGAGGCCAAGTACAAGTCTATGGCTGCAACCTGTGCCGAGACTACCTGGCTCAAATTCCTCCTTGCTGACCTCCAAGTTCCCCATCCACAAGCTGCACACCTTTTCTGTGATAATCAAGTAGCCATACACATTACTGCAAATCCAGTTTTTCACAAGTGAACCAAGCATATCGAATTGGATGAAAATCTAATTCAAGATAAGATTATTGATGGAACCATTACTACTTCTAATATTCCTACTCACCTCCAACTTGCAGACCTTCTCACCAAGGCTCTTCATTCTACTCTTCTCAACTCTCATTTACTCAAGATGAGAATAGCAAATTTGTATTCTCCATCTTGTGGGGGGTATTGCAGCACTCTACTCATACTGCTGCTACAAGTCATGAAGCTAGAACAAAAGCTACATGTTGTCTATCTCCAACTACCTGTCATGAACATCATGAAGATCTAGAAGATATCTCTGTTTCTACATGTCTTTTGTCTACTCTAGATGATGTGCATGGAGACGCACCAGATTGATCCTTCCTTTCTCTTCCACTTTTTGTTTTTTTGTTTTTTTTTTTGGTCTTATTTGTTGAGCTGTACAAATACTATTTGTTTTGCCATTTTATAGTTAGTAGTGGAATAGGTGATACGTTTTGTTGCTGTCTGTAGGCAGCTGGTCATGTAGTTGTATATATGGTTGTCTTTTGTACAAAACATTTTCATTCATTCATTCTGAATTGAATAGAACACATAGGACTTTTCTCTTCCATTGTTTTCCCTCTCCTTTTCTTACAGTACTAGACGTGTAACGCCATCCACTGTACCTTTTGCAACTGCAACATATGCTACTACTTCAAGCCCCTATACAAAGGATCTATACCATTGTTAAAATTATAGTGCTTCATTAGGTTCTTATCCTATTGGTGGAATTCACCCAATTGAGAGTGCCAATTTACGCAGAACAGAAATTGATCAAGTGGGTAGTTTATACTCCACATATGCTGCTGATGTTTTACTGCATAGAGACAAGACACATCATTATCAAGCTACCCAACCTAAAGCGGTGCCTGTGCCAGTTTCATCTCGATACTCGTTTACTTGTCTATCATTCCTACACCGCTGACTGAATTTGCATCTTGAGCATATGTATCCATCAAAATTCTTTGGGTACCTTCTATCTTGTCAGGGACTCGGAAGTATTCTTTATTGATTTATTATTATTTTCTTTGCTTTCTTTTTTATGATTGCAGTGATACTCCTTTTTTTTCATCTTGAAGTCTATTTTTCAATTGCGTTTACTTTTTAAACAGATAAAAAATGTGGGACTCTCAAACTTGGTCGATTAATTGGTCAATGTTCTTAGGCTACCAACTGCACATTGTATGACATCTACTCCTGAATTACAAGGTAGAGACCTTGACCTCATTTGTTTTCAGAGATAAGATGAGATAAGTTGAATAAAATATTATTAGAATATATTATTTTTGTATTGGGATTTGAAACAGTTGTATTGAGATTTGAAAAATTTGAATTGTTTATTTTATTTTGTATGAGAATTTGAAAAAGTTGTAATGATTAAGATGAGATGAGATGAGATAAAATGAGAGTTTAGTGAAAACAAACGAGGCTGAATTTATGTGCAAATTGGTTTGCAAGTGCTCTTTAGTCTTACCTTCGTTCTATACATTTGCTCGGAAATAAAGCCCTCTTGGGCAACCAATTCGATATTCTATGAAAGGAGGGAACAAAGAAATAACTCAAATTCAAAATAAGAAGATTCAACGCTTCAAATATATATTCTATTCATTTGTCACATTGAATTAAAATTAAAAGGACCATTACATTAATGACTTGGAAGGTACATAGATATTAGAGAGGATCAGAGTCTTGTTGATTTTTATTACTTTTTGTTAACGTATGAGTTTGCAGGATGGAAAGAAACACGTGCATCCGTTGGTTGATTCTCAAAGAAAAAGTTGCACACAATCATTCAACACGCAATCTGATTCAATTACATCGTACCCATATTCTAAAGTGAAAGTGTTATACGATTTTGAAAGAGACTCAACAAACTTGGTATGAATAGTGACGCAGCAATGTAATAATTATTAATTTGACTTTTTTATTTTATTTTATTTTGACTTTTGATTAATGACATATAAGCAAGAAAACCTATGAATAGGCATTTAATAAGTTAATTTTATCCTTCCCTAAACAAATGGTAGTATTACTTCTTGTTGCGTAATGTCTTTGTGCCAACTTGCCCAGCAAATGATAAATAGGTAGCATGCCCTCTTCGGGTTTTCAAAACTTTGATCCACAAACCTCTTGGAATTCAGAAAAGTTCAATGGAACGTTGAATTCAACCTACCATAGTCAGTCAAGGTTCTTTTAAAAGTTCTATCATTATTTATTTATTTCTTGCCATTAAACTATGTCCAGTGTTCATCGATTTGAAAACTCTGAATGTTGCTTCCAAGTTTGCAGAAAAGACGCAAATGAATAATGATTTTATAAATAAACAATTTAATTTCTTCTAGGTTCATCCCTCTTTTTGTTTTCCTCTATTTTGGTTTTAACGCGAAATTGCTAGAAGAGGGGAAAAAAGTTGTCAATGAAACTACGTTTCGTTGAGTCCTAAGAAAGAAACAACTGTTATGTTTGTGAAGAAAACACCTCCTACTTCGTAAAAGATGCTACAATTTCGTAGGTTCTTGCAAGGAAGGGAGGAAGGAAACATTCCATCATATTTGGAGGAAACTACTTGTTCTCCATTAATAAATAGAGCAGAGCAGATAGAGACAATCATCCACAATCACAATCCTTGACACCACCATAGAGATATGTTTATCACCAACATATTTAGCATGAAAAAAATTGGACCAAAGAGAAGTACCTTGCAAGAAGTTCCAAGCTAACTTCATGTGGAGCGAAGATTGCACATCTTGGAGACTACGAATGCCCAACCCTCCTTCCGAGACAGGCTTACAAATGTCCATCCAAGAACGCCATTTTTTCTTAGCTTTTCCATCTCTGACACCCCAGAAAAAGGTGCTAATGATTCTTTGCAGTTTCTCAATCACGGCTTTAGGAGTCCTTAAGATAGAAAGACTGTGTACAGGTATGCTTTGGAGAACATGTTTAATAAGAATCAACCGCGCCCCGCTAGATAACAATCTGGTTTGCCAACCCTCCAATCTGGTCTGAACTTTGGCAATTAAATCATCAAAGTGAGCAATCTTCAATCTTCCAGAAATAATAGGAACTCCCAAATATTTAAAAGGAAAAATTCCTTCCATAAAACCACTGAACCGAAGAAGAGCCCGACGTCTGGAAGCAGCAACCTGCGAAGAGAAATAAATAGAAGATTTTTCTGGAAGATGATTTCACGGAATATTCCTTTAGTGCAAGCTAACTCTAAATGGAAAGTGCGGGAGGGTAAAATCCACTTTTGGCTTGATAAGTGGGCTGATGATGGCCCTCTTTGTACTAATACTCGGATTTCAGATATGCCGAACCTAAAATTGAAAGATTGCAAATCTGGGTTGGGCTGGAATATGGAACTGTTTACTCGGTTGGTTGGTCATAAAAAAGCTGAGGATCTTATTTTGCAATTGGGTCGGGTTAATAATGGGAAGGATGTTCTGATTTGGCTCCCTAATGCTGATGGGCTTTTCACTACCAAAAGTGCTTGGAATTGTATTCGAACGAGGGGCCCAGATTTCCCTTAGGCAAAATGGGTCTGGCATCCTGCCCTTCCCAAAAAGATGTCTATTACTATGTGGAAAGCCATTCATGACTGTCTCCCGGTGGATGACAGAATCCGCAGAATAGGTATTCCTATTGCCTCCCGTTGCGATTGTTGTTCAGAATCTGAGTATGAAGATCTTAATCATAGTCTTGCGAGAGGTGATTTTGCTGAAAAAATTTGGCGTATTTGTTCAGTGGTTCTTGGTATTCCTTGGAGGGAAGATTGGAGTTGGAGACAGCGGGTGGAGTGTTGGTATAGGCGGGCAAAAAATTCTACTCGATCTGGTCAATTGTTGGGTCTTCTTCCAGCCATCATAACTTGGCGTTTATGGGGTCGGCGTTGTAAGGCCAGGATGGAAGGTTTGATGGAATCGGTTCAACAAGTGTGGTGTTCTATTAAATATTGGGTATCCTGGATTTCATTAAAGATTAAGGATGTTAATTTTCTCACAAAGCAAGATGAAGGAGTTCTACATTGTTTCAATATGTCTATTAATATGATGAGACATGAGATAGTTATTCCGGTTAAATGGAAATCTCCTAAGCAGGGTTGGGTTAAATTGAATGTGGATGGGTGTTCTCTTGGTAATCCAGGTCCTTCAGGTGCAGGTGGCATTATTCGGGATGATAAAGGTAACATGCTTTATGGGTTTGCAGTTGATATAGGGCATAACTCTAATAATCATGCAGAGTTGATGGGTTTACTTCATGGACTTTGTCACATTGGTTTAATGGGTTTTGTATCAGTGGAAATTGAACTTGATTCCATGTTAGTCCTTAACTGGTTGAGGAACAAACGTTGTGGCCTTTGGTACATGGAAGATTATTGGGATGAAATTCAAAGTCGTCTAGCTGGGCTTCATGTCTCTCTTGGTCACTGCTTTAGAGAATGTAATTCGGTCGCGGATGGCTTTGCCAAACTGGGTGCCAATGGTTAAACTGTGTTTTGGTCTTCCTTATTAGAGCTGCCTGCTCACATTAGAGGTAATATCCGGCTGGATAAAGGAGGTTTCCCTTATCTTCGGAAAATTCGAAGATGTTGCTAGATGTTACTGGCTTTGTCTTTATCTCCAGGTATGTCCCTCTTTGCACTCCGTTATTTTCTTTCTTAATCTTTGTTTGTGCAGGTTTGTTTTTTTTTGCAGGTTCAGTTTTGAGGTTTTTGTTTTGTTTTCCTAGAGCCTATGTTTTGTATTTGAGTATTTTTTTGGTTTTTAGGTCTGGGTTTTGGTGCTTTTTGTAGCCCCCAGGTCTTGGGTTGTAACCACGGTTTTCCTCCGCCACAAGTGAGGGTTTTTTAATAAATTTGGGACGGGGCTACTATGTGTGTGGCTTCCGGCTCTTCTCAAAAAAAAAAAAAAAAAAAACAATCCTTGACACACATGATTTCTCTAAAGTGGGTTGCGATCCAAACACATAAAAAAATGGTCCTTCTTGTATGTTTTGATACAAAGGACAGGTTGAGTTTGAAGAGCTCTGAAAATTTTTTTGAGGATAAGTAAATAATTTATCCAGGGTTTTAAATAGAGAAGAGAAAACAAAAACAAAAAAGGAATCTCATTTGGGCTTGAGAGAGAGAGACAGAGATAGATGGGGAACTGCTTTTCAGACGTGGAAGGAGGAAAGCAAGCCTTGGGTGGGGTCCAACATAGCTCCACAGCTACCAACAACAACAATGACGGCCACAATGATGCCGTTGAGTTCTTCTATAGGTCTCGGGGGCTCCGGCAACGCTTCACCCGAGTCGAGGTAGTGACTGTCATTCTAATGCCTATATATATATTACGGAAAATGCTAATACGCCACTGAGTTTATCCCCTCATTTTGATGGTTCATTCCCTGTAATACTATTCTTATACAAATGCAAGGTACAAATCTTTATTAAAAAAAGGTTATCCAGAAAGAGTAAATAATAAAATAATAAATATTTTGTATTAGATAACTAGTTCTGTTAGTTAGTTACGTTGGTTATGATGTGTTTACCTTTATAGCCTTCAGTATTTTACATGTATAAAAGCATAGCTGTAACTTCAGATAATACACAATAATATACAATTCAGAATTCCTTCTTCTCGGTCGATAACTTTACGTCACATCTTTCTAAGTTGTAACCTGGTATCAGTGATGAAACTCTAGGGTTCCATTTTTTTTCTCGCTGCAATGGCTGATGTAGTGCCAAACTCTAATTCTGTCCCTAGTTCTGTAGCAAACTCTAATTCTATTCACATGCGTGATCAACTAGTGGATCCCTATCATCTGCAGAATGGAGATTCGACTAGTTTTGTGTTGGTTTCTCAAGTCCTCATGGGGATAATTACCACACATGGTGTAGATCAATGCAAATTGCCTTGAAGGCAAAGAACAAGATGGGGTTCATCCGTGGAGTCATACAATAGCCAGCTGATTCTAATCCTTTGTATGAATCGTAGGAGCGATGCAACAAGATGATACTGTCTTGGATTTTGAACTCTGTTTCAAAGGACATTGCAGGAACAATTATATACGCAACAACTGCAAAAGAAATTTGGGAAGAATTAAAGAATCAATTTTCTCATGGAAACGGGCCAAGAATTTTTAAACTATAGAAGGGTCTTGCATCACTATCACAAGATCAGTTATTTGTAAGTGCTTACTATCGAAAATTTAAGTGCTTATGGGATGAACTACTTAACTAGAATCAGATTCCCAATTGTACGTGTGGAGCATTAAAATCTTGCAGTTGTGGTGCTGTCAAATTGTTTTTAGAATATCAACATAGACAGCATGTTATTCAATTCTATATGGGATTGAATGAAAATTTCTTTCACATTAGAGGACAAATTTTGCTTATAGATCCATTGCCACCGATTACCAAATTATTTTCTCTAATTATCCAAGAGGAGAAACAACAAGAAGTTGGATCAACACGTTCATCTAATGTTGAAACAGTAGCATTCTTTAGTAAGAAGACAGAAAATCCTAGACAGAATTTTGGGAGGCAGCAAGGAAGAAAAGAAAAATTGCTATGTACTCACTGTGGGATGACCAACCATACGGTTGATAAATGCTACAAGATCCATGGGTATCCTCCCAACTATAGACAGCAGAAAGGGAAATTTTCCATAGCCAATCAAGTCATGGCTTAATCTGCGAGTAATTCTTTTGAATACAAAAATTCACTGCCTTTCTCTCAAGAAGAATGTCAGCAATTACTTGCTTTAATCCACAACAAACAACCATCTCAAGATAATCACCAAGCAGCAATTGTCTTCTTCATTCCAAACCTATTATCCTCTTTAGCAGGTATAAATTCATCCCATAAATCTATTTCCAGCTTGGTCTTTAATGTAAGGATGCCAAGCAATACATATTCAAACACCTGGATCATCGATATAGGTGCTACAGACCACATAATTCATTCTATTGATTAATTTACAAACATAACTCAGAAACTCAATTCTTCTGTGCAACTTCCAATTGGTGAAAATGTTCCAGTTACACATATTGGAAGTGTACAAATATCTGATCAGTTAATTCTAAAAGATGTGCTATGTGTGCCATCTTTCTCATATAATCTGATTTCGGTGAGCAAACTAACCTCCAATCAGAAATGTTGTTTTATCTTTACATCTAATGATTGCTATATTCAGGGCCTTACCCCATGGAGGATGATTGGGAAGGGTAGCAGAGTTGCTGGTCTATATCTATTGCAACAACCACAAGCTAATGTTGTTGATAGTTTTTCTACCTTCTCAAATACCAACTCAGTAATAAACTCAAAATTCCATCTCTGGCATTGTAGGCTTGGCCACCCATCATTAGCTAGATTGCAAGTTCTTTCTAAATCAATTCCAGATGTTTCTTTTCCAAATAAAGAGGTACATACAAATCATTGTTCTGTATGTCCCTTAGTAAAACATAAAAGATTGTCATTTCATACTCATAATTACAATGCTAGCTCTCCTTTTCAATTACTGCATTGTGATATATGGGGGCCTTTCTCAGTTCGTACCCATGATGGATTTAGATACTTTCTAACAATAGTTGATGATGATTCAAGATCAACATGGGTATATCTCATGAAGTCTAAATTAGATGTGAGGAATATTTTCAATTCTTTTTATAGTTTGGTTTTTACACAGTTTAAAGCAAAAATTCAGTGTGTAAGAACTGATAATGGTTCAGAGTTTAGCATGTTAGATTTCTTCTCTTCAAAAGGAATTATCCATCAAAAATCTTGTGTGGAAACACCACAACAAAATTCCAGAGTAGAACGCAAACACCAACATCTTCTCAATGTAGCTAGAGCTTTGAGGTTTCAATCAAATGTGCCTTTGAATTTCTGGGGTGAATGTATACTCACAGCCACATATATAATAAATAGGATTCCTTCTCCTCTTCTAAATAATCAGTCACCTCATGAAGTTTTATATGGAAACATTCCTTCATATACAAACTTGAAAGTTTTTGGTTCATTATGTTATGCTTCAACTCTTACTCAAAACAGCTTCAAGTTTGATTCTAGAGCCAGAAAATGTATATTCATAGGATATCCTTTCGGCACAAAAGGATACAAATTATTTGATCTTGAGACAAATACATTCCTCATTTCTAGAGATGTTGTGTTTCATGAAACAGTTTTTCCATTTTTTTTTCTGATCTTAAATCCTCTTCTGATTCATCTCAAGTTGTAATACCCAAGTACATTCCAGAAACAATATCTACTACAAACAGACAGCCCACACCTCATTTTGAAACAGTATCTCAATTTGAGCCTACCATCATTGATTTACCAAATACTATTTCTTCAAACATACCAAACCAATTCAATATTCAAGATGAAACTCAATTTCCTCACTTGAGAAAATCTACTCGACAACATAAAGCTCCTAAATATTTGCAGAATTATCATTGTCATCTTGCAACCTCTACCTCCAACACATCTCCTGAAGGTATGCTCCGTAAGCAAGTAAGTACTCCTTACAACATTTCTGATTTTATATCTTACTCAAAATTGTCATCCTCACATCGTGCCTTCAGTATATCCATTTCATCTCAAATAGAACCAGAATTTTATCATCAAGTTGTCCATCACCCTCATTGGAGAGAAGCTATGTCCCTTGAACTAGCTGCTCTAGAATCAAATCACACCTGGACACTCACTGAACTCCCACCAAATAAAATTCCAATTGGTTGTAAGTGGGTTTATAAAATTAAATATAAGGCTGATGGTTCAATTGAGAGATATAAGTTAAGATTAGTAGCAAAAGAATATACTCAAAGAGAGGGTCTTGATTTTTTTGAAACTTTTTCTCCTGTTTAAAAAATGGTGATAGTAAGGTGTTTCTTATCATTGGCTGCAATACATGGTTGGCATCTTATTCATCTTGATGTCAACAATGCATTTCTATATGGAGATTTAGATGAAGATGTTTACATGAAGTTACCACCTGGATATCTTCGAAAGGGGGACACTAGAGTGTGTAAAAATTGCAGAAGTCACTCTATGGCCTGAAACAGGCATCTAGACAGTGGAATTCCAAATTCACAGCAGCCTTACTTCAACTTGGTTTTCAGCAGTCCAAGTCAAACTACTCCTTATTCACAAGGCAAAAAGGCACTGAATTTGTTGCTTTATTAATATATGTAGATGATATACTTTTAGCTAGCAGCAACATGACAGCTGTAGAATCAATTAAAACTGCTCTTAATGATCAGTTTAAATTGAAGGATCTTGGACCTGTTAAGTATTTTTTAGGTATGGAAATTGCTAAAAGTAAACGAGGCATTTTCATATGTCAAAGAAAGTATGCTTTAGAGTTGATAGATAGTGCTGGTTTACTTGGTTCCAAACCAGTAAATTTCCCTATGGATACTCACTATAAACTCAACAAGGAAGATGGGGAATTAATAGAAGATAGCACAAGTTATAGAAAACTTATTGGAAGATTATTGTATCTTACCAATACACGACCAGGCATTACCTTTTCTGTGCATCATCCCAGCCAGTTCCTTGATCAACCTCAAGTGCCACACATGCAAGCTGCTATGAGAATTTTGAAATACATTAAAAAGGCTCTAGGACAAAGACTTTTTTTTTTCCAGCATCCTCTTCCATTCAATTAAAAGCCTTTGCTGACTCAGATTGGGCTAGCTGCCCTAACACAAGAAGATCAATTTTTGGTTTCTGTGTGTTCATTGGAGATTCACTTGTGTCTTGGAAATCAAAGATGTAGAAAACTGTGTCCAAGTCATTTGCTAAAGCCGAATATAGGTCCATGGCATGTGCAGTATGTGAAATCACTTGGATTACTTCTTTACTTTCAGACTTGCATCAAACACTTTCCAAGTCTTCACTATTGTTCTGTGATAACCAAGCTGCTTTACATATTGCTGCCAACCCAGTGTTTCATGAAAGAACAAAGCATATTGAGTTAGATTGTCACATCATAAGGGAGAAAATACAAGCTGGCATCATTCGAACTTTACATGTATCTTCAGCTCATCAAGTTGCAGACATCCTAACTAAACCATTGGGTTTTAATTCTTTCTTTTCTCTTTTGTCCAAGATGAATGTGCATAATATATACAATTCATCTTGAGGGAGACTATTAGATAACTAGTTCTGTTAGTTAGTTACGTTGGTTATGATATGTTTACCTTTATAGCCTTCAGTATTTTACATGTATAAAAGCAGACCTGTAACTTCAGATAATACACAATAATATACAATTCAGAATTTCTTCTTCTCAGTCGATAACTTTACTTCACATCTTTCTAAGTTGTAACATTTTGTATTCATGTTTAGTGTTGTTGTTTTGTTTTCAATACATATATGTTTAAAATTATCAAAGAAGTAGTTTTCGTTGCATGGTAGAGGATCGGTTTGTGTGTATTTCAAAGGTTCTGAAATGTTACATACTTAATGTTGAAAGAAGAACTCATCTGTATTTAATTCTTTCACGTACTCTGCTTACATTACTCTGAGGCAAAGCCTCTCAATATATACACAAAGGTAAAACCGAATATTCTCTAGTGCTAGGACAGCTTTACTGCTAAGAAATGTTTGGTTGTTACAAAGGATGATTTGTACAAAGGAATCTGAGAGGCTCGTGCTGCTGCTGTGTACGTTGCATGTGACTTGTACTATCTGTCGTTGAGTGCTGCTGCTCCTGATGCTGCTATGTTTGCTGTATTGCCGTTGCATGCTGCTGTGCGTGTTGCTTGGAGTTATTTGCAACAGCTGCAGGTTGCGCATGGGTTGCATGTTGTTGTACGAAGCATGTATAGGATGCATGCTTTGTTCTAACAGCCCCCTTCAAGTTGAGCGGCAGTAAACGTAAGCGAAGACTTGAACACAACGACTGAAACCTTGTAGCAGACAGCGGTTTGGTTAAGGCATCTTCAAGTTGCTCTTTTCCTGAAATAAAAGCCACAGAAAGTGACTTATTAAGAACTTTGTTTCGCACGAAGTGGAAGTCTATTTCCACATGCTTTGTTCGAGCATGGAAGACAGGGTTAGAAGACAGATACGTTGTTCCCAAGTTATCACAGAATAAGGTTGGAGCAATAGGAAGGTTTACTCCAAGATCATGGCATAAGTGTTGCACCCATATTATTTCTGCAGTGGTGTTGGCTACGGCTTTAAACTCTGCTTCTGTGGAGGATTGGGCTATTGTGGGCTGCTTTTTAGAGGACCATGAGATGAGATTAGCACCAGAGAAAATGCAATATGCACTGGTTGATTTCCTGTCATCAGGGCACCCTGCCCAATCTGCATCTGAGAATGCAGCTATGTTCGTGGAGGCGGATTTGCTTAAAAGTAGGCCAAGTTGAGAGGTATGCTTTAAATATCTAAGTATCCTTTTTACTGCCTACCAGTGAGGAACCCTTGGAGCGTGCATGTACTGGCATACCTTGCCTACTGCAAAAGCTAAATCCGGTCTTGTGAATGATAGGTACTGGAGAGAACCAACGGTGCTGCGGTATAATGTGGGATCTTCAAACAAATTTCCAGCATGAAGACTAAGCTTCTCAGATGTTGACATTGGTGTTTTAACAGGCTTAGCAGAGGCCATGTTGGTTCGAGCTAGCAGGTCTGCAATGTATTTGCTTTGCGTGAGAAGGAGTCCATCACTTGTGTAGTTTGCTTCAATGCCCAGAAAAAAATGTATTTTGCCGAGGTCTTTGATGGGAAATTCCAAACGTAATGCTTGAAGAAAAGTAGTGATAAGTGCCGTGCTTGAACCTGTGATTATTAAATCATCTACATAGACTAGAATATAAATGATAGCAGTTCTATCTATGTAAACAAATAAAGAGGAGTCGGCAGTGGATATTGTAAAATCGAGATCAACCAGTTTCTCACTCAATCGAGAGTACCAGGCCCTTGGTGACTGCTTAAGCCCGTAAATAGCCTTGTGTAGCTTGCACACATGAGTGGGGTACTGAGGGTGGATGAAGCCTTGAGGTTGTGACATGAAAACTGTTTAGGACAGGTGGCCCTGAAGAAACACATTTTGCACGTCATACTGTTGAACAGACCACCCTTTGTTCACAGCAAGGGCTAGAACAAATCAAATTGTTGTTGCTTTTATGACAGGGCTGAAGGTCTCATCATAGTCAAGACCTAGTTGTTGAAGAAATCCCTTAGCGACCAACCTTGCTTTCCATCATTCGATGTTGCCGTCCGCAAGACGCTTAGTTCTGTAAAACCATTTGCATGAGATAATATTAACAGCTTTAGAAGTAGGCACAAGAGTCCATGAATCATTTTCTAAGAGTGTGTTAAATTCATTTGACATGGCTTCTCTCCATTCTGAATATTTCTGGGCAACAGAGAAACAAGTGGGAGTTTCGGGAATGTTGGAAGCAAGAGATATGTGAGCACGTGGAGGTGGCCAACGAATGGTACCATTGGTAAACTGTCTGGGACGTGATGAACCACTTTGCGAGCGAGTGACTACCGAACGAGTTTGCTGCAGAATACCAGGTTACATGGTCTGTGATGGAGGAAGATTTGGTGGAGAAGATGAAGTAGGGGCTGGTCCTAGAATGGATTGGACTTGCTGAGATTGATCTGGAGCAGAGTGAAATAGAGGAAGAGATACGTATTTGGGTTCAGACCGTAAGTTGAGCTTGGAGATGTATGCAAAGGGAAAATTGTCTTCATCATGTTTTATATCCTTTGATATGTAAACACTCTTTGATGGAATGTGATAGCAAATGGACCCTCGATGAGCCGGGCTTAAGCCAAAATAAACACATTGTAAAGCCCTATAGTCAAATTTATGAGGATTAAATGGGCGAGTTAGAGGCCAACAAGCCGATCCAAATACTCGTAGGGATGTAAAGTCAGGGTCAGTTTTGTAGAGAAGAAAAAAAGGAGATAAGTTGTTAAGAGAAGGGGATGGAAGCATGTTTATTAAGCGTATGGCATGTTGGAAAGCATAGGGCCAAAAAGTTAATGGAACAGAGGCATGAGCCAGTAAAGCTAGTCTTGAGTCTACAATGTGCCTATGCTTTCGTTCCACTATACCATTTTGGGTATGGGCATGAGGACACGAAACACGGTGAATTATTCCAGATTTAGAGAGTATTTCAGAAAAAGATCGAAATTCTTCTCCCTAGTCTGTTTGAAGTTGTTTAATCTTGGTATTGAATTGTAATTCAACATAAGCCTTAAATTTTGTAAAAATGGATAGCGCTTGAGACTTGTGTTGCATTGGAAACAACCATGTATGTCTAGAATAATCATCTACAAATGATATGTAAAAACGAAAACCCTCAACTGAAACATGGGGGAAAGGTCCCTATAAGTCACTAAAAACAAGCTTAAATGGTTCAACAGACTTAGTGGTTCTGGTAGTAGCTGATAGGTGGTGATGTTTTGCCATAACACAAGCATTACAAAAATTTGTTGAAGACATTTCAGCAAAAGGAAGGTCATTGTTGCAGAGTATGGAACAAACAATCTTGAGGGAGTGACGGCCAAGACGTGAGTGCCAAAGTGGAATGGAAGAGAGAGAGCTGGAGTTAGCTTGAGGAAGCTGTGATGCGAAGGTATAAAGGCTGTTAGGTGTTGTTGTCCCTTAGAGCAATAGGGTTCCCGTTTTGCAGTCCTTTACACAAAAATGGTCAGAGAAAAATTGAAAAAATACGTTATTGTCTGAACAAAACTGTCGGACAGAGATAAGATTTTTGGTAAAAGAAGGAACACAAAGCATCTTGTTTAAAAGGAAATGAGATGAAGAGGAAGGAAAGAGAGCTAAACCAAAGTGCGAGATTGGTTGAGAGGAGCCATCACCGACATGAAGTTGGTCAAAACCATGGTATTCTGCAGACTGAAGGTTCAAGTTAGCAACGTCGCTCGTAATGTGATTTGTTGCCGCTATATCGGGGTACCAAGCATCGTTTGAAGTGCAGTTAGATGAGCTGTAGTGAGCTGAGGCTGGAGCTACGGATGTGTAGGCTTGGTTGAATCGATAGACACACGTAAGAGCCGTGTGGCCAATCCTGTTACACACTTGGCAAACTGGTTTAGAATCAGTTGTAGAGGAACCAGTAGAGTGTGTACCTGTGAAACTAGAAGGACCTCGGCCACGGTTGCCTGAACGAGCTCCACGATTTCAACCATAGTTTTGACGGCTACGGCCACGACCTCGACTGAAGGCAGGGGAGCGAGTGGTAAAATTAGCTGATATTTCAGATGAGAAGAGTGAAATATTGGCAGTGTGATGTTGTAGTCTAGCTTTGTGAGCTAGAAGAAGACTCAAGAGTGACTCTGTAGAAATAAGGTCAACTCGAGCTGATACAGATGAGACTAAGGCATCGTATTCTGGTCCAAGCCCAGCTAAAAGGTAAGGTATAAAATCAGGGGAAGGTAAAGGGCGTCCAGCAGCTGCCATAGTGTCAGCGAGAGATTTGGCTTTTTGAAAATAGGTTGATATTGAATCAGAACCTTTCTTAAGGGAAGCAAGCTGAAGTTGAGTTTGAATGAGACGGGCTTGGGAGGAAGAAGCATAAGCAGATTCTAAGGATAGCCAAACCTCACGAGCAGAAACACAACCAACAACCTGAGGAATGATGGATTCGGAAAGAGAGGATATCAAAGCCGACATGACCAGCTGGTCTTGTTGAAACCATGTTTCATATTCTGGGTTTGATGAGGCATCGGGTAGTTGATGAGGTGGGCCTGGACAAGAGCCATCAACATATTTAAAAGGGCGTTGGCCTCGTAGATAAGGTACAAGTTGAACTTTCCATAGTAGGAAATTTTTAGGCGTAAGCTTCACTGAAAGAATGTGAGAGAGGGTAGGTGAAGGTAAGGAAGGAAGAGAAGTGGGAGTGGAGGAAGAGGAGTGGGCGGCAGAAGAATCAGTCATAATGTAGTATGAAGAAGAGTTGGACGATGAGTCCTTAGGTATGCTCTGATACCATGTTGAAAGAAGAACTCCTCTGTATTTAATTCTTTCACGTACTCTACTTACATTACTCTGAGGCAAAGCCTCTCAATATATACACAAAGGTAAAACCGAATATTCTCTAGTGCTAGGACAGCTTTACAACTAAGAAATGTTTGGTTGTTACAAAGGATGATTTGTACAAAGTAATCTGAGAGGCTCGTGCTGCTGCTGTGTACGTTGCATGTGACTTGTACTATCTGTCGTTGAGTGCTGCTGCTCCTGATGTTGCTGTGTTTGCTGTATTGCCGTTGCATGCTGCTATGCGTGTTGCTTGGAGTTATTTGCAACAGCTGCAGGTTGCGCATGGGTTGCATGTTGTTGTACGTAGCATGTATGGGATGCATGCTTTGTTCTAACACTTAACGTTCTTAAAGCTATGAGTTTTGCTTGATAAATGAAGCATGCGGGGCATGCAATGTTGCCTCTGATATTCTATCATTTAAATGTTTGGCCTATTACTAGTTTCTCAGAATCAGGAATGGATAGCATGGTCGGGGTGCCATGTGTTTTGGTGTATAGATAAACGATGATGTTTTGATTGACTAAATTGATAACCCACATAGTAACCAACTTCTTAAATTTAAGACTGCAGTAAATGTTTTAGTCAAGCTAGATATTTTAACGGAATATTAGTAAATTGGAGACTAACGAGGTTGTATGAAGCGACATGTTGCCTTTTAGTATTGTGCAGGAGTTGAATATTTCTCATTTTTAAGTGCCTAAGGTTGAAGTGCCACCTATATTCTTGAAAAGGGTTACCTGCCATTTCTTTCATCTCCAACAGAGGGAAATTGTGCGGTTCTGTTGCCCCTTACTAGAAAGAAATGGGTGGAATAACGGCAAGCTCCAAAGCATTATATTGCCTAACAAAGATTTTACAGGGGATGGGATCGGTTATCAGTATTATAGGAGATTTTGAAATCTGGAATTGTTATTTTATCTGCATGCGTGGCTCTTTTGTTTTTAGTTTCTTTTTATTTATGTATGTAATGTTAACTCATTTGTTTTGCTTTTTCAAAATGTATTCATGCATTTTAATCTGTGCTGCAGTTATCCCTATCAGCAATTCACTTGCGAGATCGTGACATCATTTCAAAGGTATACCTCTAAACATAACCATATGTTTGATAGTGATGTTTACTGAGGGTTTATACTAGCATCTTTCCTTTGCCGAATCATTTGTTTAGCTACTCTAATGTCCACCTTCATCACCTATATATTTTCTATGCTTAGCACGGACTGGAAATTATGATCCAAACCACACTTTGAATTTGTATGAATTCAAAACTCTGGTATAATATTTCTCGAGTTAACATAATTCTATGAATTAATCAGCTCTAAATTTTGAGATAACTATCACAATTTTGGTTCATTATGTTGAAGTACATTTTACTATGTGATTTTCACTTCAAGAGATACAACCAAAACAGAGGGGAAATGGGCATGTAAGCTGATCATTACTTTATGTTAAGCTACTATTTTTATATGTTCTGTGTACTTGGACTATGTCTATTTACCAATATAAAAAAAAGTTAAGTTACTATTTTGACAGTATTTTGTTTACATAAGATATTGGTAGCCATACTCTTGTAATGAGTTGGATTACTATCTATGTAGATCGATAACTGTCTTGGTTAGTATGGGTAGTTACTATACACTGATGAAAAACTTGGGTAGAAAAACTACAGTGCTTAGTGATATAATTAGTGATATAATTTAGTTTGTTCTGTTTTTGGTGTTCTTAATAATATATTAGTTTGTACTTGTGTCCTGCGTTTACTGATCAGGAGGATATATGTCTTCCATTAGGAGTTTCTCAAACAAGAAATGATTTCAAAGTCGAAGAGTTTCTTGCTTCTTCTGTATCTCTTCAGCTTAACCTTTGGATGACTAAATCCTGGACACCATCTTTGTTTGATCAAAATTGCTAAAAACTGAGCTAACAGCCCAAGTTTCTGGTGTTTTTCTTTCTTCTCAAGTTTACAAGTAGTTTTCATGGGATTCCCATCCTGGTAGTGTTCAGTTTACATTTATCATAAGTAGTATTTACACGGGTAGCGAGCTGAACTAATACTTCATGTTGACCGTTTCTTGAAAAAGGTGATTATTTAGCTTTCAAGGTTCGAGTTTTTCAATACACAGTAGTTTTTTTATGTACATATTTTGGTATGGATTGTCTTACTGTTGTTTGAGCTAAAATAGATATTGTTCTGTTCAAAGTGATCCCATGGCAGTGGTATATACGAAGAATATATTGGAAAACTAGAGGAGTTAGGCCGCACTGAGGTTATACTGAATAGATTAAATCCCATTTGGATAGAAAAAGTTACAGTTGCATTCCAGTTCGAAATTGTACAGCCATTGGTGTAAGCTTTACAAATTCATTTTAAATGCCTATCTTTTTTGTAGATATAGTTATTTTATTTATTACAGAAACTCCTATTTTGATTTGATTGCTTTTGACTCACTCGCACTTCCCTTCTTTATTTTCGCTCTAGATTTCATGTATATGATGTTGATACCAAATATCACAATATACCTGTGAAGGTACATCATAGTTTTTGCTCTCGAGTATCTAATATTTTACATCTTTGTACGTTGTGTTTTTCCAAATATAATTTGTACCAACATTATACAAGAAAAAGTGTACATGCTAAGTGTGTCTGTAGTATCTCTTCCAACACTTTTTAAGTGCTAAATACTGCAAATTGCAGGTTAGAACTCTTTTACTAGTTTTTCTGAGAAAATATGTGTTGGTTAGATGACATTATACTTTCACTAGCCTGTTCAGTTGTATTTTTGTTGATACATGGTTAAACACATTGAATTGGCAAAAAAAAAAAAAAAAAAAAAAAAATTCGAGAACAATAATAAATGACTATTGGATGCCAACTGCATATTTATGTCAACCTAAGATTGTCATTGTTTTTAATCTTAGTCATGTAAGAAAAGAAACCAACTTATGGGAGAAGTGCAGATAAAATCTGAGTTGGATGAGAGACAAAACACCAGAGGAAAACATAATGTTAAACTATTACCATATGATCTATAATTTTTAGAAAATTTGTATGAACCATTTTTCTGTTGCACTTATAAATATATCTATTTCTGTTGTGTTTCAGACACTGAAATTGAAGGATCAATATTTTCTTGGAGAGGCCACGTGTGTTCTATCAGAGGTATGCTGCCTTGGGATCAATCAAGCTCATTGAGAATGCATATGCATATTCACTAAGCTGGTGCAAATTGAGTATAAAATTATATCAATTTTCAGAATTTTTGTATTAAAAGCTTCAATAGCAGAAAGACTATCATGAGAGCTTTTTCTCCAATTAAGTGATATATTAAGATATCAGGTTACCATCGATGCAGTTGAAGAGCATGTTGCAATTGCTGCCATTTTTAACCTTACTGAACATCAAATCCTTCCCCCCTCTTCCATGGCAGGTACTTACCAAACAAAATCGAAGTTTAACCGTTAATCTTCGTAGTAAAATTGGGCATGTGGGTTTGCGGAACTTAGGGGTACTCACCATCCATGCAGAGGAAACAGTTGCTTCAAGGAGGGTTGTTGAGATGATGCTCCATTGTTCTTACGTGGATAACAAGGACATATTTTTGTAAAAGTGCATGTATTTGCAAAGCTTTATGTTATGTATGCATGTATATTCGTTGTTTGTTTCATCCTTAAAATTCATCACTTTATTCTAGGACCCTTTTCTAAGAATATCTAGAATTGTTGAGAGTGGAGGCTCCATTCCAATATGCAAGACTGAAGTAGTGAACAACAATTTAAATCCAAAATGGAAATCCCTATGCCTAACTGAGTATGCAGCAGTTTGGAAGTAAGGTAAACTTGTCACTTGATGATTTGATCACACTATATTACAGGATATTCTGCTATTTGGATGATTAAGAAGATGCATGTGGTGCATGACATTTGGCTTGTTGCCGGATAACCCATTGATTATCGAGTGCTTTGATTTCAATAGCAATGGCAAACATTCGCTTATTGGGTAAGTGGAATTTCGATAATCTGCGGATTCATTTTTGCTTGGTTTCCTTTGTTATCTGAGTTTAGTCTCTGGTTCTAAAGAAGATACTGTTCTTAAATTTACCATATCAGTAAACTTCAGAAGTCAATGGCTGACCTGGAAAAACTTCATGAAGGTAGAAGTGGTGCAAATCTTACCATAAAATCTCATCATGGTCACAAGAAGGTACTTATTCATAATTGCAGTAGAATTTTTTAAAATATTTTGGTTTATTCATTTTATTTGAATTTGCATTTGTTCAATGATTCATCAATATAGGTTTTGAAGGGAGAGCTCTGTGTGGATCAATTTTATTAGAAGGAACAATACAGCTTTCTTGATTACGTTTCTTGTGGATTTGAGCTTAACTTATGGTTGCAATTGACTTTACAGGTAAGTAATTTCTAGAAGACTATTTATACACGTGATAATTGATTTTTTTATTTTTTGTTCTCTCTTTTCTGGTTGTAGATGTTTCACTCCAATATCTTATTAATAATTTGAATATTCAATTTTAATTGGTCTAGCCTCTAATGGAAATCCTCGTAACCCAGATTCTTTACACTACGTTGATCCTTCCGGCCAGTTAAATTCTTATCAAAAGGTGAGTCTGTGCATCCTGATCTGGTGCTTTCAACAGCGTATTATTTTGACTCCAAAACTAGTATAGGCAAATTCTTTGGATCGATTGGCATGTCCTTCCTCTCCTCCATATCTAGTTCTCCTATATGAGCTCATGAGTTGTATTTTCATTATGATATTGACCCCCAAATTTACCTCCCCACATATAACACTGACCTGGGAAATTAGTTGTTATCTTGATTTGGTTCATATATATATATATATTATGAAGTTTGGTCCCTAAACATGTTTCTAAATTGCTTTCTTTTATTTCTGTTTTAACTCAGTTTGATCAAATGGCTTATTTTCAATATCCAATTTGCTTTCTTGAGTTTTTGAGAAAAAACAAGTTTATTTGTTCTGGTTTGTTAAGGGGGCCTTCTGTTAGCCTGTATTTAAAGAAATTAATATTGTTGATGGGTGAAGTTATTATCTGCTTGATAACTGAATTTGTTTCAGGCTATAATGGAGGTTGGGGAAGTCATTCAATTTTATGATTCTAATAGGCGCTTTCCTGCTTGGGGCTTCGGTGGGAAAACATTTGATGG
The DNA here is from genome assembly GCF_018687715.1 of Carya illinoinensis. NCBI lineage: Eukaryota > Viridiplantae > Streptophyta > Magnoliopsida > Fagales > Juglandaceae > Carya > Carya illinoinensis. The sequence goes on along the minus strand of NC_056759.1, from coordinate 37,347,261 downwards.
AACCATCTCACATTGCTTCAACCTGAATGGAAGCGCAGGTAGCTTTGAGGTGAGAAGAGCCCATTTTATAATTATTGTTTCTTCATCTCTGATGCAACATTGCAACATTTTGGTTTGCATCTACTAGCATTTCCACAGGACTATCTATCTTGTTTAATATTTATATTTTTTGCTTTGTTTGGGTGTCATAGTCAGCGTCAACCAATTAAGTAAGAAGTTGGTAAACGCATTAGTTGAAAAAACATCGAGTATAGATAACCACAACACATGCAAAACTGTTATATACAATCATTTTAGATAGGCAATTAATTATAGGCTTTAGAAAGTCTTTATGGTCCTTCAAAATTTTTTTTAAGTAAATGAAAACGACAAAAATCAAATGGATTGATCAAGTTATCACCCAATACTCTTCATAATGCTATATGTTATACTCTACGTACAATGCTTTTTTTCTGCCTTGTACAATTGTTAACATAATGAAAATGATCTGTACCATTATAAGACTGACATTGAAATCAAGTGATTTGTGATTGTTGCATAGCATTAGTATCATCCTAATGAAAACTACATGTTCCTACTCCTCAAGTAACGCATTTAGCTTCTAATTTTCAATAGTTCGAAGGAGTTGAAGGCATCATGTCTGCTTATGCAAGTGCTCTACATAATGTTACTTTGGCAGGATTAACGTGTTTGGCCAAGTGATTAAAACTACTGCTCAAATTGCAAGCCAATCTGTTTCATACAACAACAAAAAGTACTTTGTCTTGCTCATTATTACAGTAAATAGAATAATTAACTTCATTTGTTGTCTCTTTCCACCTTCAATCCATCATTTGGTAATCAAATAAATTGTCACCTTTTCTAGGATGGAGTCCTTACAGACCTTCAAGAAATGAAAGACTCTTTGGTGAAGGCACCTGATCTTCCACTATCAATTCTTATAGTCGGAGTGGGAGGTGCAGATTTTGGACAAATGGAGGTATGGCATTGTTTTCCTAGAACTTGAACTTACCCTCATGTTAATCTGTCATCTAACTTAAGTTTTTGTAACAGGTCCTTGATGCTGATAAAGGACAACGATTAGAGAGCTCTACAGATTGTGTTGCTACACGTGACATTGTACAGTTTCTTCCAATGCGAGATGTTCATGGTAAGTACATAATGGCACGTGCACATATGGAGCTAAAAATTGGGTCTAGATGCATGTTTCTTTGCCAAATTGAGGGAACTGTCATAAAAGGTTATTCTTGGTGCGATGCAACTAGGAGCTTGTGGTCTTGTGACTGAGAGCCACGGTGGTAATGTTGCACCATAATTAACTGCTTTGGAGTGTTGGGAGAGTCCCCATGCTCACATCTTCCCTATTCTCAGAATAATAAGCAAGAACAAATGTTTGCTTCTAGCAAATAAGAAGAGAGTTTGTTTCTCAAAAAAGGAAGGAAACTATTGAGGAAGGTGACACATGGGCCTCATGCACCAATCAGAATATTGATCTTGTGGTGGTGGATGGTAGATCGGCCAGCAACCAAATCAAAGATAAGGCATGTGGAGGTCATAAGTGGATTGACCAAAACAAATTGAGAGTTTACATTTCCAGCAAAATGGTGCCAGGGTGCCAAAAATCGAGGTGAAAACGAAATTAAATGACTGAAAAACACTTTAGGAACTTGAGGTGCAAGTAAAGAAGAGTTAACTGTCGAAAAGAGAGCAGGCGAGGGGTGGCGAGTGCCACCGATGCTTGTCATTGGTGGCGAGTGGCAATATGTGTGGTTGTTTGGTACTTGAGTGCAGTGGCTATGGGTGATCAAATGGTGGGGATTCTATATATGGTGGGCTTGTGGTCAGTGTTTTTGGTACCGTACCGTACCGTACCGGTCACCAGGCCGGTACAGGTAAGGTACCTGTTTCGTACCGGCCGGTACCGGCCTGTATTTCGGCCTGTACCGGCCGGTATTTCGGCCTTTATGTTTTTTTTTTTCATTTTTTTAAGTTATAATCTCATTTTTTGACCCCCAATTCATATCAGACTATTTACAATTTATATATATATGTATTCATGTATAATTTATTCATATATAGATTATTATTTTGAAATATAATTTATATATATTTATATATATAATTTATTTATATATCGACTATCCAGAAACGGTACTGGTACCGAAATATTTAGTTCCAGTGCCTTGACCGGTACGACATCCGGTACGGTATTCAAAACATTGCTTGTGGTGGTTGGAAATGGTCGGACAGCAGTAGAACTAACCTCCAAGACCTAACAAAATAGAGACAAAAGAAGGAAGAAGATGAGGGGAAATTTTTTTAAAAATTGGAGAAATGGAATGAGAAGATCTAGATTGGAGAGAAGATTGAGGTAGGGGTGAAAAACCGACATTACGGTTCGGTTTTGTTGGAAACTTGAAACCGACCGGCCGACCTTTGCTAGCCATGGAACCTGGCCGAAACCGACCGTGCAAGGGGGGTAAAATTGGCCGGACCACTTGCCGGCCAGTTCACGGTCGGTTGGTCGGTTCTATACAGTTTGGGCCTTTTTAAAGCCCAATTCATCCTCTTTTTGGGCTCAATTCATTAGTTAAGATCATCAATATTTGTTGGCTTTTATTTGCTGAAATTTTAAAATTAAATTTAAATATTCAATTTCATTTTAATTTTAATGTCATTTATACTACTAGTAACTAATAATTACTAATACTACTTATAGTCTTATATACTAATTACTACTTAAATAAAAACAAATAAATAAAAAACTCCACTAAATGTTTAATACACATTACAAACAAAACCAAATTGTCTTAAGCAAATAAGCAACGATTGTTCCAAATATAGATTCCAAATAAAACCAAATTGTCTTAAAATTTCACAAATCTTCATTCTTCAAGTCTCCAAGATTCCAAATAGATGTCCAATGCAATATCGACTCTTCAGTCATCAATAGTTGTGATGCACGATGCTCCTAACTCTATATAGAAAAACATCAAATAATCAATATTAATAAATTAGGATAATGAAAAAGAATTTAAATTAAATTATAAAAGTAAATGAATATGGAAATTGAATGAGAAAAACATTACCAGATTCTACCACAAAACTTTCAACATTATCCTTGACCTCTTGAATATCAATTGGGGTTGATGGACGTTGCAACTAATTCTGAGTACAAATAAGTGCCTCAACAGTTCTCGGAGCCAATGAACTCCAAAAAGGATCAAGTAAACGACTTCTCGTACTAAATACTGATTCTAATGCAACCGTGGAAACAGGCATGGGCAATAAGTCTTGTGCAATCCTCGCAAGTATAGGATAGTTAGGCTCATTAACTTTCCACAGTTCAACAAGTCAAAAGATTGGTTGAATGCCTCACAACCATCTGAAAAATACCGGTCAATCTCTGTTTTGGTAGATGTAGATCCAGAGGCACTCAATGCTAGCAACCACTCATAAAAAAATTGTGACTCACGATTGTCTTCACCAACTTTTATGGATGTAGATGGTAGAGGGGGAACATGTTCAGTCGAGTTAGTCGAGCTAGAACCGAACGCATCATTATACTCCGCATACAAATCTGATAATAATTGTCTCACATTTGACACCAACTCTTCAGCCCGACACTCATCATGAATTTTTTTTAGGTGGAAAGTAAGAAGCTTTAACTTACTACATGGATCAAGCACAACTGCAATCAACATCAACTTCATCCTATCCAATGAACCCCAATACTTATCATATTTAATTCTCATGCTTACTGGCATATTCATCAAAAAATTATTGTCACTCTCACTCAGCCTAACCAACTCTTTTTGAAGCATATAAATCTCCAAAAAACTGGTATTTGTCGTGACATACAAAGACCCAGAAAATCTACAAGTGACATCATAAAACATCTTCAAAAATTTTACAAATACCAGCATTGTCTCCCACTTCTTAGCTCTAGGAGGCCCAATGTTTCTATCCTTAAAATAAGAGAGAAAATTGTGGTCCTCACTCTCCATCCGCCTAAAAGCCTTCTCAAATTTTTCAGCCGCCTCCAACATTATGTAAGTTGAATTCCATCGGGTTTGCATATCAAGGGACAACATTTTTTTACAATCAATTTTCTCTTTTTCTGCACATCTCTTAAACTTCTCTAACCTTGCAGGGGAGGAGTGCACATATATAACCGCATTTCTAACCATTGTAATGGCGTCATTACACTCCTTAAGACCCTCATTCATGACAAGGTTCAGAATATGAGCACAACATCTCATGTGCATATAGTTTCCCCCCATTGAGGGAAAGTAAGAAGCCCTAACTTACTATGTGGATCAAGCACAACATCTCATTGAGAAAGGAAGGAAGGAGGGAAAGAAGAGGGAGAAGTTGGGACGTACTTCATTCCTCGTAGCGTGAGGTTGGGAGGGAGACTTTTTTAGAGACAATTAAGAGCTTTTTTATGGGGAGAGAGAAAGCAACAAAACCACATTGTTGATTGCAATGCCTAGTTAGATAATTATTCATTGATGGAGTGAAGAAAGGATTAAAGGGTGGGTTTGAACACTGAAATTGTGTTTGACGCATGAACTGCTGTTGCCATGCACCACTGTCTTGGTCCTTAATTTTGCGTGTTTTTTTTAACTCTTTATGGATTAAACATTGACTGACCAAGGTTGACCAACACCAAACAAATTGGCTTCTTCATTTACAACCCAAAAGTCAGTTCAACTTCATTTTTTCGTTGACGTTTGTATTATCTGTTTGGGCTTATTGACTTTTGTATCGAATGGCATGAATAGTTTCCTTTTACTTTTATCTTGTTGCAGCCGTGTTGTTTTTGCTTCAACCCCATCATTTAACTTAAACTATAACATAGTCGTTGTGTGCCATGTGCAGGTGGACATATTTATGTGGTCCAAGCCCTTTTGGAAGAGCTACCAAGATAGTTTTTGACGTACATGCGGTGTAGAGATATCAAGCCACACCCTCTCCCTGAAGCCCAAGCGTCTACTACTTGAGTATATGTACCAACTCCACAAAAGGTCGAGGTTGGATAGGGTCAAATAAGGTATGTTATATACCACTAATCAACAGCAATTGCCAAGGTTTTTCGAAGTCTATCCCACCAATAGATTGACCTACCTGAAAGTAGGTACTGTTTCCTTTTTCCTTCGTGGGTTTGGGCAAGGAGTTATAATTTTAATGCCAAGAACAAAATATGAGGGTATATGAGATTGTTCAACATCCCTCCCTCCCCCTGGAAAGAAACCCCCACCAAGAGCCCTTCCCTCTTCCACTGACGCTTGTCTCTTTAGATACAGTGTATTTCATCCACAATCTCACTTGCACACCACGAATGAAGTGTCAGTTCTTCATCGACCTCTTCCACCATCCAAAAGAAGTCTTCCGCTTGTGCATGTTTGTCAAAAGCCATTTGCAGCACATGTAACAATTACCACATGCATGCTGCCCGTATGGTATTGATTTTGGCCCTTTTTTAAAGCCACTCTCTTATAGTTGGCCGTTGGTTGGCTTACTAGCATTTTTTTCCTTATTTTCTTGATTTTTTGTCTTTTATTTCAAAAAATTTGATCTTCAAATCTAGGCTCCAATTGCAGCCATGCATGCACCACCCAAATGTCTCCTCATTCAGTTTGCAACTCACTCTTCTACTATTTTGATCAATGCGTGCATGAGCCATACGTGCCGTTTTCTGTACATGTATGGTCCTCATGCACTGCCACACCACCATAGCATACTCTCCCCCCTTCACGGCCCTACCTGATCTATACCTACAATTCTTTTAACTTTTATCTCCTCATTGTTTTTCTTCAACTATGGGACCATACTAATTATCTGATACCAATTTTCGAGTCATGTTTATTTTCTTGTTTTATCAATTTTTTAGGGTGATTGAGGGGATATCTAATCCCCTCAAGTTGTATTCATGTTTTCTTTACTAATGTATTCAAAGAAACTGGTAAGTGTATCAATATTATTCGATTGCGAGCTTTTATACCAAGTTTTTCTCTTATTACATATAATTGTACACGTGGCTTTTTTCTTTTGGTTGTAAGAATCCCAATCTAAAGTTCAAAGAGCTAAGCTCAAATAAAAGATTTATGATTTCCTTTTTCTTATTTTAGACGTAAGACTAGGTGATCATCAATCTACCCTAAAGTTTTTGGGAGAAAGCAAATTAGGATGTTATAAATTGAAGCTCCTAGTTTGTTAAAATGCCTACTTCAAATTTGAATACCTATTTTCCTTTAATATATGATGATTTTGGGACTATTTTTGAAAAACTATAAACCTATGAGACAGCATAATCTAAATAATTAAACTATTTATCCAAAACAAAATATTAAAACACATCAATCTCATTCATGTTGGAGTACGTACATCTACAAACAACAACAACAGGTCATCTTTAATTAGCACCAGTTTCAGTTCTGTTATGTACAAGCAATTTTGCATACCGAATGTGCACCAAAAGATGATAGACATGGCTTTTTCAAAGATCTACACAGTTACTTGAGGTTGATTATAATTTATCACCTTTTCAATTAGATTATACCATTTTCTTTTCAATTACTTCTTGGATAATGATGTTGATTTGTTTTTCTTTGTATTGTGGATCAGGTCTTTGCATTGGGTATAATCTAATTGAAAAAAAAAAACTAGATACACCTTGGAAGAGAAATTTTGAAAAAGGAAATTATATAGAAAAATGAAAATACTTGGATTGCATCTACATCATACCCCATAATCATATCAATCAATCGGGTCATCCACGGTTTAGTTATGATAAACAGCTTGTTGGTAGCCAAGCCACCATCTATATTTTGAAAGGATCAGCCTTTATTTGTAAAACGACATTGAAAATCTTCAGAAATAAAATTTGCCTTCTGTCTGAGAATAAAAGTGAAAACTAAACTTCTTACTCTCCAAACAAAAGTGGACCATTTGTACTTCATTCACTCCTTTTATAGTCCGCTCCATCCTCACTTCATTCTAACATAACTTTTATTTATGGATCTTTGGTGCTTGGACGTGTAGAATAGAAGAAATAACCGGATGCATGAAAAAAACACTAAGTTTTTACTTGAAGATTTTAAAAATAAAGAAACCCAAAAGGGCAGATCTACAAATACAAAAATTTAGGTCTACAAACATAGAAAATTAGATCTACAAACACATATACTCATATCTACAAATACAAAAACTCAGATATATCCAAAGTGGACAATGACCAACGAGAGAGGAAAGTGATAATAGAAACTAATATCTAGCCAAAGTGGACAAGAGAGAGGAAAGTGATATACAAACTGAGAGAGAGAGAGAGAGAGAGAGAGAGAGAGAGAGAGAGAGAGAGAGAGAGAGAGAGAGAGAGAGAGAGAGACGTACCGAGTAGCTAGAAAAAATTGAGAGAAGAAAGTGACGTTAATAGACGGTAGCCACTGCTAGTTATCGGCGGTGATGAATTGATTTTAAGGATGCTAAGGTTCAGAGAGAGAGAGAGAGAGAGTGAGTGATAAATCGAGTCTGAGAGGAAATTCATTTTGTTTTCTCTGACATTTGGGAAAGGGGAATTAATCCTACAACCTCAAGCTACGGTCACATCTGCCTAATTGCCTACTTAAAATTCATTTCAGTTAAAGTCGGTTACGAATATATGGGTCAATAACCAATATCCAGCAAGTATAATAATATTCTACTTCCCGGGTCCAATCCGGGTGGATAACAGCCCAAATTTCCCGATTCCAGACTAGACCAGAAAAAGAAGAAAAAAAAATGCCTGTCCAGATTTGCAACCTTATCAACAACCAAGAAATTCACTATAGGATATGTGTGAGTTTGAGGTATATATTAGCATTAGATTGAAGCTATTTGGTTCTAGATGGGAAAAAAATGTTCATGAGAGTGAAGGATCAGGAGATGGAGGGACACCATCCAGTCGCATGGGAGGAGAAAAAGAAGAATGAAAGAGATTTGCCGGAGAGACATGAAGGCTTTTGTAGACAAGGTGAGGACATGGCCTAAGTAGAACAGGAATGGAGAGGGTTTTTATATCTGTATTGGCATGGCATAATATTCCAAATGAAAGAAGAACAAAACCAACCTTCAAAGACTGTAAGTGCATAGCACACCAAATGGTTTTGGTGGCACTAGGTCTTTTTTTTTTTTTTCTCTCAAACGTTGAGGCGATTTTGGGTGCTCTTTCATGGCTTTGGGCGCTGGCCCTCAGCCGCCAGTGGGGGGTTGTGGGAAAGGAGGGATTTTTCAACCGGAGATTGGAGAAGGCAGAGTGGATAGTTCCACAGATCAAGGGGAGGCGCATATTCGTCGGTTTGCAGATGTTGCGGGTTCGAATCCACATATGTTTCCTTCAGTTGTGATTCCGCATAGGGATCCAAAGTTCCACGAGGGGGAGATGTTTTTTGTGTTTTCAAAAACAGAGGTGCAACTATCGGCTGAACCATTCAGATTTTCGGTGGTTTTGAAATTTTTACGGAGAAGGCCATCTCTTGACCAAATCAGGGGTTTTATTCAAGCTCGTTGGGGTTTGAGAAAAATACCAGTTATTGGGCAACTGCAAAATCCAAGAAATATTCTGGTGAGGATGAGTCAAGAAGAAGACTTTATTTCGGTTATGGCAAGAGGAAATTTGGAGGTGCTTGGGGTACCTTTCAGGGTATTCCATTGGTCTCCAGATTTTATAGAAGAGGAAGACTCTCCTCTGGTTCCAGTTTGGCTGAATTTACCAGGCCTTCCTCCAAATTATTTTCAAGAATCAATATTAAGGAGTATTGGAGATGGATTCGGAAAATTCTTGAAAAGGGATAATGCGACGACATGTGTTACACGGCCTGAAATAGCACGAATTTGTGTGGAGATAGATATTTCTGTTCCGCTGAGGAAGTCGTTTTGGTTGGGACCTCCTCATGGTCGGCTAAGTCATTATCAAGAGGTTTTTTATGAAGCTTTGCCAAAGTATTGTTGTTCATGTCGAAAACAGGGGCATAATGATGCTAACTGCACAAGTGGAACTGGTTTGAAGCAGAAAAAATCTATTGATTTAGATGGGGGAAATAAAAAAACAGGGAAAGTGATATGGAAAGAAGTAAAAAAATGTAGCAAAGAAGGATGGGTTGAAGACAACGCAGGTGGAAAGAGGAGAATCATCAAAGTCTCGGCGGATGGAGATTTTGAATAGAATTCATTCACGTAAAAAGGAAGAGGTTGGAAAAGAGGGAGCAGTTTTATTTATTTCAAATTTGGGTGTGGCTTATGAGAAGTGTGAGGATGGGGAAATAGAGAAAGAGTTAGAAATACCTATGCTGAATGATGTACAACGGAACCAGGAGGGATGTAGACAAGATAAAGATCATGCAGGGTTGCTAGAGGTAATACTGCCGGTATATAATCAAGCTGTGAGCCCGACTAAATGGAGTGATGTGGATGGTGAAGATAGCTCTGAATCAGAGATGGAACAGAGTATGAGTAAATCGGGTCCTAGAAGTGGTTTACGTTTGGTGGATGAGGCCTTGGAGTTTGAGATGGGAAGTCTGGCTAGAGAAGATGAATGTATAGAAGCTGACCTGAGGAATGCGACTGGCCTTTTCCGAACAGTTTCTGATGGAGAACAAGAGGGAGAATTAAATGAGTTGGCGGAAAAGAATTTTGATTCTGATCCAGAATTGCATATACCTTTAAAGAAAGTGAAGGGGGTGAGGAAAGAGAAGTCTATAATTGCTCTGGAGCATCGTACTCGCTCAAAAAAAAAATAATTCTTTATGTCTATTCTTATTTGGAATATTAGGGGCATTGGTTCGTCGAAATTTAGACTTCGGCGTATTTTGAATAAAAGTCGTCCGTTGGTGGTGGCTATTTTAGAACCTTTTATTAGTGCGAATAAATGTTGTAGATGGGCGAGATGGTTGAGATTGCCATTTTTTGTTAATAATTCAGAAGTGGGTGGGAAAGTTTGGCTTTTTTGGGCAGAGGAGGTGGATTTTGAGCTGTCTTCATGTTCGGATCAAGCTATTTCAGGATGGTTTTCATTTGGGTCGAGACGTTTGTTTGTGTCTTTTGTGTATGCTAGTTGCTTCCGGGATAAAAGGGTTGAATTATGGGAATATCTCAGGCTTCAAAATCCTCAAGGGTTACCATGGTTGGTTGGGGGAGATTTTAATATTATTCGTAGCGATAGTGAAAAAGTAGGAGGGGTGTTTCAGGCACCTCGGCCAAAGATGGATTTTAATAGTTGCATTAATGATTGTGCATTATTGGATATTCATTCGAAAGGAAACCGATTGTCATGGTGTAATGGAAGGCTTGGTGGTAGGAGGATTTGGGCAAGATTAGACCGTATTCTGGTGAATGTGCAATTTCTAAATGAGTTTGAGGGAGCTGGTTTGTGTTATCTGCCTCGGACATATTCTGATCATTCGCCTATGGTGCTTAATTTTTCCAGTCAACGAGAACAATATATGAAGCCTTTTCGATTTCTCTGTATTTGGGGTACACATGAGGGATTTCTTCCTTTGGTGAAAAGTTGTTGGGATAAGGTTTTTGAGGGGAATGCTATGGAGCGGATTAGGAAAAAATTGAAATATTTAAAAGGCGAGTTAATGAAATGGAATAAAGACGTGTTTGGTCATGTTGATGTGGAGATTCAGAAACTAGGTGACCGGGTTCACTTGCTGGAAGAAGAGCTGGTACGGACTGGTTTGGAGCAAACAGAAATGGAGCTTTTGGAAGCTAAACAGTCACATTTGCAATGGATAAACCGAGAAGAAATGTTGGCATGTCAAAAGTCACGGATAAAATGGCTTTTAGAAGGGGATTCGAACTCAAAGTTTTTTCATGCTGCTTTACGAGTCAAACATTCAAAGAATAAAGTTGGAAAAATGTTGTTGGAAGATGGTAGAGTGCTGGACGATAGTGATCAGATTCATACGGAAGCAGTAAACTATTTTCAGCAGATGTTTACATGTTCCAGTGTTAATACAGAGGGTCCGGAAATGGAATTATTGCATCCGGTTGTAACAGCAGCAGAAAATACAGAACTGTGTAAACAACCATCTGTTGAAGAAGTGCAGAAGGCTCTAAAGTCTATTCCGGTAGACAGCAGTCCGGGTCCAGATGGTTATTCGGCTTCTTTCTTTTCACTGGCTTGGGATATTGTGAAAGAGGACCTTGTGGAGATGGCAAAGGAATTTTTTGCAGGGCAACCTTTTTCAAAATTGTTCGGAGCAACACAATTGGTTTTACTACCTAAGGTGGAGGAGCCTGTTGGTTTTGGGCAATTTAGGCCAATTAGTCTTTGTTATGTGGTGTATAAGATCATGACAAAGATTATGGTATATCGTTTGGCTCCGGTACTTGGTAAAATTATTTCGAAGGAGCAAGCGGCGTTTATTCCAGGAAGAAGTATTTTTGACAATATGGCTTTGGCACAGGAGTTGGTACAAGGAATAAATCGAAAGGTTCGAGGTGGGAACGTGATGTTGAAGATTGATATGGCAAAGGCGTATGATCGTGTTAACTGGAAATTCCTTATGGAAGTTTTACGTCGTTTGGGTTTTTCTGAGAATTGGAGGAATTTAGTATATAATGCTATTTCTTCTCCTTGTTACTCGATTATGTTGAATGGTGGCTCTAAAGGTTTCTTTCAGGCATCGCGGGGAATAAAGCAAGGTGATCCACTATCACCATATTTGTTTATTTTGTCTCAGGATATTCTTTCGCGCATGGTGAATCAACAATTCAGGATGGGTCGAATCAAGTGGTATCATTCAGGTGGCGGAACACTTATTTTGCATCTTTTGTATGCGGATGATGTTTTGGTTTTTGCCAATGGAGGTAAGGTTGCTATTAGAAGGATTATGGAAATTTTACATCGGTATGAAGAGATGTCGGGGCAATTGATGAGTCCTACTAAATCAACGATTTATTTTCTAATTCTATTGGTTTGGATCGTAAAAGGGATATAAAGAGGTTATCGGGTTTTGTAGAGGGGAGTTGGCCTTGTGGTTATCTTGGTATTCCTTTGTATGTGGGTCAGCTCAAAATTAATTTATTTGATGGTTTCTTGTCGAAGATTCAAAAAAAATGGGCGGGGTGGAAAAGAAAACTTTTATCATTTGGGGGAAAGATTATTCTACAAAAACATGTACTGAATAGCATTCCAATTCATATGCTTTCGGTTTTAAAAATTCCAAAAGGAATTTATGACAGGATAAGAAGCATTTTCTCTGATTTTCTTTGGGGTTCCTCTTCGGAGATTAGAAAAAGAAAATGGGTGTCGTGGAATGTGATTTGTAAGCCTGTGGAAGAAGGGGGGCTTGGTGTTAGAGACTTGATGGAGGTGCAGGAATCTTTATTTATGAAATTTGGTTGGAAATTGTTGAAGGGAGATTCTCTTTGGGCTGAATTTTTTAAGAAGAAATGTATTGGCCAAGATCATGTATATAAGGCTATTCAAGTGCAAAAGGGGACAAGGTTTTGGAAAGGAGTAGCAGAATTAATGCCGAGAGTTATTAAAAATTTGAAATGGTTGGTGGGTAATGGGAATGTGAATTTTTGGATGGATAATTGGGTTGGTTGTGGGCCTCTTCATGATTTTTGTCCAGTAATAGGGAATATTGGCCTTAAGGTTGCAGAGGTCTTTGATAATCGGGGTCCAAAGCTTGAGGTTATTGGTGATCTGGTTCCGGATGAAGTGATGCAATTAATTAAAGAAGCTGGAATAAAGTTGAAGCCAAATAATTCGGATGTGTTGATATGGAAGCATACGGTGGAGGGGAAATTTACAACGAAATCAGCCTGGGAGTTATCTAGAGAAAAGGGACAAATCTGTGAATGGAAGAAGTGGTTATGACAGCCTAATGTTCAGAAAAAAAAAATGTCTTTTTTCTGCTGGAGGGCTAAAAGAGGGGCTGTGCCGACGGATGAAAGAGTGCAACGGCTGAATATTCCTTTAGTGTCTAAATGTCAGTGTTGTGTTATTCCAGATGTAGAATCTTTGAATCATGTTTTATGTGCAGGGCCGGAAGTTCAAAAGGTATGGAGATACTTTGCAGAAATCTGTAATGTTCGGCTGCCTCATATCAGAAACTGGAAGGGTATGATGTTGTATTGGTGGCAGAAAGCAAAGAAAAACACACGAGTGGGCTGGCTGCGGGGAGTCATTCCTATTATGATCTCATGGGCTTTATGGAAGCCTAGATGTTTATCGCGTATAGAAGGAGTTCCGTTCAGCATTGACGTTATCATTCGGCAAGTGAAATGTTTCCTACAAGAAGCCTGCTGCTCGGTACAAAGCTTTCATAAAATAAAAACAGGGGATTATGAAATTATGCAAAGTTTGAACTTACCAATCATTCCAACACGTAACAAGCAACTAAAGTATATCAAATGGGAGATGCCAGAGGTCGGAACTGTGAAGCTGAATGTAGATGGGGGTGCTCGAAATAATCCAGGAGAGGCTGGTGGAGGAGGTATTATTCGGGATTCTAGGGGTAGATGCATTGCTGGTTTTGCTCATAATTATGGTATTGCTTCGAATACGGTTGCTGAATGTCGAGCATTACTTGATGGTTTGCGACTTTGTAAACAATTAAAGTTTCAGAATGTGTTAGTAGAATCTGATTCTTTGGTTGTTATGGATTGGATTACATCTGGAGTTTGTAGACTATGGTTTTTATGGGAGTATTGGGATGAGATTCAGGGGATTTCTAGGGAGATACGTGCGAGGTTTCGACATATTTTTCGGGAAGCAAATATGGTAGCGGATTTTTTGGCAAAAGAGGGTGTACAGGGTGTGGTGTGTGATTTTTTGGGTTTGGATTTCGAGAATAGTCGTCTTAGAGGCTTGATCCGCATGGATCGGTTGGGGATGGTTTCTATTAGAGAGATGTAATTTTTTTTTGGTTCTTTTGGTTCTTTGAGTTTGTTTTTTTTTGTATTCCTCCGCCGTAAGTGAGGATTTTTTTAATAAACTTGGGACAGGGCTACTAGGTGGGTGGCTACTGGCTCTTTGATAAAAAAAAAAAAAAAAAAAAAAAAAAAGTGTGTAGCACACCCTGATCTATGGCGACTTCGAAAATTAACAAGTCTTCCCCATATTTGACTGCCAACTCTTTTGTGCACTCCAGTGATATGATTAGTTGTGTATTAAAAAAATTAATTCAACCAATCATATCAGTGAAGTGCGCAGAAAATACGCAAAATGACTATATGTTAATTAACACTTCTTCTTCTTTACCAGATCTACTGTACCATTACCAGAAAAAAAAAAAAAAATCTACTTTACGGTTCTCTTTATCATTCCTCTCGTTCTTTACCGTCGCCCTCTCTCTCTCTCTGCTTCGCCAGGTACTCTCTTCCTATCCTCTCCGTCTCAAGGTTTTAATTGGAACTTCTTTTTTCTCTGTTTTTTATCTTTTAATCTCATGGAAATTATTAACTGGGTTTGTTTAAAAGAAAAGGTAGGGAAGGTAGAAATTAGAAAATAAAATGGATTTTATGGTTCTTGGTATTGTAGAGTTTTTAATCTCGCTAAAGTGATAGTCTCCACCCATTATGGTATTACTATTAGGGTAAGAACTGAATTCTGGTTATTTAGGTAGATGCTTTTTCGTTATTTTGTGCATGTATTTATCGATGTAAATGATCCATTGCGAGATTCTTGGCAGAACACTCTGATTTCTTTTCACTGGGAATCTTGGCAGAACACATGTACAATAACACATAATGCATTCTTGTTTTTTCAAGTTTTTGAACTTTTTTTGTTTTTTTTACCAATTTAATTGAATCCGAATGTCTGAAGAATTAAATACAAGTCCATGAAGCCTTGATAAAAATGACAAGTTAACTAAAAGCATTTGACTTTCTTATTCTCATTTTCTTCTCTTTTTGTTTCCTCCTATCCTAATTGTTTAATCCGGTTTGCTTCTGGTTAGCAGAAGATAACAAAGAAAAACTTTTCATTGGCAACGTGCTTGCTGGCAAACATCTTGATCAGGCAGCATCTTGGTTTGTGGAATATTTTTTTTGATTAGTAAGATCGTGTAATATGGAACATGAAAGAAACAAGGAAGCAGAGACTCCTACAGAAGCACCCACTGAATCAGAATCTAACATGAAGAAATAAGAAGATAACGAAAATAGATCAGACTCACCTGTCGAGGCACCTATGAAACCAGATTATAAAAGGAAGGAAACAGAGGCATCTACTGGACCTGAGTCACCAAGAAAGAAAATTTTGAAATCATTAAAGGCCGAATCAAAAATTGCAAAGAAGCCTCTTAAACTCCAGAAAAGATAACGGTTGTCCACAGACTCGATGGAAATGAAAAGAGAATAATAAGCGTGTATTGAAGGGCAACATAGAAAGCTGTAATAGTGGAGAAGAGGTTAAAGAACTGAATTCTAGAGAAGGCAATGAGAAGAACGTCGTTAATGAAGAGCATATGGAGAAGAGCCATTAGCCTGATAATAACCAAGAGAATACGATTGAGTCAGAAAACCACAATCAAAAAGAGAGAAACAAGGAGGCCTCGAATGTCAGACGGTGGTACTGAGAGTCAAAAAGAACAAACAAGAACATGATGGCACTGATTTACAAAATTTCCATCTTATTTTATTTCCAAACATCCTCTCAAAGCATGTTTGGCAAAGCATTCCTATCCATAGCCTTTCTATTCTACACACTCCGAAAGTGGTATTGGATAAATTGAAGAGATTGATGAGTACCTTCTTTTGGGGTGTTAGAGAAGGCAAGCTTAAGAAAAAATAGAGGGCTTGGGATGAGCTTTGTAAACCAATTTCAGAGGGGGGCATTGGGCTCAGAAATTTGCATGAGGTGCAGACATCCCTTCATATGAAGTTAGTCTGGAATTTGCTTCAAGGAAAATCGGTTTGGTCGAAATTTTTGGTTGTTAAATATGTCGGTAATAATCAGATCTCCTGCGTAGATTCCTCTAAAGGATCGAAATTATGGAAGATGCTTTTAAATAACATGGTTGTTGTAAAAAAATTTTCCAAATGGAGGTTGAAAGTGGGGAACATTTCCTTTTGGCACGACAAACGGTTAAATGATGGTCTTCTTATTGAACAACATGAAGTTCGGGATTTACCGAATCTTTTTATCGCAGAGTGTAAACTTGGAAATGGGTGGAATGTGGAACTGTTTGACCGATTAGTTGGCATGAAAAAGTCGGAACAAATATTAGAAGAATTGAGTAGGGTGAAGCAGGGAATGAAACTCTTATTTGGTTACCAAATGCCCAAGGAATTTTTTCCACTCGTTCTGCATGGGAATGTATCAGGTCTAGAGGCCCAAAAGTGCCTTGGAATAAATGGTTGTGGCATCCTGCACTAACAAAAAAAATGTCTCTAATAATGTGGAAGGCAGAAAATAATTGTTTGCCTGTGGATGATCGTGTTCGTAGAGCTGGGATCCCGTTGGCATCCAAGTGTGATTGTTGTGACAATGGGGGATATGAGGATCAGAGTCATGTACTGGCACTTGGGACGTTTGCCGAACAGGTATGGAGCAAATGTTGCTCTACTCTTGCTATATGTCGGATGGAAGGCCGAAACTGGAAGATTGGCTACGGATTGGTGTTGGCTTCCTTTCGTATAGACGGAACGGTGTCTATCTTTTGACTCATTTATTTACTTTATTGCTTGGGATTGGTCATTCATTGTATAGATCTTGGTAATAAGGTGATGTCTTTTTTTTTTGGATGATTGGGATTTATTGGTTTATATTCTTGGTATTTTTTTTGTAATTCCTAAGTGTCTGGATGTAGTATGTTTTTCCTCCACTATAAGTGAGGGCTATTTTAATAAATTTGAAGATGAGTCACTCTGATATATGTGACTCTAATTCTTCTTAAAAAATAAAATAAAATAAAAAAGCCGTGCAGATTGTTTTCACTATCGTGTAATGGGTAATACTACAAGTAAAATAGATGTGATGTGTATCTAACCTGAGATTAAAAAATTGAGAAAGGAAAATGTTACTTAGATCCTGGAAGCTTATGGAAAAAATCGATTGATTGTATTTTTTCACTTAATGATTAAAAAAGTGATTAGTGAATAGTGAATTGATATTTTTTTTTTCAATTTTTTAAAAAGATTTTCAGATGTTCAAAAAATAGTCGAAAGAAAAAAAACATTTAGACTTATCGATATAATGCGGGGCACCATTCTCAATCCCCAAGCATGGTCTATTGAGAAAATAATGTTTTAATCATTATAATTTTTCCAAATTTACAAACAAAAAATATTTAACTTTTTCAAATCCCAACAAAAAATAATATTAAAGAATTATATTTTAACAATATTTTAACTTTATAATATTATTTATTCAACTTTTTCTATCATTTTCCAAAACACAATAAATATTTAATAAAAACTATCTCATGACTACTATTCACAAATCATTTTCCAACTATTTACAAAATTTGCATTCCATCTCATTCTCCGAACATTCACTTGCATTATGCATTTTCACGGATTTAAAAGAATCAATCGTTACACTGTTTCTCCGAAAGAATACAAGGCATAACTAACTGGGGACCCTCTTCTATCCAAACTACCTCTTCTTCACCAGAGAGAGTTAATTTTGCTGGAGCAGCTCGGTTACCTTCTCTTGAGACATGTTGAATCCTCCAACTTCCTTTGCCTTGAAATGAAGTTTTAATATCCTCTATTATCTGTCCATACCAAGAGAAATTGACTTCACTTTTCTGTACTTCTTTAATGATTGTAAGTGCATCTCCTTAAAAAACCGCATTTCCAATCCCTATTTCCAGACAAAATTCGACAGCTCTCTCTAAGGCTAGAGCTTCGGCCACAACAGGGTCCTTTACAAAGGTTTTTGGCATACATAACGAGGCTATCAAGTCCCTTCCCAATTTCTGATTACCACTCGAACTCCCATCTTGGAATTACTCACATCAAATGCAGCATCCCAGTTCACCTTGTAGGAATTATAATCTGGTTTTCTCCACCTAGCGGATGTTCTAATATAAAGTTCTGTTATAACATGAGATTCACTTCTCTCTTGTGCTTGTTGAAAGCACTCCAATTATTCCTTTGCTCCTTGTAAAACAGATCTTCGACTATCAAAGTTTCTGTAAAAAACAAAATTGTTCCTTCTAAACCAGATTTTCCTCAACACACACACAGCTTCCTCTAGCTACTTTTTATGCAATCTTATGACCATGTTCTCCCATAGTTTGTAAAGGCCAATATCTGCTCACTGCCACTTTTGTAAGCTTCTCAAAGAATCTGCCCATACATCTTAAAAAGCAGCACAACTCCAAACAGAAAGACAACTTGTCTCCCCCACAAGCTTACAAATAGGACACGGGTCACTATTTGTGATTTTTCTTTTGAACATATTACTTTTAGTGGGAAGCACTTCACTAATTGCTTTCCACATAAACACTTCAACCGAATTTGAAACATTCAACTCCCAAATTTTCTTCCATCCTGCTGAAACAGTGCCTGATTGCTCACCATTCCTTTTGTTTTTTAAACTGAACTGCCTAGTGATATGTTGTTTTTACAAAAACATTCTAGACTTGCTAGGACCCCAAATGATTCTGTCCTCAGATCCTCTTATGCTAATTGGTAGGTTCTTGATTACATCAGCCTCTTCTGCACTCGTCAAATCATTTATAAGGACAGAATTTCAGCCTCCCTTTGCATCAATTAGCTCTTTTACCTTAGCTTCACTTGAGACAGACAGTCTTCACTTGTGATTGAACCATATGTGTTGTAGGAGTTAGAAGCCATTTATCACCCCATATTTTGATCTTCTCCCTATTCCCCACTCTCCATCGATTACCTTCCTTAATTAAGTACCCAGAACACCTGTGAGGAACCACTGCCAGCTTTGGCACCCAATACACCCCCTTGTCTGAAATATTTTTCTTTTAGGATCTTAGTTACTAGAGAATCAGGGTTTATTAATAGTCTCCAAAACTACTTTGCCAACTAGCTTTGTTAAAACTCTTCACATCTCTAAAACCCAACCCTCCATGGCTCTTTAAAATCCCTACTTTACTCTACTTCTTCCATTGGATCTTCCTTATTTGATTCATATAACCCCTCCAACAAACGAGCAATCTTGTTTCATATCTCTTTACACAATTTTTTAAGTAACTGAAAGACACTCATAGCATATGTAGGTATGGCTTGTAAATCAACTTTTATAAGAACTTCTTTACCTACCTGAGATAAAAATTAATTCTTCCAGCTATTAATCCTCTTCCAAAACCTCTCCTTAATCCCTTTAAAAGCTGTATATTTAGACTTGCCAACCATTGTAGGAAGCCCTAGATACTTTTCAGCATCCCCACATACCCTTGCACCTATGTCTTATACTACCTCCTCCTTTACCTCTACCATTGTATTAGTGCTGAAAGAGACAGAAGTTTTTTGCATATTCAACTTTTGCCTAGATGCCTTTTCATATCTATAAGAGTTGTTTCATAATGCACCACAGCTGCATACTAGCCTTACAAAATATTATATAATCATCTGCAAAGAGCAAATGGTTGATACTTGTTCCTCCCTTACTCATTGATACTCCTCTTATGGCCCCAATTCATATAAACCAATGATAAACCAGTGAGCTGAACCCCTCTGCACATAGCAAGAAAAGATAATGAGACAAATGGTCACCTTGCCTGAGACCCTTAGATGGCTTGAACTCAGTCCCAGGATGTCCATTAACAAGCACTGAGTACTTTACTGTTGAAACACATTGCATGATCAGATTGGTCCACCTCTTCCCAAACCCAAGCTTTTCCATAAGAGATCTCAAATAAGTCCACTCAACTCTATCATATGGCTTGGACATATGCAATTTCAAAGCCATACTCCATTCTCTTCCCTTCTGTTGAGTTTTCATAGTATGTAAAGCTTCATATGCTATGATGATATTATCTGATATGTGTCTACCAGGTATGAATGCACTTTGATTACAGGAAATAATTTCATGTAACACCTTTTTCAATCTATTAGCAAGCACTTCAGCAATAATTTTGTACAAAACATAGCATAAACTTATTGGTCTAAAATCACTTACAGATTTAGGATTCTCAAGCTTGGGAATTAGTGCAATGTGTGTGGAATTAATCTTCTCCCTAAACAGGCCCTCATTGAGAAACTTGAGAATAGTTGTAGCGATATCAATATCCCCTATTATCTTCCAACAATCTTGGTCAAAACAGGCCCCAAAACCATCTGGACCTGGAGATTTTAATTGCCCCATATGGAAAAGAGCCTCTTCCACTTCCTCTCTCTTAAAAACCTTCTCTAATTCCACATTCATTTCCATAGTGACTCTCTTATTCAGATGAGCTAGGTTGTCTTCTACATCTTCCTGAGAAGGGCTTATTGATCTGTACACCTCCAAATAATGATCTTGGAAAGCCTTTTTTATAGACTTGAAAGAGGGAAACTTTAGGAAGGTGACACTTGGCGCTAATTGGTTTTAAATGGCTTCTAAAATAACTTTAATGCCTGGTTTGGATACTAAGATAAGATGGGATGATCTGTGAGTGATAGTGAAATTATTTGAATTAATATGTTTTTTGGGGTTTTAGGATAAGAATAGGAAATTTGAATAAAAATATTATAAAGTTAAAATATTTATTAGAATATTATTTTTTAATATTATTTATTTTTTATATTTAAAAAGGAAAATGCTACTCTTCCTGCTTGTGGCTACCGCTGGAAGTTATCACTTGGACTTTTTTATTTTATTATTATTTTTATTTTTACTTAATGAATAAATAAGTATTTTTTTAATAATATTGTGATCAATTTTTATTTTTTTAAAAATATTAAAAAAATACTTGTAAAAAAAAAAAGCACAAAACAACTAGCAGAAGCCCTCCAGTGGGAGCTCCCAATGGTGGGAGTAGCAACACCCATTTGAAAAAGTTGAATTATTTTTTGTATTTTGTTTAAAAATTTGAAAAAATTGTAATGATTAGGTAATAATTATATGAAAAAGTTAAAAATCTAAAATTGAAAATTAGTATTTGTGTTTGTAGTAATTGAATATTGATATGAGATATGATAAAATGAGATGAGGTGAGCTTAGAATATTTTACTATCCAAACCATGCCTAAAGTTGGATGGCACAAAAATCTTCTCAATCCGCATGTAGCCTTGAAAAACCTCTTGCTAGGCGAATGAGCTTTCCTGATCGAGAAAAATGATTCACGGAATCAGGGAGATCACCCTAGATTACAATTTTGTAAATAGTAATGAAATTATTTGTAAATAGTAGTGAAATAGTTTGAATAAAGATGTTTTACTGAGTTTTGGTAAGGAGAGAGAATATTGTATTTTTGTGTGTGTTTTGTTTGGATGTTTTGAAAGTTGAAATGATTATATAAAAAAGTTAAAATTTGAAACTGAAAAATGTTTACTTTTTTAATAATGTTTAGAAAGAAAATTATGATTTTGAAAAGAGATGGGACGAGATGATTTGTATTTCCAAACAAGCTGTGTAACTGTCCCGTAGTCATAGATAACTTTAATGGAACGGGATGCCTACGGGCCATGCCAGAATGTATGTGGGAACAAGTTTGTTTGCCTTATGGCAAAAATGAAAAAGTAGCGTGTGGTCTTTTCTTTCCAAAGTTCCTTTGTAAGAGCATTATTCTATATTCATTTTTTTTTTCAATTTTATATCCTTTGATCACATTTGGAATTTTAAATAATTTTATCTAAATATTTCATTTATGAAATCATTTAAAAAATATAATATTATTCGATATGATTTATCATTTAAATATAAGAAAGTTTAAGATAAAGAATAACATTGTTTATTGACGTTGGAAGGTACATTCCTTCTTTGCTCTGCAATCTTGATGCAGAGGAGCTAAAAGAAAGGTATATAGTTTTCACAACATATTGTAGTAATCATTTTTAGACCCAGCTTGTAATCTAATTACCAGCTCATGTTTGCACAAATTTGAATGTTCAGTACATTGAAGATCGAAAGCAATCATGTATGCATGATTGAAATGATGGAGTAACCAACCGTGGTTGACCACATGATCATTTCTCTGTTCCTTCCTGAAGATGATGTCAACACGTGGTAATTGACGAAGGCGGGTGTTGTGATTACATAATAGGCCACCAGGAAAATTCGTGAAGGTGAAGAAGAACTAGAGACAAGGAGCTCTAATGCGGCATGCCTGAACTTGAAGTAACGACATCAGTTAAACCATAAAGCACATAATATAGTGGAAAATATTGTTGAACTTCTTAAAAACGGAAACTTCAGGTTCTTCATTGACATAGGTTCACTTTTTTTCATCTGTGGGGTTGTAGCCTTGAAGTTTATTATAATTTATTGTTAATCGTGTTCCTGAAAATGACAAGAAAAAAAGATTGAACCCCTAATAGATCATCATCCTTTTTGTAACTGCCGCCCTGATAATGTTCTCCCCGTGAGTCATCTGGAAAACATTATTGCAAACATTTTGGTCAGTAAAATCCACCTTGTACCAGGGAGTTTGGTGTGTGCAACACCATCATTCCGACAATATGCATCGCCCTTGTTTAAGTTGAGACTCCAGTAAACGAAATCAATAAAAGGACATAGCAGAGAATGGTGGACTTGAGAAGTGGTGTGTAACATGGTCGAGTTTAGTCATCTCAACTAAATTATCGCTCCTTAGAAAATGAAAAAATATAAATAATTAAATGCGCCTTAAAAAGATAAAAAATTAACCAATGAGCTCTAGCACAAATTCCTTTTTTTATAAGAAAAGGTGAAGAGTATATCTGTGAGTTCAAAACCGACAAAGCATGAGTGCAACAAAAAGAAAAAAAAAATAGAATATGTTGTAAATAATGTAATGCCCTAGATCCCACATGTATGAATTATGATATCGTTATGTTAAATCTCACATTGGTTCGGGAAAGGAGGGATAGGCTTTAAAGACTTGAGAGTGTTTAATGATGCTCTTCTAGCAAAAAATGGTTGGAGGATTATGCAGAACACTGAATCTTTACTCCATAAGATCTTCAAAGCTCGATATTTTCCTAAAAAACACTTCTTAGATGCTGCATTGGGTTATAACCCCTCTTTTGTATGGAGAGGTATTTGGGGAACAAAGCACAAACTACAAGAGGGCTGTCAGTGGAGAATTGGCTCTGGAAAGGAGGTGAGGATTTGGACAGACTCTTGGGTTCCTGGCTTTACTAGTATTGCTGGGCAACAAAACAGTCCCTCTCAATATGGGAATGCAGAACTGATAGGGGATGAAAGTGCAACTGTTAATTCCTTATTTATTGCAAATCAGAGAATGTGGGATGTGGGTAAAATTACTTCACTCTTTAGACCAGAAGTAGCTCTTCACATTACAAAGATTGTGCTCAGCCAAGACAGAGAGGATCTAATCTGCTGGAAGAAGGAAGCAAATGGTATTTATACTGTCAAAAGTGCCTACAGACTGTTTAAAGATTTAAGTTCAGGTAGACAGAATGGGGAATCCTCAAATGCTGGTTTATTAAGGAAAATGTGGAAAGCTATATGGAGCATGAAACTTCCTGTAAAGGTGAGGATCTTTGCTTGGAAGGCTGTCAAATGAATCCTACCCACAAAGTCAATCTAAAGAAGAAGAAGGTGTTAGCAAAGGATGGTTGTGTATTCTGTCATGCTGAAAATGAGGATACTCTTCATGCTCTTTGTTCCTGCCCAGCTATCAAAGAGGTCTGGTCTCTCTATTTCCCATCAATGGTTCTTATGAAGGAACATGATATGTTCCTGGATGTGGTTCTGAGGCTGCAACACAATAAGAGACACGAAATGCTTGATCTGTTTTTCATAATATGTTGGAGCTGCTAGTATAGAAGAAATATGAAGATGTTTGAAGATAAGGTAATGAGTATTGATGCTATTCTGGGAAATGCTTTGGCAATGCAGAAATCGTACAAAGAGCTCAAAAATAAACCTATTTCTGTTATTAGAAATCAGTACAGGTGGGAACTTCCACCTCCTGGAGTTTTCAAACTAAATGTAGATGGAGCCTTTTCTTCATCCGGTTCTGTAGCTGGTATAGGAGCTATTGTTAGAGACTCTAAAGGAGAGGTGATCATGTCTACTGCAAAGAAAGAATGTTCTGCTATGACTGTTGTGGAAGTTGAGGCTTTAGCTATCCTCCGAGGTTTGCAATTCTGTATCCATCTTGGGATTAATAACCTGGTTATTGAAAGTGATTCTCAGTTGGTTGTCACTGAGTTTAATCAGCAAGGCTCATCAAAGGCTACTTTTGGCAATGTCATTCGTGAGGCAAAGGAGTTGATGACTCGGTTCAGTATCTGTGATGTGCAACATACTTATAGAAACTGCAATGTAGCAGCACATTTACTTGCCAAATATGGTTTAAATGTTCAGAATGTTAGCTTATGGTGGGGTGCATACCCTGGTGTAATTTCTAATATTCTTTGGTTTGATTCTAATACTTTGTAAGCTTTATGGGTAATGAAGTATGTTTTCCTATAAATAATAAAAAAAAAATCTCACATTGGTTCGTGGAACTGGACTTTATTATGATTTCAATGAGCTCCAATAGTGACTTAGATTAGTCCTTTTAGAGTATAAATGTTGTTGTGGCTATTACTTCCCTTAGATCACTACAGACAAGCAAAGCATCGAAGCAACCATGCATTTCCAATTGCTAAGGCAGTTCCAATGTATTGAATTGTGCCATGATCTTTTACCCATTTTTTTTTGGTAATTAATAAGATTTTTATTACCATAAATAGGCATAGCCTAAGTACACAGGAAAGTATACAAGAGGAAATACCAGCATAAAGTGACTGAAAAGATAGAAAAAACTAGAAAAACTCCAACACATCATCACCATTCATTATGTTAGTCTTAGCCCAAAGACAGTTTTAAAGAAAAATTCCCTAATTTCATGCAACGATCATTCTTTGTCTTCCAAACAACTCCAATTCCTTTCTAGCCATAGATCCATATCAAGCACGAAGGAATCATTTTCCAAATGGCTGCAAAAGGTAGACTCCGCCCAGCATACTTCCAAGAAGCTAGTAAATTCACCACATGCTTTTGCATCACCCAAGAAATACCCATCCTTCCAAAAATGGCATTCCACAAACTTTTAGCCACCTCACAATGGAGAAACAAGTGATTAACTGATTCGGCATCTTTCTTGCACATAGATCACCAATCAACAATACAAAGACCACGCTTTCTTAGATTTTTAGTGGTCAGAATTTTATCATGAGACACTAGCTAACAGAAGAAAGCTACCTTCTTCAGCACTTTAACTTTCCAAATACTTTTCCAGGGGCAATCACATACACCTTGGCAAGTTAAAGCATTATAAAATGAGTGAACCGAGAAGCTGAAATTTCATTCATGAATCCACAACAATCTGTCTACACACGAAAAATTTTCAACTCATATAATCTGCAAAAAAAAATATGCAATTACATTAACTTCCCAAGCATTTACATTTCTCAAGAAGTCAACAATCCATTGAATGCTATTATTCAAAAAAGAGAATGAATCAACCACAGTTGCATCTTGCTGCCTTGCAAACTGATAAAGTGAAGGAAATTCACCCTTGAGAGTTAACTCTCCACACCAATTATCATGCCAAAAGTGAATTCTTGATCCATCCCCCACCTTAAATTTGACATGTTTAACAAACTCCCCCCAACCCATTCGAATTGACTTCCATAATCCCGTCCCATAAGCTCCTTTTACTTCATTTGAACACCAACTACCCCCACATAACCCCATATTTAACATCTATCATATTTTTCCATAATGCATCTCTTTCTACATGATATCTCCATAACCATTTCCCACAAAGAGCTTTATTAAAAAGCCTCAAGTTACGCACACCCAAACCACCATTTAAAATCGGTTGACATAACTTATTCCAACTCATCAAATGAAATTTATTTTCCTCCCCTTTACTTCCCTACAAGA
Source organism: Carya illinoinensis (assembly GCF_018687715.1). NCBI lineage: Eukaryota > Viridiplantae > Streptophyta > Magnoliopsida > Fagales > Juglandaceae > Carya > Carya illinoinensis. Next base: position 37,321,253 of record NC_056759.1, on the reverse strand, counting down.
AATTCCTATAGTTCTTTTCAATTTTCATTAAAACCCCAACCGATAGAGGAAAGAGAGAAAGGAAATAAGTTGGAAGATTTGACAGCGTATTCTTGATTAAAGTGATTCTACCCCCTTTAGAGAAATATAATTTTTTCCAGATGGTTAACCTCCTCTCAATTTTCTCAATCACTCCTTCCCAAACTGAAACAGATTTATGCAAGGCACCCAAGGGAAAACCAAGATACGTCCTAGGCAGCAACAATATTTTACACCCAAAAATATTAGCCAGATTTGAAATATTTGACACGGCCCACCAGAACTATTCCAAACTTGGTCAAGTTAAATCTCAAGCCAGGCATAGCTTCAAAACATAGCAAAAGAGCTCTTAAGGACCAAAGTTGTTCCTGATTGGCTTCACTGAAAATTAATGTGTCATCAGCGTCTAACATGAAGGAAGAACAAGATAAAAAAAAAAACGATTCAGACTCTCTTTGCGAGGCACTTATGAAACCAGATTATAAAAGAAGGAAACAAAGACATCTACTAGACCAGAGTCGTTGAAAAAGAAAACCCCAAAATCATTGAAGGCTGAATTAAAAATTGCAAAGAAGCTTCTTGGTAGTAAATTTTTGAACTCCAAAAAAGATAAAGGTGGTCCACAGGCTTAGTGGAAACAAAGAAAGAATAATAAGCATGTATTGAAGGGTAACATAGAAAGCAGCAATGGTGGAGGAGAGGTTAAAAAGCTGAATTCTAGAGAAAAAGGCAATGAGAAGAACATCAATTATGAAGAGCATAAGGAGAAGAGCAATCAGCCTGAAATTAACCAAGAGAAGAAGATCATTGAGTTGGAAAAGCACAAACAAAAAGAGAGAAACGAAGGAAGACATTGTATGTCAGATGGTAGTACTGAGAGTTGAAAGAACAAAGACCAAGCCAGATTATTTTTGCTATCATGTAATAGGTGTTACAACAAATAAAAAGGATGTTGTGATGGGTATCAAACCTGGGATTAAAATTTTTCGGCTTTCGGTGGGGCATTCTTTGTTCAGCTCAGACTTGCTTGGAGCTTGAGTTTTGTATCTAATTATTGTAATTTTATTCATCTATTTTGGTAGATCTAGATACTTATGAGTTATTATTTTTCAAGTGCGATTCACTATTGAGAAAGATTGTCTTCCACTACTTGAGGTGTTTTTAAGAAGGCAATTAAGGAAAAGTATAATGAAAAGCACAAATTCAAAACAGAACTTACTGTTAAGCAAGTGAGATTCACTTTTTTTTTCTCCGATGGTTTGGGTCATTATTTCTTTTGAAATATTAGCATTCAGAAATTTTGTAATTTTTCCCTTCGAGCTAGGAATCTTAAAAAACTTTTTTGATTGGCTAAAGTTCATTCAACTCATGTGTTGCCTATCTACTCTCCTTAAGTCGCTAGAGTTGGTGACAGGAAAGTTCATGAAAGAGTAAGAGAAGTGTGGCCCCGTTATAGAAGGAAACACTTGCTAGGGATCCTTATACAAATGGTGATTCTAGCATATTTCAGTTACCATCTTATGAAAGGCATCATCAGTGTCTGTATACAGAGACATGGCAACTCTACCAAGAGAGGAGACTCCTCAAGACTTTTACTCGGTTGGAAAGGACTATCGAGCTTATGGTCCTGTGGGAGAGCACTTCTAAGACAACCTGGCCTTTTACATATAAATGTTGTCTCCACACAAAGAGAGACTATTCATGCCGATTCTCTCTACTTGAATGAGAGAGAGTACCATGCTTATGGTATTGGTGCTAGACGTGAAATGCCGTCCATTGTACCTTTTGCAACTGCAACATTTGCTATTGACTCAGGCCCCTATACAAAGGATCCATGGTTATCATTATGGTGTTTCATCAGGTTCTTATCCTATTGGTGGTACGCACCCAATTGAGAGTGCCAATTTACATCAGACAAAAACTGATCGAGTGGGTAGTTTATACTCTACATATTAGGGGTGCGGGGTACACCCCTCCCCGCCCCCCGCCCCGGCATGGGGCGGGGGGGAAAATCTTCCCCCGTCCCCCGCCCCCAGTGTGCGGGGGCGGGGTACCCCGTCCCGCATAGCGGGGTGCGGAGTGGGGGGGCAATTCGTCCACCCACCCGGCCCCCTACTGGGTGGGCAGCGGAGAGAACGAGAGCGAGAGAGAGGAGAGTTCGTGTTCGGCAGCTTCGGCTGACTCAACAAGAGAGACAGAGAGTGAGAGCACTGAGAGTCTGAGAGTGAGAGGAGACTGTGGAGAGAACGAGAGGGTTCCAGAAGCCAAGGTGAAGGGGTCGAGGCCGTGTGTGGGGGGGGGGGGTTGATTAAGTGACTTAATGAAACCTGGTCGCCCTTATTAAAACGGCGTCGTTTCATTAAACTAGGGGTGCTACCCGCCCCCGCCCATGCGGGGGGGCTTTGTTTGCCCCCGCCCCCCGCCCACTTCAAGAACATTATGTTCAATTGGGCTAAAAAAAAAAAATTGTCCAAATTATTATATAATTAAATCGTAAATTAAAATTTATATATATAATAATAATTTAAAAACTAATAGCATAAAAATTATGTTATTAATTTTTAAATTTGTTAGACTTGTCACAAGAGTCACAAGACAGTAAGTCCCATATTGTTCAAGTAAGACTCTTGTATGGCCTTGGAGTCCTATTTAAAGGTGACCTAGGGTGCTCATGCCATATGCAATCTTGTTCACAAGTCTCACTCTCTTGTAACTCTTGTGAACAAGTCTAACAAATTGTAATATATTTTTGAGATGCACTAGGTACAAGCGGGTTGGGCACCAACCCGTGTACCAATTTGCTTACGTGGATTATTTCAGTAGTCAGATGCTAATTTTATTATAAAGAAAAATAAAATGCCCCATTTCAGTTGGCCGCCCCATTTCAGTTGGCCACCCCATTTTTTCATCTCCCCGCCTCGCTCATGCGCACCGTTTTATTAAAACTCAATTTCCACCTCAGTGTAGGTGCGCGACTTGGTACGCGAGTTGCCTGCAAAGAGACTTTTCCTATATTTTTATATATATACAATTTGAAAAATATATAAAAATTGCAGGGTGGGGGAAAAGCGGGGTGGAGTTGAGCCCTGCCCACCCCTCGCCCCCGCTTAGTGTCTTTCATGCGGGGCGGGGGACCCCGCCCCAGCATGTGCGGTGCGGGGTACCCCGTCCGCCCATGCGGAGGCGAGGCGGACGGGGGCGGGGGTAGCGGGGGGCGGGCCCCCGCTGCCCACCCCTACTACATATGTTGCTGATGCTTTACTGCACAAAGACAAAACACGTTATTATCAGGCTGCCCGCCCAACTAAAGCGGTGCTTGTGCCAGTTTCATCTCAATACTCTTTTGCTGGTCTATCATTCCTACACCTCTGACTGAATTTGCATCTTGAACATATATATCCATTTGTATTTGGACTCCTGTTTATTGGCTCTTGATGTGCATACGAGGCAATCTTCAGTTGCATAATGTATGGATGAGGGAACATGGGCTCCAAATTTGTACGAAATTGAGTGTAAGTGGCATTTTGGCACCCATCAAAGTTCTTTGGATACCTTTTATCTTGTCAAAGACTTGGAAGTGCTCTTTATTGATATATTATTATTTTCTTTTCTTTCATTTTTATATTCACAATGATACTCCTTTTTGTTTTTTAATCTTCTTGAACTCTATTTGGCAATTGCGATTACTTTTGAAACAGATAAAAAATGTGGGACAATCAAACTTGGTCGATTAGTTGGTCAATGTTCTTGGGCTATCGATTGCACATTGTATGACATTTATTCCTGAATTGCAAGGTAGCTAGAAACCTTGAATTTATTTGTAAATTGGTTCGTGAGTGCTCTTAACTTCATCCTATACATTTGCTCAAAAGTAAAGCCTTGTTGGACAACCAATTGGATATTCAATAGAAGGAGGAAAGAAAGAAAGAATTCAAATTCAAAATAAGAATATTCAACCCTTCAAATATCTATTCTATTCATTCGTCACATCCAATTAAAATGAAAACGACCATTACATTAATGACTTGGAAGGTACATAGAGATTAGAGAGGATCACGGGCATCTATTGGTGGATTCTCCAAGAAAAAGTTGCACTCAATCGTTCAACATGTAATTTGATTAAATTACATCATACCCATATTCTCAAGTGAAAAAGTTGTACAATTTTGAGATATAGGAAATGGCAAGTACCACAAATTTTACTTAAGAAAAAGACTCAACAAACTTGGTGTGAATGGTGACGTTTGTTGATGTGAATGGTGACGCAGGAATATAATAAATATTAATTTGAGTTTTTTAAGCAAGAAAACCTATGAATAGGCATTTAATAAGTAAATTTTATCCTTCCCTCAACAATTTGGTGGGTAAATAGATTTTATTTTATCCTCATATCAATAACCTTTAGGTTACTCCCATATAAAATTTAACATGTGTTAACAGAGAAGCTGCTCTAGATCTAATTATGCTCCTTTATCTTTTTACTCCAAACTAAAAAGAAAAAAAAAATTCTATTGATAAAAAAAATTCTACTTTAAGATTTAAATTTATAAATTTTTTTAAATAAATTTAAATCTTATAAATTAACATACTATCAATAATATAGATAATGTATTTTATCAATAATATGAATAATGCAGAGTCTTTGTGCCAACTTACCAAGCAAACGATAAATACTAATAGGTAGCATGCCCTATTCGGCTTTTCAAAATTTTGATGCACAGATCCCCTGGAATACGGAAAATTGGAAGGTTAAATTCAACTTACCATAGTCAGCCAAGGTACCTTGAGAAATGTGTAGAATCCTGATAATGTTTAGAATTTTGATAATGGGTCTCCAACATTTCTTCTAACACCGTATTTTTATTTTATTTTATGATTAAATAAATATTTATTATTATTGTAAATTTGTTTTTTACACTTGTCGAATCCAAATTTAAATCCGAATCGATAATATATTACCTTAAAGATCCTGTCGAGGGTCGACCTCCTTTTAATTAATTTTTGAAAAATACTACTCTTCGGATAGCTTTCACCAAGAGTTACTATTAGGATTTTTTATTTTTTATTTTTATTGTTATTTTTATTTAATCATTAAATAAATATTTTTTTATAATATTAAATATTTTTTAATTTTTAAAAAATATTTAAAAATATTAAATATAAATATATATAATTTTTAAGCCAAAAGAAAGAAAAAACCTACACAAAATGAAAAGGAAGTAGCGGGAGCTCTTATATGTAGCTGTAGAGCTTTGGTAGTAAGATTAGAATTTTAAATTTTAAAATAAAATATTAAATATTTTAATATTATTATTATTTTAAAATTAAAAAAAAATTAAATTATTTATTATATTTTATATTAAAATTTTAAAAAATTATAATGATAATATAATAATTTTAAGTTTGAGTTGGAAATTCTTAACTGCCAAACCATAATTTTTATTTCCATTAATGTCTTGAAACTTCGATCGGGGTTCATATCCTTTAATTAATTTCTATTTCCATTATTTTGATGAGTTCGGGAGTGGTGGACGACAGGGGCAGCTGGGTTTCCACTTCTCTTCTTCTTCTGTCTTAGGATTGGATTTTCTGTAATGGTAGGACCGTAGGTGTTCTGTATAATTTGGTCTCCCAACAAATCAGTGATTTGGAATCATCTCTTCCCTTCCGTTTCCTTTTGTTTATGGAGATTTACGCTTTCTTTCTCATTTATAGTCAACGCTTATCTTTTTTCCCTTTATGATGGCACCCATGCATTTCAGATGTTTTTAGCTATTGAATTCCCATCCTGTTTCATGGGCTGGAATCATTCCATGTGCTTATATTGGCCATCAAACTGAGTGGCGAGTGTTGTAATTGAAAAGAATGACAAGTGACAATGGAGGATGGAGATGCGAAGGTTAGGGTTCAGAAACCCATATCGGGTCTCGGGAAGCTTCGGAGATGGAGGGAATCTGAATGTAGAGTTCGAAACGCACCGTGTAGCAAACCCAATGAAACGCACCGTATCATTTTCCACATGGATCCCGTCAGTTTTTCGTGCGCAACTTCCTGCGCAAGTCCGTCCCCTGGGGCGTGCATCCATCATTTTCCTTTTTCGGTTTTCCTCTGTTTTTTGTTTTACCGCATGATTGCTCAAAGGGAAAAAAAAAGTTGTCAAGGGAATCCGCGTTTCGTTGAGTCCTAAGAAAGAAACAACTGTTGTGGTTGTGAAGAAAACACCTCCTAATTCGTAAAAGATTCTACATTTTCATAGGTTCCTGCAAGGAAAGAAGGAAGGAAACACTCCATCGTATACGTAGGAAACTGCTTGTTCTCCCCTAATAAATACAGCAGAGCAGAGATAGACAATCCTCCACAATCACAATCCTCAACACACGTTTTCTCTGAAGTGGGTTGCGATCCAAACACATAAAAAAAAATATTCCTTTTTGTATGTTTAGATACAAAGGACAGGCCGAGTTTGAAGAGCTCTGAAAATTTTTTAGAGGATAAGTATATAACTTGTCCAGGGTTTTAAATAGAGAGGAGAAAACGAAAACAAAAAAGGAATCTCATTTGGGCTTGAGAGAGAGAGACAGATGGGGAACTGCTATTCGGACGTGGAAGGAGGAAAGCAAGCCGTGGGTGGGGTCCAACAGAGCCCCACAACTACCAACAACAATGCCGGCCACAACGACGCCGTTGAGTTCTTCTACAGGTCTCGGGGTCTCCATCAACACTTCACCCGAGTCGAGGTAGTGGCTGCGATTCTAACGCCTATCTATATATATATATATATATATATATTACACGCACACAGAACTGTATTATGCATTTGTATTAGCTGTGCTGCTCTCTATTATCTACCCCACATTGACTCAGACTTGATATTCTTTACTCTGTTTATCCCCACGTTGGCTGAAATTCGTATCGTTATTTATTTTCTATCCCAGATTGGCTTAGGTTCTTACCATTCTCATTTTACTTGATTATTATGTTGGCCATTGCCCATAAAATACAATGAGAACAAGAATAATATGAATACGATTATTATTTTTTTTAAATTGTGGTTACTTTTTTTCTTCTCCAGTAAAGTTTCTCCCCTGTAATGATATTCTTATACAAATGCAAGGTACAAAACTTGATTGAAAAAAGGTTATTCAGAAAGAGTAAATAATAAAATAATAAATATTTTGTATTCGTGTTAGTGTTATGGTTTTGTTTACAATACATATATGTTTAAAATTATCAAAGAAGTCATTTTCGTCGCATGGTAGAGGATCGGTTTGTGTGTATTTCAAAGGTGCTGAAATGTTACATCCTTAACGCTCTTCAAGCTATGAGTTTCGCTTGATAAATGAAGCATGCGGGGCATGCAGCGCAATATTGACTGTGATATTCTATCATTTAAATGTTTGGCCTATTACTAGTTTCTCAGAATCAGGAAAGGATAGCATGGTCGGGGTGCCATGTGTTTTGGCGCTTAGATAAAGGATGATGTTTTGATTGACTAAATTGATACACCACATAGTAACCAACTTCTTGAATTTAAGACTGCAGTAAACGGACCTAGATATTTTAACCGAATATTAGTAAATTGGAGACTAATGAGGTTGTATGAAGCAACATGTTGCCTTTTAGTATTGTGCAGGAGTTGAATATTTCTCATTTTTAAGTGCCAAAGGATGAAGTGCCACCTAATTCTTGAAAAGGGTTACCTGCCATTTCTTTCATCTCCAATAGATGGAAATTGTGCAGTTCTGTTGCCCCTTACTAGAAAGAAATGGGTGGAATAACGGCAAGTTCCAAAGCAGTATATTGCCTGAGAAAAATTTTACATGGGATGGGATCGGTTATCAGTATTATAAGAGATTTCGACATTTGGAATTGTTATTTTTTCTGCATGCGTGGCTCTTTTGTTTTTGTTTCTTTTTATTTATGTTTGTACTGTTAACTCATTTGTTTTGCCTTTTCAAAATGTATTCATGTATTTTAATCTGTGCTGCAGTTATCCCTATCAGCAATTAACTTGCGAGATCGTGACATCATTTCAAAGGTATTCCTCTAAACATAACCATATGTTTGATAGTGATGTTTACTGAGGGTTTATACTAGCGTCTTTCCTTTGCCAAATCATTTGTTTAACTGCTCTAATGTCCAACTTCATCACCTATATATTTTCTATGCTTAGCATGGATTGGAAATTATGATCCAAACCACACTTCGAATTTGTATGAATTCAAGACTCTGGTATAATATTTCTCGAGTTAACATAATTCTATGAATTAATCAATTCTAAATTTTGGGATAACTATCACAATTTTGGTTCATTATGTTGAAGTACATTTTTCTATGTGAGTTTCACTTCAAGATACAACCAAAATAGAGGGGGATATGGGCATGTGGGTTTGAGGAACTTAGGGGTACTCACCATCCATGCAGAGGAAACAGTTGCATCAAGGAGGGTTGTTGAGATGATGCTCCATTGTTCTTACTTGGATAACAAGGACATATTTTCTAAAAGTGTATGTATTTGCAAAGCTTTATGTTACGTATGCATGTATATTTGTTGTTTGTTTCATCCTTAAAATTCATCACTTTATTCTAGGACCCTTTTCTAAGAATATCTAGAATTGTGGAGAGTGGAGGCTCCATCCCAATATGCAAGACTGAAGTAGTAAACGACAATTTAAATCCAAAATGGAAACCCCTATGCCTGAGTATGCAGCAGTTTGGAAGTAAGGTAAACTTGTCACCTTATGATTTGGTCACACTATATTATAGGATATTCTGCTATTTGGACGATTAAGAAGATGCATGTGGTGCATGAAATTTGACTTGTTGCAGGATAACCCATTGATTATCGAGTGCTTTGATTTCAATAGCAGTGGCAAACATTCGCTTATTGGGTAAGTGGAATTTAGTTAATCTGCGGATTCATTTTTGCTTGGTTTCCCTTGTTATCTGAGTTTAGTCTCTGGTTCTAAAGAAGATACTGTTCTTAAATTTACCATATCAATAAACTTCAAAAGTCAGTGGCCGACCTGGAAAAACTTCAAGAAGGTAAAAGTGGTGAAAATCTTACTATAACATCTCATCATGGTCACAATAAGGTACCTATTCATAATTGCAGTAGAATTTATTAAAATATTTCAGTTTATTCGTTTTATTTGAATTTGCATTTGTTCAATGATTCATCAATATAGGTTTTGAAGGGAGAGCTCTTTGTGGATCAATTTTGTGAGAAGGAAGAATACAGCTTTCTTGATTACGTTTCTTGTGGATTTGAGCTTAACTTTATGGTTGCAGATGACTTTACAGGTAAGTAATTTCTAGAGGACTATTTATACATGTGGTAATTGATTTTTTTTATTTTTTGTTCTCTTTTTTCTGGTTGTAAATGTTTCGCCCGAATGTCTTATTCATAATTTGAATAGTCAATTTTAATTTGTCTAGCCTCAAATGGAAATCCTCAGAATCCAGATTCTTTACACTACATTGATCCTTCTAGCCAGTTGAATTCTTATCAGAAGGTGAGTCTGTGCATCCTGATCTGGTGCTTTCAACAACATATTATTTTGACTCCAAAACTAGTATAGGCAAATTGTTTGGATCGATTGGCATGGAAATTTGCCTCATGAGTTGTATTTTCATTATGAGATTGACGCTCAAATTTACCTCCCCACATATAACACTGACCTGAGAAATTTGTTGTTATCTTGATTTGGTTTATATATATATATATATATATATATATATATATATATTATGAAGTTTGGTCCATAAACAAGTCTCTAAATTGCTTTCTTTTATTTATGTTATAACTCAATTTGATCAAGTGGCTCGTTTTCAATATCCAATTTGCTTTCTTGAGCTTTTGAGAAAGACAAGTTTATTTGTTCTGGTTTGTTAAGTGGGCCTTCTATTAGCCTGTATTTAAAGAAATTATTGTTGATGGGTGAAGTTATTATCTGCTTGATAACTGAATTTTTTTCAGGCTATAATGGAGGTTGGGAAGGTCATTCAATTTTATGATTCTAATAGGCGCTTTCCTGCTTGGGGCTTCGGTGGGAAAACATTTGATGGAACCATCTCACATTGCTTCAACTTGAATGGAAGCGCAGGTAGCTTTGAGGTGAGGAAGCCCATTTTATAATTTATTGTTTCTTCGTCTCTGATGCAACATTTTGGTTTGCATGTACTGGCATTTCCATAGAACTATCGCCATCTTGTTTGCCCTCCTACAATTCTGTAGTTAATCCCTGATTTTTGTTTGTTTCAACCTGTTTATCTCATCATTGTTTGTTCTTAAAAATTTAATGTTTATCTTCTTTTCTTTGTTTGCGTTTTTTTCTTCCTCTACCACTTCTAGTTATGAATAGAGTGTCATAGTCAGCTTCAACCAAATAAGTAAGAAGTTGGTAAAAGCATTAGTTGAAAAAACACCGAGTATAGATTAACCATAACACATGCAAAACTGTTATATACAATAATTTTAGATATGCAATTAATAGGCTTTAGAAAGTCTTTATGGTCCTTCAAAATTTTTGTAAGTAAATGAAAACTATGAAAATCAAATGGATCGAGTTATCACCCAATACCCTTCATAATATTATGTGTTACACTCTACGGTACTTTTTTTCTTCCTTGTACAATTGTTAACATAATGAAAATGATATGTACCGTATAAGACTCATTGAAATCAAGTGATTTTTCATTGTTGCATAGCATACATATCATCCTTATGAAAACTACATGTTCATACTCCTCAAGTAACGCATTTAGCTTCTAATTTTCAATAGGTCGAAGGAGTTGAAGGCATCATGTCTGCTTATGCAAGTGCTCTACATAATGTTACTCTGGCAGGACCAACGTTGTTTGGCCAAGTGATTAAAAGAGCTGCTCAAATTGCAAGCAAATCCGTTTCATACAACAGCAAAAAGTACTTCGTCTTGCTCATTATTACGGTAAATAGAATAGTTGACTTCATAATTTGATGCCTCTTTCCACCTTCAATCCTTCGTTTGGTAATCAAATAAATTGTCACCTTTTCTATGATGGAGTCCTTACAGACCTCCAAGAAACGAAAGACGCTTTGGTGAAGGCATCTGATCTTCCACTATCAATTCTTATAGTGGGAGTGGGAGGTGCAGATTTTGGACAGATGGAGGTATGGATTTGTTTTTCTAGAACTTGAACTTACCCTCATGTGTTATTATGTCATCTAACTTAGTTTTTGTGACAGGTCCTTGATGCTGATAAAGGACAACGATTAGAGAGCTCTACAGATCGTGTTGCTACACGTGAATTGTACAATTTATTCCAATGCGAGATGTTCATGGTAAGTACATAATGGCATGCGCACGTATGGAGCTAAAAATTGGGTCAAGATGCATGTCTTTACCAAACCGAAAGAACTGTCATAAAAGGTCGTTTTTGGTGCAATTCAACTAAAAGATTGTGGTCTTGTGACTCAGAGCCACAGTGGTAATGATGCACCATAATTAACTGCTTTGGAGTATTGGGAGAGTCCCATGCTCACATCTTCCCTATTCTCAGAATAATAAACAAGAACACATGTTTGCTTTTAGCAAAAAAGAAGACAGTCTATTTCCCGAAAAAGGATGGAAACTGTTGAGGAAGGTGACTCATGGGCCTCATGCACCAATCAAAATATTGATCTTGTGGTGGTGGATGGTAGATCGGCAAGTAGCCAAATCAAAGATAAGGCACGTGGTGATCATAAGTGGATTGACAAAAATAAATCGAGAGTTCACACTTCCAGCCAAATGGTGTCAGGGTAAGGAAAATGGAGGTGAAAACAAAATGAAACGACTGGAAAACACTTTAGGGACTGGAGGTGCAAGTAAAGGAGAGTTAACTATTGAAAAGAGAGCAGTCGGGGGGAGGGGGGGGCGAGTGCCACCGATGCCTGTTGTTGGTGGCGAGTGGTAGTATGTGTGGTTGTTTGGTACCTGGGTGCGGTGGCTATGGGTGATCAAATGGTGGGGATTCTATATATGGTGGGCTAGTGGTGGTTGGAACCGGTCAGATAGCAGTAGAACTAACCTCCAAGACTAAACAAAATAGAGACAAAAGAAGGAAGAAGATTAGGGGAAATTTAAAAAAAAAAAAAACTAGAGAAATGGAATGAGAAGATCTAGAATGGGGAGAAGATTGAGGAAGGAATGAGAGAAAGGGAAGGGAGAAGTTGGGAGGTACTTCGTTCTTCACAGCGTGAGGTTGGGAGGGAGAGTTTTTTAGAGACAGTTAAGAGCTTTTTTGTGGAGAGAGAGAAAGCAACAAAACCACATTGTTAATTGCAATGCCTAGCTAGATAATTATTCAATGATGGAGTGAAGAAAGGATTAAAGGATGGGTTTGAACACTAAAATTGTGTCTGACGGAGATGTTGCATGAACTGCTGTTGCCATGCACCACTGTCCTGGTCCTTTATTTTCCATCTTTTTTTGTAACTCTTTATGGATTAAACATTGACCAACACCAAACAGCTTGGCTCCTTCATTTACAACCCAAAAGTCAGTTCTACTTCATTTTTCAGTTGACGTTTGTATCATCTGTTTGGGCCTATTGACTTTTGTATCAAATGACATGAACTGTTTCCTTTTACTTTTATCTTGTTGCAGCTGTTTTGTTTTTGCTTCAACCCCATCTTATAACTTCAACTATAAATTAATCATTGTGTGGTATGTGTAGGTGGGCAGATTTCTGTGGTCCAGGCGCTTTTGGAAGAGCTATCAGGACAGTTCTTGACGTACATGCGGTGCAGAGATATCAAGCCACGCCCTCTCCATGAAGCCCAAATGTCTGGTACTTGAGTATAAGTACCAACTCCACAAAAGGTCGATATATATCGACGACACACACAGGTTGGATAAGGGTCAAATAAGGTATGATACATACCGCTGATCAACAACAATTGCCAAGGTTTTCTAAAGGCTATCCCACCGATAGATTGACCTGCTTGAAAGTAGGTATTGTTTCATTTTTCCTTCGTGGGTGTGGGCAAGGAGTTACAGTTTTAATTCCAAGAACGAAATAGGAGGGTATATGAGATTGTTCGATGTCCCTCTCTCCCCTATTGAAAGAAACCCCCACCGAGAACCTCTTCTTTTGCTCCAATTTTTCTTTTAATCCACTCGAGCCATTATAGGCCAGATACATTGTATTTAATCTATTCCACAATCTCACTTGCACACCACCAATGGAAGCATCAATTCTTCATCAACCTCTTCCACCATCCAAACGAAGTCTTCCGCATGTGCGTGGTTGTCAAAAGCCATTTGCTGCACATGTAACAATCACCACATGCATGCCGCCCATATGGTATTGATTTTGGCCTTTTTTTAAAGCCACTCTCTTCTAGTTGGCCGCTGGTTGGCTTACTAGCATTTTTTTTCTTATTTTCTTGATTTTTCAGTCTTTTATTTCAAGAAATTTGAATTTCAAATCTAGGCTTCAATTGCAGCCATGCATGCACCACCCAAATGTCTCCTCATTCAATTTACGACTCACTCTTCTGCTATTTTGATCAATGTGCGTATGAGCAACATGTGCCGTTGTCTGTACATGCATGGTCCTCATGTACCACCACACCACCACAATGTACTCTCCCCTTCACGGCTCTACCTGATCCATACCTACAATTCTTTTAACTTTTATCTCATTGTTTTTCTTCAACTATGGGATCAAACTAATTATCTGATACCAATTTTTGAGTCGTGTTTATTTTCTTGTTTTATCAGTTTTTTTAGGGTGATTGATGGGATATCCCATCCCCTCAAGTTGTATTCATATTTTCTGTACTAATGTAATAATTTTGTCCCCAAAAAGGGGAGCATATATTCAAAGAAACTGGTAAGTGTATCAATATTATTTGATTGTGAGCTTTTACACCAAGTTTTTCTCTTATAACATATAATTGTACACATGGCTATTTTCTTTTGGCCGTAAGAATCCCAATCTAGAGTTAAAAGAGCTAAGCTCAAATAGAAGATTTATGATTTCATTTTTCTTATTTTAGACGTAAGACTTTTAATCATCAATCACCCTAAAGTTTTTGGGAGAAAGCAAATTAGGATGTTATAACAGTTTGTGGTCCTAGCTAGTTTGTTAAAGTGCCTAGTTGAAATTTGAATACCTATTTTCCTTTAATATATGATGATTTTGGGACTATTTTTGAAAAACTATAAACCTATGAGACAGCATAATCTAAATAATTAAACTATTTATCCAAAACAAAATATTAAAAGGGATTTACTATGCATCAGCCACTATTTACTTTCACACCACACACTTCTAGTTTTTTCATAGGGTGTAGGGGTGCTTTTCATGGAGTATATGGATGTTTTTTATAGGGTGTGTGGTGTGGAGTGGTGAATAGTGACTGATGAGAAGAATTTTTCATATTGAAACACATCAATCTCATCCATGTTGGATTACATCTACAACAACGATAACAACAACAGGTCATCTTTAATTAGCATCAGATAATTTAACTAATATAAATATTAAATCTTCTTGTATTCTTTTCACAGTATTTCACGGCACAAATGAGAGGGATTGATAGAATTACAAAGGTGGTGTCTTTTTTTGGAAAAAAAAAGAAAAAAGAAAAAAAAAAGAAGGTCATTTGCATTGTAGTTTTTGAACATGGCATCTCCTTCTCTTCAAAACAATATGTGGATGAAAGAGAAATGATAAGAAAAAATTTTAGTAACAACAATAATAATAACTAGGAGGAGAGAGGAGGCCAAAAATAAAATAAATAAGAGAAAAGAGGGAAGGAGCTCAAAAAGATCTCTTTACAATTAATACATGAGTGCATGAAAAGCAAGAGAATAAAAAGTTAAATAAATTAATGCTCCATGGTCATCTTCCTTGGCAAAATCAAGAACTTATAAGAGATGCAGTTTTTTCTAATCTAATGGTGGACTAGGCAGTCGGGGTTGGAGGCCGTAGCTAATAAAAAGGAATATTATTCGTGCCTCACTACGGCTGCATATTTGTTTCTGGTCTAGTCCTGAACCTGAAAGTCTGAGTGAATTTGGACGGTTATTTACTCGAAACCCAGTTACGGATACCAGTTATTGACTCGGGTATCCGTAATTAGCTTTAACTGAAATGAATTTAAGTAGACAAATGTGATCGTAACTCGAGGTCATAGGATTAATTCCCCTTCCCCAAATGCCCGAGAAAACAAAATCACTTCTCTCTCTCTCTCTCTCTCTCTCTCTCTCTCTCTCAGTTTGTATAACAGTTTCCTCTCTCATTCCCCACTTTGGCTAGATCTGAGTTTTTGTGTTTGTATATCACTTCCCTCTCTCGTTGGTCGTTGCCCACTTTGTCTAAATCTGAGTTTCTGTGTTTGTAGATGTTTTTGTATTTGTAGATCTACCTTTTTGGGTTTCTTTATTTTAAAAATGTTCCAGCAAAACCTTAGTATTTTTTCAAACATTCGATGATTTCTTCTATTATGCACGTCCAAGCACTAAACATCCTTAAATAAAAGATATGTCAGAATGAAGTGAGGATGGAGTGGACTATAAAAGGAGCGAAGGAAGTACAAATGGTTTGTTTTTGCTTGGAGAGAAAGAAATTTAGTTTTCGCTTTTGTTCTCAATAGAAAGCAAATGTTCTTTAAGAAGATTTCTAGTGTTCGTTTTACAAATAAAGGCTGATCCTTTCAAAATATAGATGGTGGCTTGGCTGCCAACAAGCTATTTATCATAATTGAACCTTGGATGACCCCATTGATTGATATGATTATGGGGTATGATGCAGATGCAATCCAAGTGTTTTCATTTTTCTATTTAATTTCCATTTTCAAAATTTCTCTTCCTGTAAGGTGTATCTAGTCTTTTCTTATTTATTTTCCCTAATGAATTCTTACGTATTGAAAAATATCCTTGCTAGTACAAGTGCTCCCAATTTATGTGTTGGGACTCTATTAACAAAGAGTGAGGTTTTATTGGATATTGGAGAAGGCAGAATGACAACTCTTGAACTGAACTTTGAAAAGTTTTAAGAACGGTCTGTCATATATAGAGCATGGAAGACTTTCCATCTTTACCATATGGGGGGTAAATGTTTGGCGGGTAATACTCTCACATTTGTTCCAAGACACGTTTAGCTTAGTAACATGGAGCAGATTTAGAAAATTCTACAACATCATTGAGTGATGATTGTTGCCAAAGAATATCTAGAGTTTTCAAATAATCATGTCTACAATTCTTTTAGACATTCTGTAGAATCTTGCTCAATTCTTTCCTCTTCTTTTTCATCCATGGAGCTGATTTTGATTCTCATTTCATCTTCATAGTGAAGTTACAAGGAAAAAACAATGATATATTGAAGGGGAAAAAACAGTGGGGTTAACTATTGATGCAACCACACATTCATGGGTCATGTTGGGGCTCACAACTATGTTTCTTTTATCTTTTCTCTTTTGCTTGCTATAAACTTTGTTCACTTTTTCCCTTATATTACAACATGCATTTGAGGTTGTTTGATGGGGAAGTGAGTACTTGTAACCTCTTCTATTACTTTTAAGGCTTCTGATGCAAACTATTACTTCAAAGATCTAAACAAGTACTTGAGGTTGACTATAATTTATCACCATTTCAATTAGATTATACCCTTTTCTTTTCAATTATTTCTTGGATAATGATGTTGATTTGTTTTTCTTTGTATTGTGGATTAGGTCTTTGTATTGGGTATAATCTAATTGAAAAAACATGTAAGAATTCATTAGTTAGGGAGAAAAAAAAAAACAAGATGCACCTTGGAAGAGAAATTTTGAAAAAGGAAATTAAATAGAAAAATGAAAATACTTGGATTGCATCCGCATCATACCCATAATCATATCAATCAATGTCATCCAAGGTTCAGTTATGATAAAAAGATTGTTGGCAACCAAGCCACCATCTATATTTTGAAAGAATCAACCTTTATTTGTAAAATGAATACTGAAAATCTTCAAAATTGTCTGAGAGCAAAAGGGAAAACTAAATTTCTTGCTCTCCAAACAAAAGTGAACCATTTGAACTTCCTTCACTCCTTTTATAGTCAACTCCATCCTCACTTCATTCTAACATACCTTTATTTAAGTATGTTTGGTGCTTGGACGTGTAGAACATGAAAAAAATACTAAGTTTTTACTAAAAGATTTTAAAAACAAAGAAACCCAAAAAGACAGATCTACAAATATAGAAACTCAGGTATACAAACATAGAAAATTAGATCTACAAACACATATACTCATATCTACAATTACAAAAACTTAGATATAGCCAAAGTGGGCAATGAGAGAGGAAAGTGATATACAGACAAATAGAGGGAGGGAGAGAGAGAGAGAGAGAGAGAGAGAGAGAGAGAGAGAGAGAGGAACGTACTGAGTGGCAAGAAAAAATCGAGAGAAGAAAGTGACATTAACATATGACGGCCACTGCTAGTCACCAGTGGCAAAGGAATGATTTTAAGGATGCTAGGGTTTCACCGGGGGGGGGGGGGAGAGAGAGAGAGAGAGAGAGAGAGAGAGAGAGAGAGAGAGAGAGAGAGAGAGAGAGAACGGAATTACTAAATCTAGTGTCCATAGAAACAGTAGCCTCATAAAAAAAATATAGAACTTGTTCTGGGCTAAAGCCAAGCACATTCCAGGCAGCAAGCCCTCCCAGAGCAGCTGCAAGTTGCAGGTTTTTTTTCTATTAAACCAAGTGTTGCATCCACCGGAGACAAAAGAGACAATGCTTCAATTTCATTCAGCCTCAATTCATCCAAGGAATAAAGTCTTTGGGGCACCTGCATCATTGACTCCCTTGTATGGTGAAGAACCAATCTTTATCAACTTTGGACAAGTACACAGGGAGAACAACTATCTACTAGCGATATGCAGATACATAAAACTGTAAAACAATGAATTACAACTCTATTTCTAAATCATAAATCAAATGACATCTTCACCAATTTGCAGCTAGACTCATCCAAGATTGCAAAGACAATTTTCTTCTATTTTGCTTCAAGACAATTCAATATTTTTATTTGAACGTTTTATTTTTATGTTCAAATGTGAACATTTGTGATTTGATGTTTGAATGTTTCATTCACACGTTATTGGGTTATTGTTCGAATGTAAAAAAATTAAACTTTCGGAAGGTTAATATATATACGTCAATGCAGAATTGGTGGATCCAATGGTTTGAAGTCAGTGGGGGCAGAGGACCCTTCATTCCCATTAATGTCAGTGAAATAAAACAGTTTAATTATGGTTGCTTGTTGTTTTATGTCTTCTTTACTTTCAAATCTCTCTTCTATGTACGAGAAAATGCCAAAAAAAAAAAAAAGGATTGACATTGTATTGGTTTGAATTATAATCTTCTGATTATAATTTAACCATTTGATCTCGGCCTTTTGATTATGAGTTTTATAACAATATTGTGTTTTTCACCATTTTAGTTTGTACAGGATATAATATAGTTTGTTGTTAAGTCTATTTCTTTTACAAACTACCTGAGGTCATGTTTGGGAAGTGAGGAATTTTCCTACCTTCACTCTTGAGTGGAAGGTGTAGTTTAGGGAGGCAATGCACCACAAACCTATGGCTAGAAATAGTCCACAACCTGTTGCACTACATTGGGAAGCTCCTCCTACCTGGGTGGAGGTTAATTGGTGTTAAGATATAAAATAAATAATAAAATATACCTCTTCCCATCAGTTTAAGCTTTTGGAACAAGTGGTGATTTCACATGGTATCAGAGTAGAGGTCTTAAGTTCGAACCCTGACTCTACACTGTACCCCATTTAATTAAATATTCCACGTGTTGGGTCACTTATTGAGGGGTAGTCTGGCCACACGTGAGGGGAGTGTTAAGATATAAAATAAATAAGAAAATCTACCTCTTCCCATCAACTTAAGTTTTTGGGACAAGTAGTGATTTCACAAGTTGAATTCAAGCTTTCAATCCGAGTTTTGGATCAAAATGCTATTGAAGATAACGAAAGATCTTCATTTAGACGAGCTAAACGGTGTTGAGAGTGTCGTACCCGAAATAGACAGGGAAGGATTTCAACAATTGAAGCATCTTCATATCCAAAATTGTGCTCAGCTTAAGCATATCCGTAACTTGAGGACATCGGTTATCGCGTTTCCTACATTGGAGACATTCGTTCTCGAAAATATGATCCGTTTGGAAGAAATTTGTCATGGCAAACTACCCTTGACATCCTTTAAATACTTGAGAGTTTTAAAGGTGTGATAAGCTGTGAGAAATTAAGATATGTCTTCTTTTCATCCATGGTCAGGGGCCTTCCATTACTCGAAGGATTGGTGGTAAGAAAATGCAACAACATGGGTGCAATAGTCATGCAAGAAGAAGGGCAGGGAATTGAAGATGGAGATATAATCTTGTTTCATCGACTCCAAACCTTGGTGCTAGAGGACGTTCCAAAGTTGGTGAGCTTCTTGAGCACAAAAACTTTATTTATGAGGGATGGCGGAGAAACCATTTCGAAGGGCAACCATGATCCTAGCTTGCCACTTCTACATGATCAGGTACATGAGTTAGTTATGTTGAGGGAAAAATGAGCGTATTGGCATATTCTTGTGAAAACCTGTGTAAAATAGTGTTGTAACAAGTGTTGTTGCGGAAAGGCTTGAAGTGTGCCCGTTATTGGTCAGAACACGTGACTTCGCTCGACCCTCGCTCGACATGCAGCTCGAGCGAACTTAGGCAGATTGCACCGCTCGACCTTCGCTCGACACTGAGCTCGAGCAAACTCAGGTAGAGTCAACTGCTCGACCCTCGCTCGACACTGAGCTCGAGCGAACCCAGGCAGAGTGTGTCGCTCGACACTCGCTCGACACTAAGCTCGAGCGAACTTAGGCAGATTGTGGCGCTCGACCTTTGCTCGATACTTCGCTCGAGCCAATGTTCCAGATCTCTTACAATGTAGGGTTTTGAAGCGCCTCATTTGATGGGAACTATAAATAGAACAGCTTAACTTCTGTTCTAAGTGTGGAGAATCAGAGCAAAAACCCTAAGGGCCTCCAAGAACTTCTTAGAGCAACCTCTTCCCCATTTGGTTGATTCTCTCTTGGATATACACTTCTCCACCACAACATACTCAAAATCAACTCTTACTTGAGTCCATTGAAGTGGACATATTTGTTGGCCGGACGAGTCCGGAGCTGCTATTGATGTAGAGATCGAGAGGTTCTCGTGGGAAGCTATAGGAAGGTTGGAGTTCCGACACTACATGCGTGTAGAGATCGAGTGGGTCACTCGTGGTGTTGAAAGCCAAGTTTAGCTACTACAAAGGTTTTGTGAGTGTCTCTAAATTAGTTGTAACGAACTAAAATTTCTATAGTAGATTTGAGGTGGTGTCTTACACCCGGAGTGGTTTTAGATTTTGAAGATGTTCTTCAAATGAGTTTCCACTCCGTGATCAAAATCATGTGTTGATTATTTGTGTTATTTGATTCATTTACTAACTGCTTGTTTGACTAATTTTCAAAAGGCCATAAAAATTGGGTTACACCTATTCACCCCCCCTCTAGGTGTAGTGTCGTATAGAACCACTGCTTTTTCAAGTTAGCTTCGAACTCACACATGAAACGATAGTTGACTTCAGTTTGAGGCCCAAAACTATAATTGTGGCCTCTACTAATTAAGGTTGTGGCTCTAGGCCGGACATAAAAGTTAAATTTGAAAAACATAATATGGAACTTCTCAAAAAATAAATAATGAATATTTCTAGATGTACCCATTCCAACATAGGAAAAGAAGAGCATACGAATTATAAGCCAACATTAGTACTTGAATGGACCATAGTTCCCAAATAATTAGTGCTATTTTCGTACTCATTCCCCTGTTTGATCTTGCATGTTTTCAAATTATAAGCAAAGAAATCTTTGGCGTCGTTGATTGATACATGACATTAATCTTACAGGTTGCCTTCCCTAATCTAAGAATACTGTGTCTAGATGGTCTACCCAAAATAAAGCATATATGGAGTAAAGAACCCCAAATAAGTTTCATGTTTCAAAATTTACAAGTAGTAAATTCTTGGAGATGTGAGAGTTTGAAAAGTTTATTTCCAGCCTCTATCGTTAGATCATGTCTCCAGCAATTGAAGGAAATTGTGATTGTTGATTGCGGAATGGAGGAAATTGTTGTAGTTGAAAGAGGAGAAGCAGCAGTAGCAAGGTCATTGGTGTTTCCTCGATTAACTTGTCTGCATCTTATACAATTATCGAGACTCAAGTGGTTTTACCATGGAATGAATATTTCAGAATGCCAATGCTGGAAACGTTGTTGGTCATTGGATGTGAGAAAGTTGAGATATTGGCTTACGGACTTGTGAGCTTTTGAGAAACAGTTAAAGAAAGCTCGCCTAAGATGTGCATTAAACAACCCCTTTTCTTGGTGGATGAGGTACGCGATTAATTTAATTAGCTCTCTCAAGCTGTAATTTCCACATTAAGGACGTAGAAGATGTAGAACGTTTTCGAACGGAATGCTCTTTACATCCCAATATTATGAAATCATTTTGATTTGATAAATTTAATTAATTAGTGTTTATATATTATATTTTTAATTACAATTTTCATCACTGCAAGAAAAAGAATTTTAAATTCTTTTTATTAAAGTTATATATTAAGATTTTCACTGCAAATAATGCCTTATTTGCAATCATTCTATCATTTCACCACAAAATAGCATTTAAGACCACACGTTTGTGACTATTCTGTGGCGATCTCCAAAAAAAACCCGTAAGTGTTATAGTGCATCCTCATTAAAGAATACTTAAATCTCGTTATTTTGTTTATAGCATGCTCAAATTAACTGAAAATCACCTTTAGGCCGAGTACAAGAAATTAGTATTTATTTCCACGAACAACCGAATCATTTAATACTTATACTAAAAGAGTTTTGCTATGTACAAACAAAGTCGCTTACTAATCTGCATACCAATACCGATTCCTTTATATTTAAAATTTAAATTAGCATTGTTTTCAATAAAATCTATTTTTTGACCAATCACATTAGATTGGTGCACATATTAGTAAGCAGTTGTGCTTGCAACTAGATTTTTCCATATGAAAATGAGGTCATCATGTTTTCCTTACGTGAAATGGTAGGTCTATAAAGAATTATTATAAAAATAGACTTATAAACTGACGTGATTTGATAAAATAAATTATACGTGATATTTTTTTAGACCTAATTAAACTAATGTTGCTATAATGGGATCCGGTATTTCTTAATGTAATGAGTCAGAATGTAACATCTTTTTGTAGATCCAGTTAAACTAGTTAGTGTACTTGTTATCATGGGATGGGGTATTTCTTAACGTTTGTTCCAATTAATTTTACAGCTACCATTTCGGAACTTAGAGATAATGCATATTGTGAAAATGGACAAGTTGGAAACTATATGGCACGATCAAGTCACTGCAAGTTCCTTTTCCAATATTTATCTATTAATTGTCATTGGTTGTCAAAATCTATTGCACATCTTTCAATCCAATCTGCTAATTACAACATTCCAAAGTCTAACTTCCCTACATATAATCGGTTGTGGTTCGTTGGGAGCTATATTATTTGAACAACATGATGCTTTAACAGCCTCAATGGCTGTTAACCAAGTGAGGAACACATGGAGGCTGTAATTCGGATACTGAAATACTCAAAGTCTTCTCCAGGGAAAGGGCTCATGTTTTAAGAATGATCATTTGGAAGTCAAGGGCTATACAGACGCAGATTGGGCCGAGAACATCACAGATAGGAAGTCAACCTCAGGGTATTTCACATTTGTTGGTGGAAACCTTGTGACATGGAGAAGTAATAAACAAAAGGTGGTGGCACTCTCTAGTGCACAAGTAGAATTCCGAGGGATGGCCAAGGGTTTGTGTGAACTTCTTTGGCTGAAAAGGTTGCTAACCGAGGTTAGGTTTGCTCCCACATCCGAAATGAGTCTTTTTTGTGACAATAAAGCTGCCATAGATATTTCTCATAATCCAGTTCAGCACGATAGAACTAAACATGTGGAGGTGGATCGGCATTTCATCAAACATAACCTAGAGACTAAGACAATTCGATTCCCATTCATCAAGTCTGAAGACTAGCTAGCAGATATACTTACCAAAGCCATGTCCAGCAAAGATTTCTACTACTCACTAGTCAAGTTGTGCATAAGGGATCCGTATGCATCAACTTGAGGGGGAGTGTTGGCATGAGTTGTAATATATGGAAAGAAATTCTTTCCTTTACATGAGAGCATGATTATAGGAACCCTGATTTGTATAGCCTAGAATAGAAGATTTATTCTAGTAATATATAATTGTAATAAACGATTGTGTAAAATGATGATGATTGAATATACAGAGTAAATATTTTTTGACACAACAAATACATGTTTTACTCGGGAGAGACTGTGATTGGAAAAGGTGAAATATTAGTGACAAATTTTTTTCTGACCAATTTCTCCTGTGGGAGGCTCATGGAATATTATTGGTGAGATAAGCCACTTTCCCCACCAATAGTATAATTCATGGGAAAAAATGACTTCTTCCCAGGACATGGTTTGTGGTGAAAACTTGTATTTCTCGTTGGAAATTTCCCATGACACAATGTGGTGGCTTGGTTTAATGTTTTTCCCCTAAAAAAATTTAGTGCAAATTGTGTTTTACAGCATGAACCATTTTCGTCCCAAAACTGTTTTACCCATGAAACATTTTTGTGCAAAATGCGGTTTATAGCATGAAACATTTTCCTGCCAAATATGTTTTAACCCATGAACTTTGTTCATCGTGAAATTGTATTTGCCATGAAGAGGTTCAATGGAGATAAATAGTTATCAAGTTAAAAAAAAAGGGGGGGGGGGTGTTTAATGGGAAAAAGGTTGTTTGCATGAACTATATTCGTCGGGAAAAACTAGCTAGCCTTTTATGGGAAATACTGAAACCGGTAAGTGACCTTTTCCCCAGCACACCAACACTTCTCAAAAAACCTGTTCCCACAAAATTGACGATGGAAAAGAGTGTTCCCTACAATTTTTTCCCACGAAGTATTACAATCAAGTCACTCAAATTCTCTGGAAAAAAGTGACAAAAATATCACAAGATACTCAAATTGAAGAATTACAACTATACAACAAAAGGCCACTCACTTAAAAGAAAACCAACACCTGAATAATTCACCAACGACATAATTTTCTTCAACATCCATATATAACAGAATTTAAATGATTGTTTTACACTTCTTTCCACTGGCTTAAGTACCAGTCAATCAAGGTCATGACTATATACATCAATGTTTGCAAATAGGGGGAGTAGTGCCCAAGGGAAGCCTACATGGTTAGTAATTAATATAACAAATCCTATACAGGAGCCATTGAACCAGATTACATAACAAATAGGGGGAGTAGTGCACATGTGCTTGACTACATGTATACATATTTTGCATTCTAGACACATTACTCTAGTTCTGTACACATCATCGCTTCTCTTGTTTGCTCCAATTCATCTCCATTCATATGTACAGCTATGCCTCTTAATCCAGAAATATCACAAGAGCATAGTGTCCTGAAATTAAAAACCATGTACTTAACTGTGTTAGCCAATAGAAAACATTTCTTACCGCTACTAGGACATTACTTTAGCAAATCAATCAAAGGCTAATACAAACTATGAATCTGGGACATTATAATGGCTAATTAAATCTTAACCATGGAACAACCAATTTGATCCAAGTGCATTACTTAGATTTAATGAGTAACTTGATCCCACCAGTGACTTATGTGGAATTAAAGACACATTTAAATACAGTTTTCAGTGAACATATTTGAAACTTAGCCCCAAGTATGTGGTTTACTTTGACTCACCTTAGGAGCCATTGAACCAGATTACATACAGACCTCAAACTAAAACTCTAGCAACAGTTTTCACATAAAACATACTACACCACAATATATGAGAATCAATCAAAAAATATTTTAACAAAGTATAAGATAATCACCCCTTCATAATAACCACAAGTCTTTATGAAAATTCAAGGAAATACATACACTGTCGTGAAATTACTTCCCCATATCCAAAAGTTAGATCATACACACTCCCTAAAACCAGACCCATTCATGAGCTGAAACCACCATTTCCCTTCCACTTCCAAAAATTTGATTCCCTATGGAAAACTTCCCACACTACACATCAAAATATTTGCCTCTCTACAAACTGCCATGGCCATTGGATTGATACAATCCATAAAAAAACCCACAAAAAATCAGCCTATTTCCAGCAATAGAGATGCCAAGTGTCTCCCTAAGTCTCTCTATGAGCCTCACTATTTCCCTCCAACTTAGACATTTGGAAGTTCATTCCTTTCTCATGCTCAGAAAAATTTCTCCTCATGTCAGCCATATCACCCATAATTTGGTCTAGTTTACTCTTATACATTTCTGCACAAGTCTTGTTTCATTCATTCTCCTCGGCCAAATGCATAAATGCCTTGTTCTTCGTCATTGAAGGAGAGGGGTCGGTAATGACCATGTGCCCCATCTCTTGTGTGTACCCAAATCTGAACCCTAAAATGTCTTTGAAAACAGCCAAGGCCGCTTCATCAACGTCCTCTTCGGGGTCTTTCTCAGCAATTTCTCCACCATTAGATTCTAAATATCATATGAAAGAAAATCAGTGTAGATATTTTAATGCAGTATATAGCCCAACAAAAATTAAATCAAACATGGAAAAGTTTACATAATTATGTTCAGTTGTGGCATTGATAAATTTGCCCTTCTGCCTTGACTAGTGTGTTTCTTTATAGAAAGCGACCATATTTGGTGCTGTCTCCCACTACCACACATCATTAACAGTTATAGCTCATTAGATACAGTTCCATAACTTGAATTATAAATTAGAAACTGCTCTTACCTTCTCTCCAAAATCCTAACAAATGATTTCCTTCCGCCTGTATGTTTCACCTTGAGTTTTTTCCTATTTGTAATGTTTCTCAAGACTTCTCCTCTTACACATTTTATTGTTATATCAGGTCCCAAAATATTATCTTACTGCTCGGAATTAAAAAGGCAGCAAAATAAATCCCACCCGAATGTACATATAAACAAAAACAAATGCAACTTAAATTCCCACTAGTTTTTATTAAAATACTAATACCCATATATCTTGAATGTTCCGCTGGCCCACCTTTCACATAGCCACTACCAAACAGGTTGCTCCACCATGGATGTCCCACCACATAGGACCTCCTCATGCGATGCATATTTTAATTAAACTTTGTGTAGTTCATAGTAATATGCATTGTACTTATCGGACATATACATTACCACAATTTCATGATAACTGTCTTTTGTCCAATCCAACACAAAGTCCGCCTACAAGTTGAAAATCTAGGTTAAAACATCTACCAATCAAACTCACATTAAAAGCAATAAGTTATAAACTACATGCATATGTAATGAAGCTTTACCCTAACACGATTAATTAACTCTTGCTTCTCCTCCTTAGGTATAGAACTCTAGCTTGCAAGCCTCATTTTGGCATATAATTTGATGATCCATGTCACTCGACCAATGAAGATGGAGGCATTCTCGCACGATGGGCCTCTATGACCCTCCTTTATAAGCAAATGAATCTTACCCACCTTCTAAAGGTGTTCAAATTGTGTGCCCCGCGCAGGCCCTCGACCCCGTTTCTTAATGGATGGAACTATATCTTGAAAAAAAAAATAGGATGCAATTTGAATGAGTCAACCAACTAATAACAAGAATAAATGTACCAACTCTTGAAGAAAATATTAATTTTCATCAATTTTCTGTATTGGAGTAAGAAATGGCATGCATACCCGTAGTATTATTCCCCTCTCCACCCTGTTTGACACCCATGGACTCTTGTACTCCAACACCTGCTACTGCTTGAGTCGATTCATTTGAAAGTGGGTCCGCCTCGTCTCATAAATTCCTTCTCCGAGGTGATCCTTGTGCATCCTGGCTGCTACGTGTAGATGATTGTGTTCTTGAGTGTGCACCTCACCCCCTCCTTCCCCCCTTACAGATTGTCACATGTTTGCCTTTACTGGAATTCAAAGGACTTTTGAACATGCAACCACCAAATTAGTATAGCTGGAATATTATAACATTAGACACTATGCTAACTGGCAACTTACAGCAAATCAGTGTAGCTGGAATATTGTAAACTAAGTTATCAACTACCTAACATCTAGCCTTTTTCATAACACAAGTTAAACTCACAATAATTTCAACTCCAAACTTCTAGTTTTACAAACGGACGGTGGAGGTGAATTCAAACCCTTAACTCCTATTTGTAAAAAATGAGGCATCACGCATCGTCTCTCATGCCTTCACACGCACCAACAAAATGGCCTCATTGAAAGAAAACACCGGCATATAGTTGAAACCGAGCTTGCTTTATTGGCCCATTCTTAACTACCCTTCTCCTATTGGGCCGATGCCTTAGAAGCTGTGGTTTACTTGATTAATCTTCTTCCCTCACCTACTCTAAAAAATAAATCACCACATTTTCTAGTTTATAATTCTGAACCAGACTATAAATTTTTGAAAGTGTTTGGATGTGAATGTTGGCCCAATCTCAGGCCTTATCTCTCAAATAAATTAAATTTTCATTCTGTTTCATGTCTCTTCTTGGGTTACAGTGCATCGCATAAAGGATATAAATGCCTTGACTTAGCCACAAATCAGCTATACATCTCTCAGGATGTTAATTTTAACAAGGCCTCCTTTCCATTTCAAAATCCTGACCCATTCACCTCCCTTCTCCAGCCCAGTCAAATACCATCCCTTTGCCTAGCCTATCTCCTTCTATTCTTGGGCCTGGTCCAAGCCCAAACCCTCAGCGCCCTATTCCTTCATCATCTACCTTGAGCCCTTCCTTATCATCTATTGTACCGACAACTGATTCTTCACTCTCATCCTCTACTCTCGTTCTTCCTTCTCGTCCAATCATTTTACAGCCACCTTGTTCTCCCATCATTATGTGTGCTCAAAAAATTCATCCAAACCAAGACTAGATGGAACCATTCCCTACTCCTTTCGCTTCCGTCTCACCACGACTCTAATTGTACCAGACGAACCTTCTAGCTACTCAGTTGCTTCAAAACTTTCAGAATGGAGGGAGGCTATGGCACAAGAATATGCTGCACTTCAACAAAACTGCACCTGGTCCCTTGTACCCCCCACACCCGTGGCTAACATTCTTGGATACAGGTGGGTGTTTCGCATCAAAACAAACGCTAATGGATCTTTTCAACGACGAAAAGCTCGTCTTGTGGTTAAAGGGTATCATCAACAGCATGACTTAGACTACAATGAGACATTTTCTCTAGTGGTAAAACCTTCCACTATTCGGCTTATTTTATCCATTGCTATCACCCGATCATGGCCCTGCGCCAACTGGATATTGAAAATGCCTTCTTGCGTGATTCATTGACTGATGAGGTGTACATGCAGCAACCTTAGGGATTTATTGATCCTCTACACCCCACATATGTGTGCAAATTGCACAAGGCTCTATATGGTCTCAAACAAGCACCACGTGCTTGGTTTTTACAACTTAGCTCATGGCTACTTGCATATGGTTTCATAGCCTCAAAGGCAGATCCTTCTTTGTTCATCCTGCAGCATTGTGGTATCATTCTCTATCTCTTAGTCTACGTGGATGACCTAGTTGTCACAGGATCAAATTCTTCAGCCATTGATCTTCTTCTTCGTGACTTAGGCTCTACTTTTCCAGTCAAAGACTTGGGCAAACTTTCTTTTTTTCTTGGACTAGAAGTCGACTACACCAAAGCATGGCTTCTACTCACTCAACGAAAATACATCAAGAGCTTGCATCTTCGCAGTCAAATGATCAATGCAAAACCAATCTCCTCTCCAATGGTAGCCTCTCTCAAGTTATCAAAATCTGATTCTCCAGATTTTGAAGACCCAACTCCATACCGAAGCATCGTTGGTGGTTTACAATATCTTTCTCTCACCAGGCCAAACATCTCCTTTGCAGTGGATAAAATTTGCCAATTCATGCACTCTCCGAAAACTTTTCACTGGAGTGCTATTAAACGGGTCCTCAAATACCTTAAAGTCACTATCAATTATGGCTTACTCTTTAAAAATCAGTCCACTTTCACACTTCAAGCATATTCGGACTCTGATTGGGGAGGATGTCCAGATGATCGACGGCCAACTGGAGGATTCTGCATCTACCTTGGAAATCATCTCATCTCATGGAGCTCGAGGAAACAACGGACAACTGCTCGTTCATCAACAGAAGCAGAGTACAAATCACTTGCATCATCAGCTACTGAGACCATATGGCTTCAAACAGTCCTTCAAGAGCTGGGTATTTCTCTTTCTAAGGCTCCAATCTTGTGGTGTGACAACATTGGAGCCACATATCTCTCTGTCAACCCGGTCTATCACTCCAAAACAAAACATATGGACATCGATTATCACTTTGTGAGGGATAGAGTTGCTGCCCATACATTACAAGTTCAATTTTGCAATTCCAAAGAACAAATTGCAGATGTCCTTACTAAGTCATTAGTTGTAGAAAAATTCACTCTTTTTAGGACAAGTCTCAATGTGGTCGATACCCCCTTGGACTTGCAAGGGCGTATTAAAATAGATGATTTATGCCACATTTTCACAAACGGAATGAAGGCATTCAACATGACACTGCAACAAGCAATGGAGGGCAATTACAGAGTCATTGTGTTTTACATCAACAGAGTACCACTCAACAACAGAGCACCACACAACCAAATACAAATTCTAGAAAACTAACAGTTAGGGGTGAAACCGTTGGGTCGGGTCGGGTCTGATTTGGTCTATCATTTTTTCAGTCCATCATTTTTCCCAGACCAGACCGGACTGAACATCTAGTCGGTCGGTTCGGTCCGATCCCGTTCGGTCAGTCCATTCGGTCCAATCTAATTTTTTTTTATTCTTTTTTTTTTCTAAATGAATCAATTAAATATTTTATTTAAATTACTAAATTAACATTAAGTAAATTATTAATGTAGATTATGTAACTAACTCATCAAAAAAAATTTTATGGTCAATGATACATATTATAAATTATATATACATACATAATGCATATTATAAATTATAAATTATATTTATATATAAATTATAATACATAATGGGGAATTGGTATTAGGTTAGTTAATTTATAATTTACCAATTGCTTTATATTTACTTACAACTTAGGTATTTTACAAAAAATTTATCTAATAACTTTAATTAGATATAGATGTAGATGTTAGCAATTAGTTAATGGTGAATTGGTTATAAGTTAATTGATAATATACACTACTTAATTAATAGAATATTATATTGTAATTACATATTTAAAATTTTATATTATAAATGGGAATAGGTTAGAAGAAAATTACATAATTAATTATATAAAATAATATATATATATATATATAAAACAAAAATATTTTTTTTAATTCGGTAGGTCCGGTCCACTTCGGTCCGAGGAATCGTGAACCGTGGACCAGACCGAACTAGTTCGGTTCAAGGAATCATGGATCGAAACTGAACCTCATGTTTCTCAGTCCGGTCCAGACCAGATCAAACTGATCGGTTTTTTTGATCTAGACCAATTGTTTTACAGCCTTAATAACAGTAAAAGAATTTTTTATTGGTCCCTACGGTTATTTTGTAACAAACCTAATTGTTTTTTTTTTCTTTTACATCATGTATAAATACCGTCTGCTATGGACAAATTTATTAACGAAGAAAGATTTCCAGAAACGTGTTTCTCCTTTCTAACAGTCCACCTGGCCCCTCCCTTGTGAACAGTTTGTCATGTTTTTGTCATGTTACCTAACAATCCTCGAACGATGTGTGTTCACAGCGACCATTCATTCAGCCAAGAGGAAACCGACCGACCGACCTACTTGCCTACCAAAAAATTAAAACCAGCAAAAATAACAAGTTTGACATGTTAGCAGGACAGCTTCATGGAGCCCTCCAATCCTCGAACGATGTGTGTCCTGTGGTTGTTGAAAACCGCGCATATGATTAAACAGCTGCATGTCTGTCTTGGGTCCACAATCAATAGTAAAACCATCTGCAAATGCTGAATATTTGAAAATTTGTTAAGAGCAGTCAGAAGAGTAGATTGTATTCACAGTCTGCTTATCCAAAGGAACGGATATCTTCTGTACTTACTAGTCCAAGATGGTGCTAGAAATCTCACACCTCTTAGCCATTAAGTTTACTGCTACCCACTTTGAAATTCTATATATAAACCCTCTGCCTAGTTCCTTGTACTCCAATTTCCAATTGGAAGAGAAGCACAAACATTAGCACAGATGCCGGGTTGGGGCCCACCGCCGGGAGGACCTCCCGGCCCTCCGGGGGTATGCGGTTGCTGTGATTTTCTCTGTGGTGGCATATGCCGGCTTGTATCTTCATGGTGAGTTAGATATCTCTCTTGATTATAAGATGCTCTAATATCATATAGATTAAGTTTTCCTTCTTTGTTAGACTTTAATGTCCTTGCATGAGGTAGAAATTACACGAGAGTTTCTGTATTTAGAAAATAATCTGAACATGGAACCTAGTCAAGTCACCTTGAAGACATCATGTAATGATAATGAGAAGTGAATTGATAGCGGTTATCAGAAGCGATGCATGACAATTAAAGTCGATTGAGAAGAATTAGGAAGAATAAGTGAGGATGAACAAGGTAAAAAGAGAGAGAGAGTCAAGAGAGGGATCAGAGCCATCCGAGTCAGTGGAAGAAGGGAGAAAAGAGATTCAGCTCAAGAGATCATATTTCTCAAAATTCTGTTTTCATCAAATCTGTCAATTGTTGGAGTACTTAAATAGACTCATGGACTAGAAATTAGATCCCATTAGAAAACTAGATTTTAATTACAATCTAACTCTGATTATCTAAACTTAAGAGGGTGGTATTGTTAACAGAATTCATGTTTGGTTGGCAGTTTCTATCTCCTTTGCTGCTGCTGCATCTTTGAGAGCTGCTGTGGACCAATGTTTGGTGGGCCACCTGGACCACCTGGACCCCCTGGTCCACCAGGTGGACCTCCTCGCTTCTAAGCAGCCACCAGATTTGTCGTGTATTAGTGAACCATACGTTGAATGCAGATAAATAAAATTGATTATGCATGTGTAGTTGTTAGCACATCGATCGAGGAAGATAATCATATTGATTTTTTAGACTTTTCTGTATTTTTTGGGGGCAGAATCCATTTATTCCTTCCCTATGTATTTTACCACCTCTCAGGTGATTATTGTCCATTATCTGAAGGTTATTTTCTGCTGATAATTGAACTAAACACCAGAAAGCACAGTGTACTATTTTCAGAAGTGACTTTTTTAAGAACAAACACAAGCATTTTTTAAGACTAGGGAGAAGTGGCATTAAAATGAAAAATAAAATCAGATAAGACATGTAGCAAATTTTTGTGAGAATTTAGACTTTCTCAAACATGTCAAGAGATCAAAAGCTGAAGTTTCTGGGTTTCCACTTATCCACAAACAAATACCAGGTGAAGCTTAATGACTAAACAATGGCCATGCCGCCAGAACAAGTGATTGATTTCCTTTTTCCTGTTCTTAAAGAAGAGGAAGGTAATTTTTTTTGCTAAAAATAAAAATTATAATCACTGAGATCAGAAGTATAGAACTTAGCCAAGCCGAGAGTTGTTGGGACTTGGGTCAAGCTCACTTGTGTCAACAAGCTCGGTTGATCCACACTTGCTCAAGCAAGAATGTGGTAGAAATCGTTGTATCTGCTGAAAAAAATGCATCATTGAGCCTGTTCATTAATGAAAGCATTGCTAGTCTGATTTCAAATAAAAATAAAAGACAATCGTCTCTTTTAATAATTATTTATAGGGTTATGCTGAGGGTAACGTGTTATGGTGTAAGTCTTCACATGCTGTCTAGGTTGTCTGAAGCAACAACATATCAATGTACAATAATGTTTTGGAAGGATCAATCGATTAATAATTATGTGTACGAATCTTAAAAGTAATGGGACATGCTAAGGAATCTTCATGTTCCTCGATAACAAATGTTAATCAATGCTATTAGTTCATTCTAATCCAAACACAAATAGATCGTGACAGCTGATCTATTATTTCTAAATGTTAATTCAAGCATGTATAATATATTTTCTAGTTGGACAGAAACTCATATGACCCATTATGTTGACACATGATAGTTTTTGAAAAGAAAATAAACTTTCTTTGTCAGCTATTATTGGAAAGCTTTTTCTTAGCAAATAATAAATATATGAGGACAGATTTTGATCATATCTTTGGTGAAAGATACAAACATAGAACAATGATTGTTTACAAGAAAAGAAATGATAGTTGCAATCGTTAGTGTACAAGTGGCGCAATCATTTTAAAAAGAAGTGAATAAATATAAGATCTACATGAAAAATTATTAATTTTTTAATAATAGATTCAACTATTTTTCAAAGCAACTGGACGATGTTTGGACACTCCACGATTATATGTAGTATTACTCATTTTCATTAGAAATAAAATTATAATATAATTATAAAAAAAATTATAAGTTAGATTATTTTCTCAACATAAAAGGCACCACTCATTAGTCACAACACTCATTATAATAGAGCTGGGTGCAGCTCTTCTGCATAAATAATGACCTGGGCTATCATTTTTTATCAATGATGTGTCTCCATGTAATTAGCTCTGTACATAAATCTTACATAGTGGAGTTCATAAACTGATATGGCCTAAGGTCATCTATCATACTGTAAAGTATTTTTTATTATAAAATAAATTCGACATATCATATTAAATTATATGAATTTATAAATGTTTTGTGTAAGATTTATATTTAGACAAAGTAGTTATGGACATAGCTTTCTTTAAAACCAATTCATTCTAAGGAGTTATTATTTGTCTAAGCATATAAGAGATATATATCTTGATTAATCAAGTTAGTCTTTTTATTGTTTTCTTTTCTTCTTTACTAAATTCATTATAAGTTAGGCTGGATCGAATATAAGAAATGTTTCATCTTATCTCGTTATTATAAATTTTTTAAATTCTCATAAAAGATATAATAAACAATTTAATAATTTTTTTAAATCTTAAAATAATAATATTATTATAAAATATAATAATATTTTAATCATATTTTCTTCAATTTTTAATTTTCATATCAATTTATTTTATTTCAATTCACTGTCCAAACAGCTCATTGTAACCATTAAAAGCTTATAAAATTGGACCTCATGGTTTCTCCACAACTCCTCAATTGATTGGCAAAAATGGGTTTTTTATCTTAAGACGAGAGAAAAATAAAAATTGCAAAAGACAAAAAAAATAACCTTTTTTTAATATTTATTTTTAGTTTTCTTCTTTACATTTCTACTTCGAATCTATGCGCCAATCTCTCCGTGTCTGTCTTCACGAGCCACCCGTCTCTCTCTCTCTCTCTCTCTCTCCCCTTAGATTTTCTTCCATTTTCTCTCTTTCCTAAGCTTACCTTCCGTCTCTCTCTCTCTCCCTCCCTCCCTCCAAAATCAAACTATTATCAATATTTTCTAAGCCTCCTTCGCATATCGCTCCGATGGAAATATGGCATAGCCGAGCTTGTAGCTATCCCGAGGTTCGTGCATTGTTGTGAGAATCATAGAGCTGTGGATCTTGCGTTGCGCAAGGAACTCGAAGCAGAGATTGTTTGTTAGCCCTCTCATTCTCTGCTTCTTCGAATTCTCTGTTTCGTTTGGTGCGTAAATTCGCAAGCTTCGTGCCTTCAACGTGTTATCTGTGCATGAAGCCTGGGAGTGCTTTGGTAAGCTTCATTTTTCTTTTTTCCTGGTTTACGAAAAGAAAAAAAAAAATTTCCATACTGTGGAAGCAAATTATTGGCCAGAAACCGTTGTCCGTTTGGTTTCTGTGAAAAGAAAGAAAAGCAGAACTTGGGATTCGAAAAACTTTCTATTGTCTTTCTTCCAAGGAAGTGGAATGATCGAAGACTCACCTCAACCGGGATAGAAATTATTACATTTTCCTGCATATTCTCAGGGAAAGTACATTGCTGGTTTTCGCTTCTCGAGGCTCAAACGAAAGCCCCTTCTCATTTTGCTTTGTGATCCATTTTGTTTCTCAGAACTTGTTTCTTATAATCATTTACGTTTTCTTTTCTCGCATCCTTTTTTGTCCTTTGCATTTCGGTTATTTTTTTCAGTGCTTATCAGCAGAAATACATGCAAGTTTTAGCTGGTCTTTAATGCGTTGAAGCATTTTGTATCGGTATTTCGGAGATTGAATACACAAGAAAATGTGCCTACTTTTTGATGTGTTGGTTTGCAGAGTCAATTTGCTTGGTGAGATTTAAAAGATTTTAGGAGGTGAATGGTTAAGAGACATAGATGTTGGGAACTGATCGGAGGCAGAGATGAACCTAAACAAAATGAGAAATGAAATTTAACGTGGTTCGGCAATTGCCTACGTCCACAGCTGCTGTGATTTCATTATGAAATAATCTTTACCAAGAAAAAACTCTCTCTGTTTCTCTCTCTGCTCACCCTTTTTCTTCCTCTATTTTTCTTCAGCACACTCACTTTCTTCTGCACAATTAAGCTCTCCTATTTATAGGAGAGCAATCCGTAATTGGTGCAGCAATTTGCTGCATCAATTATGGAAGTGGGTTGATAATAAACTAGAGGATAATGGTGGGTGGGTTGCATAACCCACTAACCCACTAATTGTTGTCTCCACTCATTGTTGTCTCCACTCATAACAATTTCTCAGTTGGATACAAATGAGTCTACATATCTTTATAGCAACCATCACAGCAACTTCAAGTCATGCCTTTAAGTACGGAGGCCAACTGAAGCTACACACAGCTTCAGTTTGTCAGTAGTAACTCCTTTTGTGAGCATGTCTGCTGGGTTCTCTGCTCCTCGAATCTTCTCAAGTATCAGTTGTCCACTATCGAGAAGAGATCGGATAAAATGGTATCGCAACTGTATGTGTTTCGTTCTGGAATGAAAGGCTGGATTCTTTGCAAGAAAAATAGCACTCTGACTATCACTATGCAGAATACATTTTTCATTCTTCTTTCCCAATTCTTCCAAGAATGACTGCAACCAAACCATTTCCTTCCCTGCTTCAGTTATAGCAACGTATTCCGCTTCTGTAGTTGAGAGAGCAACAATCTTCTGTAACTTAGAAGCCCACGATACAGCTGTACCACCCAACGTATACACAAATCCAGTAGTACTTTTTCTGCTGTCAACGTCACCTGCTAAATCAGCATCTACATATCCTTGTAGTTTTAAACCTGCTTTTGTAAAGCATAGTGACGTATCTGAAGAGCCTTGTAGATATCTCAAAATCCACTTAACTGCTTCCCAATGCTGCTTTCCTGGATTACTCATGTACCTGCTCATAGCTCCCACTGCTTGTGCAATATCTGGCCTTGTACAGACCATGGCGTACATAAGACTACCAATAGCAGATGCATAGGGTATTCTGTTCATGCATTCTTGCTCTTCCTCCGTCTTTGGCGACTGATCCTTAGTTAGTCGAAAGTGACTAGCTAAGGGTGTGCTTACTGGTTTTGCCTTATCCATATTAAACCTTCTGAGCACCTTCCTCACATACTCCTCCTGCGAGAGCTTAAGAGAATCATTAATTCTGTCTCTAATAATTCTCATACCAAGGATTTGTTTTGCAGCACCCAAATCCTTCATCTCCAACTGCTTTGACAACTGCTTCTTCAGTTTATTGATCTCCTCGATGCTTGACCCTGCAACGAGCATATCATCCACATACAACAGTAGGATAATATAAGAGTTGTCAAAGTTCTTCATATAGCAACAATGGTCAGCCTGTAATCTTGTAAATCCATTACTACACATGAAGTTGTCAAACTTTCAGTACCATTGTCGTGGAGCTTGTTTTAGGCCATACAAGCTCTTCTTTAGTTTGCAAACTAGATTCTCTTTTCCCATCACTGAGAATCCTTGTGGCTGGTGCATATAGATATCTTCCTCCAAATCACCATGAAGGAATGCAGTCTTCACATCTAACTGCTCAAGATGTAGATTCTCTGCAGCCACAATTGCCAACACTAGCCTGATCGTGGTCAACTTTACAACTGGGGAGAAAATATCTGTATAGTCGACACCTTCCTTTTGTTGAAACCCCTTCACGACCATTCTGGCTTTGTAGCGCTTGCTACCATTGTGCTCTTCTTTAATTCTGTACACCCATTTGTTGTGCAAAGCCTTCTTGCCATTTGGAAGCTTAGTTAGCTCCCATGTCTGATTTGACATCAGTGACTCCATCTCATCTTGCATGGCTTTCTCCCAGTTGATCGAATCTTCAATTCGTAGAGTTTCATCATAACTTTCCGGTTCACCACTATCTGTTAGCAGGATATAGTGTAGGGATGGTGAGAACTGTTGTGGTGGCCTGATCGTCCTTGAAGATCTTCGAATAACAGTGAGTGGTGTACTTTGTTCGATCTGTGGATCATCATTCTCTTGATCCTCGTTCTGATCAGTGTTGACTTGAGTAATATCAAAGTCAACAACCTCAGGTTTCTTTGGCTGCTCCTCAGGTTCAGCTTGTGACCTAGCTTTGTACAGAATCTGCTCATTGAAAATCACATTTCTACTTCTGATGATTTTGCGATTTTTATCATCCCAAAATCTATAGCCAAATTCTTCATCACAATAACCGATGAAAAAACATTTTCTAGATTTGGCTTCTAACTTGTTACGATCAGTAGAATCTATGTGAACATATGATACACAGCCAAAAACTTTCAAATGGGAAATATTTACCTTCTTTCCGCTCCAAACTTCCTCTGGTAGATTGAACTTTAAGGGAACTGAAGGTCCCCGGTTAATCAAATAGGCTGCAGTGTTAACTGCATCAGCCCAAAACCATTCAGGTAATCCTGAATTCAGCCTCATGCTTCTGGCACATTCGTTGAGAGTTCTGTTCATGCGTTCAGCTACGCCATTCTGTTGCGGTGTCCTGGGAATAGTCTTCTGAAATCTAATCCCATTTGCAGCACAGAATTCTTTGAACCCTCCATCGATGTACTCTCCGCCATTGTCTGACCTCAGACATTTCAACTTCAAGCCTGTTTCATTTTCAACCATGGCTCTCCACTTCTTGAAAGTGCCAAATGTGTCAGATTTATTTTTCAAAAAATAAACCCATACTTTCCTGCTTGAGTCATCAATAAAGGAAACATAGTACCGCGATCCTCCAAGAGAAGCGACTGGGGATGGCCCCCACAAATCTGTGTGCACCAACTCCAACTTTGTAGATTTTGGAGTTCTACCATTTTTCAGGAAACTAACTTTTTTCTGCTTCCCAAAAATGCAACCTTCACACATGTCGAAATCAGTTGATTTCAACTTTGGTAACTTCCCCTTGGATAATAGTACTTTCATTCCTTTCTCACTTATGTGACCAAGCCTTTGATGCCATAGGTTGGCATTTGCGTCAACAATTGCAACAGTATCTCTAATGCTTGAAGTCATGTATAGAGTACCTATTTTTGTGCCTCGAGCTACTACCATAGCTCCTTTTGTTATCTTCCACGTGCCACCGGTAAATAGTACCAAGTGCCCATCAGCATCAAGTTGTCCTACAGAAATCAGGCTCCTCATGAGCTTGGGAACATGTCGCACCTTCTGTAGCAACCATGCACTTCCATTGGGCAGATTGATTTGTACATCTCCCATGCCTTCGATTTCCAACACTTCACCATCTACTAAGTACACCTTCCCGAAATCACCAGTGACATAATTCTGCATGATTTATCGGTGTGCTGTAGTGTGGAATGAGGCTCCTGAATCTAACACCCAAGATTCAATTTGGTTGTCGATTGAAAGGAGTAAGGCATCTTGGAGATCTTCTGTTGTGGCATTAGCAGAGTCATGCTCAATCTTCTTCTTTGCTTCCTTGCAATTATTTCTGAAGTGGCCAATCTTGCCACAATTCCAGCACTGTACTTGTTTTCCGGACCTGGATTTACTTCTGCCTCTTCGAGACTTTGACCTGCCCCGATTTGAACTTCTACTAGCTCCTCTACCTCTCGTCTCGAGGTTTAAGGCAGAACTGGAAGTTGATGCTTCTCCTGTATCTCTTCTGCGAACTTCCTCGCTAAGAATATGGTCCCAGATTTCTTGATACTTCATCTTTGTTTTGCCATAAGAATTGCTAACAGCTGTTCTCATGGCCTCCCAGCTTTTTGGCAATTGAGCCAGAGCAATCAGTGCACGTACTTCATCATCAAATTCAATCCCCACTGAAGCTAATTGATTGATGATGGTGTTGAACTCATTCAGATGCTGAATAACTGGAGTTCCTTCTGCCATTCTCAAGTAGAATAGCTTGTACATCAAATGCACTTTGTTATTGGCTGATGGTTGCTCGTACATGTCTGATAGAGCTTTCATCAAATCTGCCGTAGTCTTTTCCTTTCCCACATTGTGTGCAACTGATCTTAACAGTGTTAGTCGAATGACTCCCAACACTTGTCTATCAAGGAGACTCCAATCTTCATTGCTCATGTCATCTGGCTTTCTTCCTAGGAGTGGAAGATGTAGTTTCTTCCCATAGAGATAATCCTCTATCTGCATTCTCCAGTAGCCATAGTCTGTACCGTCAAATTTCTCGATACCAGCACCTTTAGCTTCTTCTCCAGCCATAACTTTACAAATGAGTTCAAATTTGAACAAACAAAGATCACCGTTGCGTTCGAAACACTTGAATTAGCTGAAAACGAGTCTGGAATCATCAAAATTGGATCAAAATTGAGTTTAAACAGGCCAAAACAGTTTCGGCCAACCAGAGTGCGACAAGTGGCAGGATGACGTCGGCTCAGTCATGGCTCGGCTCAGTCAAACGGCTCGGCTCCAGTCACGGCTCGGCTCAGCTCAGCTCCAGTCACGGCTCGGCTCAGCTCCCGTCACGGCTCGGCTCAGCGCAGGCAAACGGCTCAGCTCCAGTCGTCTTCAACCTTGGGTGCGCGTGGGGACGCGTGAGTTGCAGTATATTCACGCGCCGATCTTCTCGGGGCGCGTGTGGACTTTGCCGACCTCCGTTTTCAATTCCGTTTGCGGCAACGGATTCGTTTCAACGCGAGGAACACTCTGGAGTTGTCCAAAATTGATTTGGACCAACTTGAATTTTCGGACAGCTCGAACCAGAGCTCTGATACCAGTTGTTGGGAACTGGTCGGAGGCAGAGATGAACCTAAACAAAATGAAAAACGAAATTTAACGTGGTTCGGCAATTGCCTACGTCCACAGCTGCTGTGATTTCACTATGAAATAATCTTTACAAAGAAAAAACTCTCTCTGTTTCTCTCTCTGCTCACCCTTTTTCTTCCTCTATTTTTCTTCAGCACACTCACTTTCTTCTGCACAATTAAGCTCTCCTATTTATAAGAGAGCAATCTGTAATTGGTGCAGCAATCTGCTGCATCAATTACGGAAGTGGGTTGATAATAAACTAGAAGATAATGGTGGGTGGGTTGCATAACCCACTAACCCACTAATTGTTGTCTCCACTCATTGTTGTCTCCACTCGTAACAATAGAATCAGCAGATTCTTTTCTCCAACGGAAATCTAAAATCTTCTGAATTGACTATTATAGATTGGTTCTATAGTGAGAGGAGTGGTGGAAATAATGGCTATCGGATTGAGTTCTATCATCCCGAGGTTGCAAATGCTATCCACTTCCGATCATGCTTCTGTGGTTTCGATGAACCTCTTTGTAGCACTCCTTTGTGCTTGTATTGTGATTGGCCATCTTCTTGAGGAGAACCGATGGGTGAACGAGTCTATCACTGCCCTTGTTATTGTAAGTTTCGCTCTTACCCTGTTATTTGGTTTCTGGTGAGAAAGAAGAAAAGAGATGACTAGTTTTCATTTGTTCGACGTGGGTCGGTTGCAGGGTGTGTGTACTGGAGTTGTTATTCTGCTGGCAAGTGGGGGAAGAAGCTCGCATCTTTTGGTTTTCAGTGAGGATCTTTTCTTTATATACCTTCTGCCGCCAATAATATTTAATGCGGGGTAAATTTGAAGTCTCATTGACCTCATTGTATAAAGAATCGAGCTCTTTTTCTTCGATTCTTATTTCTGTTTCAGATGTTTTGATTGCTCTGCTTTTTTTTGTGCATCAATTGTCTATGTTTTTATTCATGAGTTTTATGGTGCTTGAAGCGGTGCTAGGTGGTGGCCTATATTGCTAATTATGTCATTTACAGTTACAATGATTTCCCGTGAATGAACTCAACTAATCTTCAAGCTTTCTTATCTTATGGTACTACGGAATTTTAGAACCCAAAAGTATTTTTCAGCATTATCGTTGCCTTGGTTTGTAGTCATGTCCTCTTACGTGCTAATTATTGGATTAGCTTATGCTATCAGGAAAATCCAAAATACTTGACATAAAATATAGAAAATAAGAATCAGACTGTATGGTTATCTGAAATTTCTCATGTATTTTACTTTTATTAAATTGATATATTTGATAATTAGAATGTGTTTTAGAG
Organism: Carya illinoinensis; assembly: GCF_018687715.1. Lineage (NCBI taxonomy): Eukaryota > Viridiplantae > Streptophyta > Magnoliopsida > Fagales > Juglandaceae > Carya > Carya illinoinensis. The sequence goes on along the minus strand of NC_056759.1, from coordinate 37,279,628 downwards.
ACAACTAGTTGCCAGCACTACTTAAAATTAAATTGATTAGTGGGAAGAATGTAACATCTAACTGGTTCCAGCTTTGACGTCTCCTTCATCATAAACATGTTCTCCGTCATCACACCTTATTACTATGGGCTTCTTCTATTGTATTGAATGGCACTTCTTTCAATGATCTCTATGCTGCTTTGCACAGCTCTTAGCTTGTATCTAGGCTCTTTGTATACCCCTGCGTACTTGTGCCTTGACAATTTTCATGATTTAATATATTTCTTTCTTACTTATCAAAAAAAAAAAAAAAGGCTAGAGCGGACTAAACTGGTGCAGGGTGGTGTTTAATTAGGCAATTTCAACATGAGCAATGTTAGATACAGTCTTAGGGCATTTAAGCTTTGCGCACTCCTTTTGAAAAAAAATAGGGCCCACCATTGAAAAATGGGTTTTTTCATGTGGATGCTAGATTTGCCTACTTTTTTCGAAGGGAGTATACGGGGTTTGCATACCTTAGAACTGTACAAATCATTTCCCTTTCAAACATATAAAGATTTAAAGGAACTATGACATTCTTATGCACAAATTTTATGAGCTTTCATATGTGGACTGTGCCTTTTGTGTTCTTCAACGCAATTCTTGATTAATTGCAAAATAAGTTTTACAAGCTTTCAAATGGTATGTCTGTTTAAAGAACTAATTGCAGGAATTTAATGGATACTCCATGTTGCGGTATAGTTGGCATAAGTAGCAGGAAGAGATTTTATGGTTTACTGGAAGCCATGGAGTGTTTGCAAATGAAATGTGCCCTATGTGGCATTTCACATAAAGTGTGGAAATTTTATTCCAGTTTGAATGATTCGAAAATCTTGAGGTGTATGCTTAGTTTCTGTTCCTACGTCATCAGCTGGGATTTCATCAGTTTAATTTGATTTCACCAAAAAGCATGGTTGCAACAAGTAGCTCACAATTGTGTTTTTGTTGAAATTGGCACCATATATTTTTTAAAACTTTTTACGGTTCAAATTTATATCTTCACATTAATAATCGTTAATATGTTAACAATGAAATTTTTATAAAAATTTTCTCCCAGCCTTATGATATATGATCTTAATCTCTATCATTTGCTCCAGGTTTCAGGTGAAAAAGAAGCAGTTTTTTGTTAACTTTACTACTATCACGCTGTTTGGTGCTGTTGGTACATTAATATCCTGTGGCATCATATCACTAGGTAAATATGGTCACATTATATTTGCATTTTTTATTATTATTATTATTATTATTTTAAGTTTTATGAGGAAAGAAAAACTAGTATGCCAAGGACGTTAAAACTAGACCTTTTTCTGTTGGACAGCATTCTGACGGCCAATGGTTTTATACCTATGCACATTGTTTGACGATTAGTGTTAACTCTGTTTCAATTTTTGGGTTACTCACATTGACCATAATTTGGGTAACATTCATTTCCATGATTCTGATAATATGTGATCTATTACCTACTCTTGTGTTGCTGGTGAAACTGTGTTATAATCTGTGTTAATAGAATAAGGTTTACGTGTTTGACAAAATCGACTCATTAAAAGGAGTGGAAAGTATGTAAGGAATTAGTTAGGATTTATTTTTGGAAAATGAATCCTTACCAATTTTAATTAGCATTTTTGGAATTTTTTTGACAAGTACCTTTACCTTATTGAAATTTGTAATTACAAATACTGAAGAAAGGAAGCGAGATTTGTGATTCAATCACTGGAACAGCAGTAAGAAATTTGGAGAGCATTAGCACAACTCTAGAATAAGCACCAAACTGTGCCTTTTAAAAATTTGTTTGGGAGTTGTCAAATGATATGGTTTCTTTAGTAATTGGAACAGCGGGGAGTCTTTGCTCTTAACTTTTCACTCAATCCCAATTTCGATGATCACTGAACTTGAACAAACAGTTCCTATTGTGGTTCTGCACCGACAGGGTAAACTTTGTTGATAATCATATAGTGGTTCTTTATAGGGTTGTTGGGGCATATGGTTTTCAGCCTTCTGCCTGAGAGTAGCACACAGAGGAGGTAATTATAGCAGTCTGGGTTCTAGTCTAGTTGGCACCATGTGATTAGAAGATAAAGTGATGAGGTCTCTAGAGGATAATATTGTTATTATCATTATTTCTTTTCACTAGCTGTTTTGGCAAACTAATCGAAAGGGTACATGGACCAATATCTCACACGGAATATAAGATAGTTTGAATCTCTTTAAGACAATTTATTTATATATATATATATATGATACCATTTATTAGCAATGCAGCCAATTAGATTATGACTTCTCTGACTGATGGTAACATCAGTGATTACAAAGTGACCAAGTGAGCTGAAAATCTCCTCTACAAATACTTTTTCATGGCACTGTGCTGCTCATTCAAAATATGGCCATATTCATGGAGTCAGTGGCATGTCCCCATTCTTCTTACAGCCTCCAAGCTATTAAAAGATTAATTACTGTCAATTGCTCCCAATTCATGCTGTAAGACAATTCTAGGGTCATACCAATCTATAGGAGGATTTCACCACTAGGAATGTATTGTTGCTTTTCTCTTGAACTTTACGTGTAAGCTCACTCGGCAGAAAATTCTCTGTTTGAAGCATATTCATCCGGATTTTTAGTACTTACCTATGCTTAGAACTGATAATTCCCACTCCTGTCTTGTGCAATCTTTGAGGAGAGACCATTACAGAGCAGAGAATCATTCCTAAAAATGCAGCTATTCTTTTCTTCTGTAAAAAAGTGATAATTCTCTTATCTGACAGTTTATATTCAGTATCTGTGTGATCGCATTGGGTGGACACCTACTCTTTATTTTTAGATATTGTTTTAAAGGCATATTACTAATTTCTTTGGTGTTAGAGGATGGAATGAAAGTGATATATGCATCCATACTCGACAGTTCACGCTGTCTAAGTCACCTTGTACATTATTTCTTTGGCCAAATAATGTACGAGTCCTTTCAATAAATTTTTATTTTCTTCACCATGTTTGTACCAAATACCCTTCTGAATTGGATTAAAGTATGTTAGGCCTAGCAAATAAAGAAAAAAAGAAAAAAAAAAAAAAAAAAACCCCAAGGGTTTGGCCCAAGTGGTGAAGGCCTTGGTCTTGGGGTATCACTCCAAGGTCCAAGGTTGAACACCTCATGAGTGCAAACAATCCTTTGGGGCCACACTCCCTGATGAAAAGCTAGCGATTTAACTAGTTCCGTGTAGGGAAACTTCTGAGGGTGCGGTGCACGGGACCGGGATTTACTTTGCAAGGGTGGGTCCGAAAGGCCATACCTTGGAGAGGTTCCCCGACATAGAAATAAATAAATAAAGAGTTTGAGCTATTGGGTTTTATATTACTATCTTATTGTGACTGTAAAATTCTGATGCTTGATCCAGGGGTTACTCAGTTCTTCAACAAATTGGATATTGGTTCGCTGGATATTGGGGATTATCTAGGTACCACATTTGCCATTTTTCTTTTTCTAGTAACTTTGTTTGCTGTTTGGGTCTGACTGTATTGACCTGCTATTTCAGCAATCGGTGCAATATTTGCTGCCACGGACTCAGTATGTACATTGCAGGTATAGCAGATATCAGCATGTTATCTTGTCTTCAATTGGATAAGGTATCTACACTTCAAACCTGAACTTTCATGTGACGGTGCAGGTGCTTAATCAGGATGAGACGCCTTTACTCTACAGTCTTGTATTTGGGGAGGGTGTTGTAAATGATGCAACATCAGTGGTACTTTTTAATGCAATCCAGAGTTTTGACCTCAATCATATCGACCCCAGGATTGGTTTGCATTTTATTGGCAACTTCTTTTATTTGTTTCTCACAAGCACAATGCTTGGGGTGATAGTAAGCCTCTCTCTCTCTCTCTCTCACTCTCTCTCTCATAGATTCCTATGTATGAATGCACGTGTGTTATGCTACATGTGCCATTCTCCTGTGGTATGACATCTCTTTCCCCCTGCAGACTGGGCTGCTTAGTGCATACATCATCAAAAAGCTGTATTTTGGAAGGTACGTTTGTCAGAATTGGAATGATCGAGTCAGTTGCTTTTACTAGTATTGCAACAATAGTAATCCATTGTTTTTTTTTATAGGTAACAATAGTATTCCATTGTTATTATATTAATGTTGAAAATGGACCTAGTCTCATAATAAGAAGGTGCCTTGTTTGGTCATTAGATCTTCTGCTAGGTTTTTCTTTGTTGAAGTGGTCTGGTGACACCTAATATTTAGGGTCTCCTGATTTGGCTTCTTAAGAAACCTTTAACTGATGGAGGAAAGAAGTGTTAGAATCATATACTAAAACCAAATTCTGATAATACAATTTTTCTCATGATATAGGCACTCTACGGATCATGAAGTTGCTCTTATGATGCTCATGGCGTACCTTTCATTATGATTGCTGAAGTAAGATATCTAATTGTTTAACGGCACTTGATTCCCTTTCTATGCTTCAAATGCTTTATGTAGACGGCAGATTTGATAGATTGCTAATTATTTTTCATCTCACTAAGATGCTACTGTATTTAACCTGTTATGCAGTTGTTCTATTTGAGTGGCATTCTCACGGTATTCTTTTGTGGGATTGTGATGTCCCATTACACCTGGCACAATGTGACTGAGTGTTCACGAATCACTACCAAGTATGTCTTCTTAGAAGCTATCAAGCCATTTTAACCCATTTTTCATATGTAGAACAAAGGTCAAATTGTCATATACCTAATGCTTTAGATTTACCTTCAAATTATCACAGGCATGCTTTTGCAACCCTTTCATTTGTTGCTGAGATCTTTATCTTCGTTTACGTTGGAATGGATGCCTTGGACATTGAAAAGTGGAGATTTGTCAGTGGCAGTTATATCAACATAAGACTAGATGACTAACTAGTCCTTTTAGTTCCAAGCTGTTAATATGTTGAACCTTATATCTATTAGTAGTAGTAGTCTATGTAATTTTTCAGAAAAAAATGTATATCTAGCTGCCTTGCTGAGACATTATTTATTGCTCTAACATGCAATGCTTGATTTTGCTTTTTGCAGTCCTGGAACATCTGTTGCTGTGAGTTCAATACTGCTAGGTCTGATTATGGCGGGAAGAGCAGCCTTTGTTTTCCCCTTATCATTTTTAATCAACTTAGTTAAAAAATCTCCAAAGGAAATTCAGGCAACAAGTATGCTTTCTGTTTCTATTGCAGCATAATTCTATTTTTTTCGTACTTCATTGATGTACCAAATCTCACCATCATATTTATTGTTGTAGGTGGTAATATGGTGGGCTGGTCTCATGAGAGGTGCTGTGTCTATAGCACTCGCTTATAATCAGGTAAGATATGGACATGCTGTTATATTTATAACTACATAGAAAATTTGTGAAGAAATAATTGATCGGAGGGAAATTTCAGTTTCTTTTATACTCTTCCGCTTGAAATAAGAACACTTGAATGGTGCATGCATGCGTGCGTGGGTGAGATACAGATACAGAGATGGTAGCAGTGGAATATTTAGTAAACCTTTTATTTTTTTAAATGCAGTTCACAATGTCAGGGCATACTCAATTGCGAGGAAATGCAATCATGATCACCAGCACCATAACTGTTGTTCTCTTCAGCACAGTGGTGGGATGTCTACTGCCTTTTCTGTGATCTATGAAATTGTATTGACTTGATTTAATTTGTTCTATAGTGATGAATATTAATCTTACCATTCTTTTGTCGTTCACTTTTAATTTTACTGTGTACATGATTGGTCCATTGAGGGTCAAACTTATTTACTTGTCACATTAAAAGAGCCCATTGTTCAAAGCTCCATTGGACGAGCGCTTGCTGTCAGATGCCTGCTTCCTCCATATTATTATTTATTATTTGTTTGGCAAGAGCATCATGGACATAATTTTATGTAGATACAATTAAAGTGGATCAGTTCCACCATGCTTCCAATTGAGGTTTTGGGTGAGCTCTATATGTATGTTATTTTCTTAAGAGGAACGATGCTTCTTAAGGGAACAAGAAAACCAACTGCCCTTCACATGAATTTTTGTAAGAATTCTAAGTTACATTTATGGTTGCTTTTGCATTAGGATTGCTTACGATGTTGTGTGAACGAGTTTCGCATATGAAATTTCAATGTTCTTGATATGGTAATGACACTTCATATTTGTTTCTGGTCAGGTGTTTGGTTTGCTGACTAAACCTCTTATAAGGTTCTTGCTTCTACATCCAAAACACACAGCCAGCAAGGTACAGTCAGATCCGTCTACTCCAAAATCAGTAACTGTGCCTTTTCTTGGAGAGGGGCAGGATTCTGAGTTTGACCTACCTGAAATTACCCGACCATGCAGCATACGTGCACTCCTGGCCACTCCTACGCACACTGTTCATCGGTACTGGCGTAAATTCGATGATGCCTTCATGCGCCCTGTATTTGGTGGCCGGGGTTTTGTTCCCTTTGTTCCTGGGTCACCAACCGAATAGAGTTTTCATCAAGGGCAATGAGAAGGTGGCCAAGCAAAGATGTAGAATGTGTTGTGGATGATTGCATACATCTTCTGGACGGTAAGGCACCACTAGGGGTGGGCAGCGGGGCCCCGGAACCCGCTGCCCCGCCCCGTTCGCCCCGCCCCCGCATAGGGCGGGGCGGGGCGCCCCGTACCGTTAGGGCCGAGGCGGGGGCCCCCGGCCCGTATGGCAACCCCCAGCGGGGGCGGGGGACGGAAACGGACCCCCCCGATCCGTGTTTCCCCCGCCCCGCACCGTTATATATATATATAATATATTATATATATATAACCGGATATCTAAGAGAAACGGCGTCGTTTTGTGGTGGACAAAACGGCGCCGTTTCAATAACCCTAACCCATAACCCCACCCCCCCTCCCCCCCGATCCCCTGATTCCCCTCCCCTCCCCTCCCCTCCCGAGTTCCTTCCTCCCCCTTCGGCCTAATCCCTTTTGCTAAAACCCCCGTGTTCGGTGTTCCCTCCTCCCACCGGCAACCAGTCCGGCCGCCGCACGTATTCCATCCTCCCTCTCTCTCGCACGACGCACGACGCCGGACGCACGCCGCACGGTAACATTTCTCCTCCTCTTTTGATTTTCTCCGTTGAGTTTTTATTTTTTATTTTTTATTTAGTTTTGATCGGAGATTGGAGGTAGGATGGGGTTGAATCGGAGATGGAGGATGGGATTTGTTGGATTGTGTGCTGTGGATTCAATGGATTGTGTGATTGTTTGGATTGAATGGATTGTTTTTTTTTTTTGTAAATTTCATTGAACTTCGGACCCCAAAATTGATTTAGGGGTTTCATGATTGAAACCCCTAAATCAATTTAGGGGTTAGGGTTTCGGATTGGAACCCTAATTAAATTAGGGTTCCAATCCGAAACCCTAATTTGATTTAGGGTTTCAATCCGAAACCCTAACCCCTAAATTGATTTAGGGGTTTCATGATTGAAACCCCTAAATCAATTTAGGGGTTAGGGTTCCAATCCGAAACCCTAATTTGATTTAGGGTTTCATTGAAACCCTAACCCCTAAATTGATTTAGGGGTTTCATGATTGAAACCCCTAAATCAATTTAGGGGTTAGGGTTTCGGATTGGGGCCCTAAAATAAATTAGGGTTCCAATCCGAAACCCTAATTTGATTTAGGGGTTTCAACTATTGAAACCCCTAAATTTGAAATAGGGTTTCGGATTGTGGGGTTCCAATCCCACCCCCCCTAATTTTTTTATGGGTTTAGAAACTAGTTTGTAAACTATTAAAAAAGTGAAACCCTTTAGAAATGTAACAATTAAATTCAATATTTCCATTGCATTTAACGGGATATAATAGTATAGTAAGGACTGGAAACGATAAATCTCAAAATAGTTAATGATAAATAAGTTTTGATAATTTATTTTTTGGGTAAAAACAAAATCAAAATAAAATAAAAGCTCCTTTCTACTGAAAATTTGTTGTTGGATGGATCATAGACAAAATTTTTTCTCCAAAAATAAAGACCATGGATTTTGTAGGATTTTGAAGTTCATTTTCTGCTCACATGTATAAATACAAAGGATTTTTTTTTTTTTATTCTTTTGTTATAAATACAAAGGATTAGACTTTAAAGATTAGACTTTTGGGTTCTTTGAGTTATTTAAATTAGAAGTATTGGATTTTATCGGTTTTGAAAATCATTTTGTGCTCACATGTAAGCAAAGCTAGGGTTTCGGATTAGTTTGTGGCAAGTGGTCTATAGAGCTTTATTTTATGTATTTTAAGATTAGTTTGTGACTTGTTCTGTTTGTATGCATTTTTGCCCTGATTGTGTTGGATTGCACTTTGAATTTTATTTTTATCCTTTTTTGTTGGAGAACCAGGAATGTCGTCGGATTTCAGTGATAGCTCACCTTCCCCAGCCAACACCCCTACCCCAGAAACTAACCCTACTCCTACCCCTATAACGAGTACACCTTGCCCTGCTCCGAAGCCCACACAGGGCAAGAAACCTGTATCCATAGTTTGGCAACACTTTACCAAACTAGAGGGTGGTGACCCCAACAACCCACAAGCTAAATGTAATCACTGTGGGAAAATGTATGGATGTCACTATAGGAAACATGGTACATCCCAACTGAAGGTCCATCTAGAGGAACAATGCAAGAAGAGTCCAATTTTAAAATCCTTAGTAGAGAAGGGTCAATCTAGACTAGATTTTAAAATGGCGGATGGGAGTAGTGGGGCCGGGGGGCCAACATTGAAGGGGTATACGAAGTATAACCCCGATGAGTGTAGAAGAAAGTTAGCTCGTATGATTGTCATGGACGAGCTGCCTTTTCAGTTTGTGGAGGGTAAAGGGTTCCAAGAGTTTGTCCAAGAGTTGGAACCGAGATTTGTACTTCCTTCTCGTCACACTGTGGCAAAGGATATTAAGAAGATGTACCTCCGTGACAAAGATGTTTTGAGAGGCCAATTGGCGGGTTTGGTAGTTTGCCTCACTACCGATACTTGGACTTCAATCCAACATATGAATTACATGTCGTTGACTGTGCATTTTGTTGATGCTGATTGGGTTCTGCACAAAAAAATTATTAAATTTTGTCAAATAACTGATCATAAGGGTGAGACGATTGGGAAGGCCTTGGAGGCCGCAATAAAGGAGTGGGGGTTGGAAAAAGTTTTGTCTGTCAGTTGATAATGCGTCGTATAATGATGTCGCATTGGGGTATCTAAAGAATTATCTTAAAGATGCAAATAAGACATTCTTGGGTGGTGAATACTTGCATGTTAGATGTGCTGCACATATTTTGAATTTAATTGTGACTGAGGGGTTGAAAGATGTTGATGACTCGGTTGCACGAGTTAGAATGGCTGTGAAATGGATGAGGTCTTCTCCTTCTAGATTGGAGAAATTCAAAGTTGCTGCAAAGGCTGCGGGCATAACATCGAAGAAGGGTCTTTGTACTGATGTGCCTACCAGATGGAACTCAACCTTCTTGATGTTGGAGGCGGCCCAAGAATATAAGACAGCCTTTCAATTATTGGGTGATGAAGACATCCAATATGTCAAATACTTTGATGAGCACGGTGGATCACGAAAGCCTAATGATGATGATTGGGTGGTAGTTTCTACCTTCGTTGATTTTCTTGGATTATTTTATGATGTCACATTGAATATATCTGGTTCTTTGTACCCTACATTCCATGGGTTTTGACAACAAATATGTAGGGTAAAAGAAGAATTAGAAGATATGCGTAGGGGTTCCAATGAAAGGATGAGGGGGATGGCAGTGAGCATGATGCTAAAATATGACAAGTATTGGGGAGATTTGACTAGAATGAATATTTTCTTATATGTGGCTGTTATTCTTGATCCCCGTCTGAAAGTTTCAGGCTTGTTATATGGGTTGAGACTTGTTCACGATCAGGTATGGACTGAAATTATTGGTGAATTGGCCCGAGAGACCCTGAAAAAATTGTATGACGAGTTTATGGCAATTAAGGGTGGTACTACATCGAAGACACATACACCGACCCCAACGCCATCTACAGACACCGTCACCGGGCCTCCTACAAAGAAGCGCAGAATGCCGTGGACTAAGACCCTCGCACAGAATCCCACACTTGTCCATCAATCTACGAAGGTCGTTTCTGAGTTAGACAACTATTTGTCAGCGGATATGGTCCAAGATGATAATGATCATTTCGATATATTAGGATGGTAGAAGAATGCCTCAAAGAAATATCCCATCATTTCTGAGATTGCCCGTTGTATTTTGGCCATCCCTATTAGCACCGTTGCCTTAGAGTCAGCCTTTAGTACCGGAGGTCGTATATTGGATCCTTTCCGTAGTTCATTGTCTCCTACAACTGTAGAGGCATTGATATGCACACAGAGTTGGACGATAGGAAAGTATATTCATGTTCCGGATATTTTAGATTTTAAGGAGACCGATGAGGGTGGTGATCAGTCTGGATTTGGACCACCTGGTAAATGTTTTTTATTCTATTATTTTAATTTATTTATATTCATTTCCATTTCATCGTTATTAATTTTAATATTATTATTTGTAGTAACACATGAGACGTCTAGAACCTCTGCAACATAAAAATGTGCTGAAGCCCGGGCCGCCCCAACTGTCACACCCCTTGACTCAAAGACAAGCCACAGCTGACAAGCCTCTTTAGAATATTTATTTTTTAATTATTTGTTCGAATTTTGTATTCAATAATTTGTAATGTTGATACAATGTCCCTTGGACACTTTTATGTTTGTAATTTTGTAATTGTTTAGCCTTTCAATTTTGTAATAGCTTAGTTATTATTATTTTACCATTCATAACACTTTTTTTTTTAATCTGGTTTTTTAACTTTTCTTTTCCTTTTTACTTATAATTTTATGGGCTGAAAAATGAAAATGGCCTAGAAATTGCTTTTTTTGGGCCAAAAATAGCAATTTCTGGGCCATTTTGGGCCCAGAAACGGTTTCTGGGCCCATTTTCGGCCCAGAAATTGCTTCTGGGCCCAAGGCCCAGAAGATGCACCTGGGCCCAAGGCCCAGAAGGGGGGTGCAGGGGGCTGGACAGATTGCCCCCCCACCCTGTACCCCGTCATGCGGGACGGGGTACCCCGCCCCCCACACCGGGGGCGGGGGACGGGGGTGATTTACCCCATCCGCCCCATGCCGGGGGGGGGGGTCTACCCCGCACCGTATGGTGCGGGTAGCACCCCTAGGCACCACATGCCTTTGAACCAGCTTGTGAAATATTTGCTTCTGCACTGGGAATATCTCAGCGGGAAGGCCCAGAGAGCATAAAGGATGTGGTTGCAATAGGGTAGTGCGAAGGCTCTGCACCATAATCTTTTGAAACTGCTGCATATCATGTATAGCTGATTGTACCGATCAAAAAGAAATCATTTAGAGCTGGTTGTGTTTGCCCCGGGCTTTGGAAGGGGTTTGCCTTTTTTTTTTTTTTAATACGTCAATTGACATCGTGGTTATTTTTGTGATAATAAGATGTCGGGTGTTGTTAAGTTATTGTGATGCCTGCATTTTTCAATGAGTTGTAATTTTCTCATGACTAAACAAAGAGATCTCATCGTCAATGATATTTGGATAAGGGTTACGATGCTCTTGTAGTTTGTTGTGTGTAAGTGAGATGTTTGGTTCACTGGTTTTTCTAATAAGATCTAGCATGAAAAAATGCATGACCCTTAAATGATAGATTGAGAGACTGGTGGATGTTTGGTACATCCCTTACGTGCATGCTGATGAGAACATTGAGAAGTTAAAATAATAATAAAAAATGATTACACTCAGTGGAAGGATGCCACATCACAGGATGGCTGCAGTATTATACAACGAATGTTATACACAAAATTTGCAGTAGATATTTATATGCCCAGGGGCATTTCACTTCATTTCTTAATCCTTCATTTATGTGTATTCTAGCATATTAGACCATATAAAATCACAATTATTCGTAATGTTTTCGTATTATCATCAGGAACAGAGATGAAAAGGGGCAATTTCAACCTGATGGAAGAAAGAAGACCCATTAAAACTAAGACGAATGAAAATTTGTGCAACTTTATGTAATACTGATAAGAAAGAGGTCGGTATTACATGAAAAGGGAACAAAGCACGAGCACCCAATTTTAGATCGCAAAACAGACCCAACGTAAGGTTTGTAATTTATTTAGAAGTACTCAGCAAGTCCTTCACAACCCCACTTGCAGGAGATAGTGCTACACTAGATGAAAGGTTTTGGGAGCAGCAGTTCATCCTTGCAGGCCAATAATACCTGCACAAAATTCCGAGGTAATATTAAACATCATGCGAACAGAAGGTAAAAGACAAGACAAAAGAATATAGAAAAAACCACAATGTAGACAATATATTCTATTTTCAGAGAGAGTGAGAGAGAGCATTGGCATCGCCTACAAATGCTAAAAAGAGGACACAAAGCCAAATTTAAAATGCGCTGTAAATTATGTTGAAATTATGCATCGATTATAGTTCAGGGTGATCTGGATAATTTACATACCACAAGTTACTCGGCCACTAGCATTTCCGGTGCTTTTGTAAGCTCATGTCCCCCTACATATCAAATAATTATATTAATTATTAAGTTAGAAGTGGCAATACTTTTTTTTTATAAGTAAAACTTTATTAATAGAAAACAGGTTCGCTCAAGTACACAGGAAGTATACACAGAATAAGCCTAAGTACCAATAAACAACAATGAGAGATACAAGCAAATTATGAAAACTGCCCTCATTACAACTAAATACCGATGCCCAAGAGAATAATGTATTATAAAAAATAAAAAAATCTCTTCAGCTCATCCAAGGAATGGCTCCCAGTCTTCAAAGCACCTCTTATTTCTTTCCATCCACAAACACCACACAATACAAAGAAGAATAATCATCTTCCACACAGCAGCAATGTGAATATTTCCCCTCATACTTGTCCAGCACTTCAAATTTTCAACCACTCATGCCAGGCATAACCCATACCACACCAGTCCTGTTAGTAATCTCATTCCACAAGAACTGAGCCACATCACAAGTAACAATAAATGATCCACGAACTCTCCATTTTTCTTACACAAGAAACACCAATCCATAATAATGAGACCACGTTTTCTCATATTGTAAGTGGTGAGGATTCTCCCAAGAGAAGCAGTCCATATAAAGAAAGCAATCTTAGGAGGGACCTTAAACTTCCAAATAACCTTCCAAGGAAAACAATGATCATTAGAGAATACCGAAAGAGCCTTATAATCGGAACACACGGAGAACCTAGAATTTCCATCAAGAGTCCAAATCACCCTGTCCTCCATCACATTACCAAACAAAACAACATAACATACAAGTAAAAAAAATAGCAAACATTCCAAGTTCCCAGTCATTAGATGCTCTAAAAAACTGAGATTCCAATGGAAAAAACCATTAGAATTGTAATGCTCCAATGGAAGGCCCGAACCACATGGCCTATACTTCAAAAGGGCTAGTCATGAATGATACAATTGAAGCTCTACTGGAACCTTATAAAAAGCAAGAACTTCTCATTCCCAATCAATATGAGATCTCATATACCACCTACCCTTATCTTTATCATATGAGGTATCACAAAAACACACCAAGAAATCAGCCACCAAAGCTTCTTTTCTCACTAGACATCTGGTAAAGAGTAGGAAAAACATACTTAAGAGCCCTTGAAACACACCAAACATCATGCCAAACCATAACCTCTTCCAACCTCAAATCTGAAAAAGTTGGAGAACCTCTCCCATCCAGAGCAAATATTTTTCGACAACCCCACACCATATGCCCCTCACTTCATTAGAACACAAACCCTCCTAAGACTCACGTATTTTGAATCTATAATGACTCTCCACAAACCCTCACCTTCCCGGTGATATCTCCGCAACCATTTTCCCAAAAGTACTTTATTGAAGATCCTCAAGTTACGCACCCCCCAAACACCACAAGATACAGGAAAACAAACTTTATCCCAGCCAACAAGGTGAAACTTAAGCTTCCTTCCTAATACCTCCAAAAAGAAAATTATGAAACATCATCTCAATTTGAGAGGCCACACTAGCAGGTAACAGAAATAAGGAAAGAAAGTATGAAGGTTGAATAACATACTTTTGATAAGAGTTACAGCCCGTTTGGTTATATAGATGAGATGGGATGCTTTGAATAGTAATGAATAAAATATTGTTATAATATAATTTTTTAATGTTAGTTTTGTTTTAGGATTTGAAAAAGTTGAATTGTTTATTATATTTTGTATGAGAATTTGTGAAAGTTGTAATGATAAAATAGGATGAGATGAGATGAGATGTTTTTGGTAAGTGAACAATAAATCCTTTTCCAACCTGCCAACCTTCTATCATTTTTTTCCAACACACTCTCCCAAATAGATTTTGCCTTAAAAGCAGTCCCCAACGGAAGACCACCCTTGGTATCTGAGTATAGGAGAAAAGATTGCGTACCTCTCAAACTCATGCTAGATATTTTTTCAACTTCTCCCCTTTTGTAGCATATAGGCCCAACACTTGATTTACAACTACCTGTGAATCTGATTTGGCCTTTATCTCAATCGCTCCTATCTTGGCGGCTATAGAAAGCTCTGCCACGAGTGCTTCATACTCAACTTCATTGTTGGTTACTTTGAATGTTAGTGTTGCCATGTAGTATCGCTCTTTTCCGTCGGGGCTTAGCAAATGTATTCCCAAACCCCCGCCCGCCTTGCAAGATGAGCCATCTATGAAAAGTACCCATGACTTTCCCCTTGGAGCAATTATATCTTCTTGGGGGAAACCTGAGAACTCAGCTACAAAATCTAGCAGTGCTTCTCCCTTTACAACCTTTATTGGCATGTATTCCAAATCAAACTCACTTAGCTCAATCAACCACCCCACCAACCTTCCTGTGCTATCAAGGTTTCTTAGGATCTTTGCTAACGGGCTCTCCGTAAGCACCCTTATCGTATGGGCTTGAAAGGATATGAGGAGTTTCTTGGTTGTCATTATTAAGGCGAAAGCTAAGATCTCAATTCGAGGGTATCTTACTTCTGCTCCTCTAAGAGCCCAACTTACGTAATACACAGGATGCTGGGCGGCCCCTTCCTCCTTCACTAAGACGGTAGACACCGCAAATGGGGAAACTACTATGTATGCACAAAGTACATCACCTTTCTCTGGCTGCCTCAGGAGTGGCGGGCTTGCCAGGTGCTGCTTCAACTTCTCAAGGGCTTCATCACATTCTTTGTTCCAGGAGTGCATCTTGCGTAGTACTCGAAAAAAATGGAGGCATTTGTCTATTGACCTAGCTATGAATCTACTCAGGGCGGCCACCCTGCCCGCCAACTGCTGAGTTTCGTTCAAATTTTTTGACGGCTTCATGTTAAGTATGGCTTCTATCTTCTTTGGTGAGGCATCAATTCCTCTTTCAGACACGATATATCCCAAGAACTTCCAAGACTCAACTCCGAAAGCATATTTCACAGGGTTTAGCCTCATTTTGTAACAACATAAGATTTTGAATGCCACCCGCAAGTCGTCGAGGTGCTTGGCGAGTTCTTTACTTTTTACCAACAAGTCGTCTATGTACACCTCCATAGACTTCCCAATCTGCTCCTTAAACATATGATTAACCAACCTTTGGTAGGTTGCACCTGCATTATTCAATCCAAATGGCATAACCTAGTAGCAATATAGCCCCCAATTTGTTATGAACAAGGTTTTCTCCTTATCCACCGTGTTTATTCGTATTTGGTTGTATCCTGAGTAGGCATCCATGAAACTCAGCATATGGTTTCCTGCTGTTGCATCCACGATAACATCGATGCGTGGTAGAGGAAAATTGTCTTTTAGACAAGTTTTATTTAAATAGGTGAAGTCCACACACATTCTCCACTTTTCGTTGCAAGTACTTCTTTATTTCCTCATTTATGGCAGCATACTTATCTGTGCTAAACGACCTTCTTTTCTGGCACATTGTCTTGTGCGCGGGATCCACGCCCAAGAGGTGCTCAATAATTTTGTTATCTATGACAGGCATCTCCTCATGGCTCCATGTAAACACATCCTTATGCTCCATTAACAGCTGCTTTAGAGCTTTTCTACCTGCTAGCTAGACTTAGGTCCCAATACATGTGGTAGTGCTAGGGGGTCTGAATATAACGTCACAAGTTCCAGTGGTTTGTTTTCTTCAGCATGTTGTTGACTCTGCTCATTCCTGACTTCCACACTTTTTTCTAAAGTCATCACTAGATGTGGTGGAAGGGGCGATGTCAGTGCTTCATCTTGTTTTACTACGACACAAACTTCGCTTTGGGCATTTCTTAATTCTTTATGGCAGAGCTTATTCGCCTCGTGACTCCCCTACCCCGCTAGCAATCGAGAACTTCATCTTGAGGTGGTATGTGGACGTCACCACCCTGAGATAATTGAGCGTTGGTCTTCCTAATATAGCATTGTAGGAAGATAGAGCTTTCACCACCAAGAAATCAGTCATGGTGGTGGTCGTCCGCACACCAGCTCTGGCAATTACCAGCAGGGTGATAGCCCTGACGGGATGCACTGTATCTCCAGAGAAGCCCTTTAATGGTGTTAGGGAAGGCCTTAGTTTACTGATGTCAATACCCATTTTGGTGAACGCTACCCAAAATAGCACATCTGCTGAGCTTCCATTGTCGATTAGTACCTGCCTGGTTGTATAGTTAGCTATTACAAAAGTGACCACCAATACATCATCGTGTGGATACAGCACTCGTTCCCGATCCACCTCCCCGAAAGATATTGTTACCTTGTCACTAAGCTTTTGGTACTTAGGGGCTCTATTTGTCACATATACATCTTCATATCACGCTCTCCATGCATACACCTTCCGACTAAACGTGGATACGCCCCCTCCAGCAAAGCCCCCTACTATTGTTTTAATCTCTCCAATGGGTGCCCTGTTTCTGTCACCTTTTGGGGGCGTCCTATCCCCATTGCTTTGGCGACCAACAACTCAATGTTGACATTGTTGCTTAGGACTGCTACTCCTCCTGGTACTATGCATGTGTTCCTGGCTCCTTCTGGGTTTTGAACATTCTGCAACCATTCATTCCAATTCTCCTGTTCCTACTAGCTCGGTCACTCTTAGTCCAATGCGATCATATAGGGTGGTACTTGCAATAGAGACTACATGTCTTAAGCTGATGTTGCTCTTCGCTGTCCTTCTCTTCTTACCACATGCTCAAATTATTATGAATCAATCTAGGATTATGGTCCGGCCGCCTTTCTCACCTTCTGTCTTGTCGATTCACACCAGTTTTTCTATTAATCTACCCACTCCTCCGTTCAACCTTTTGTCCTCCTTCTGAGGATCCACTAGAGCCTGTAGTGTATCTTCGGCATTGACAAAATCACCCACCCTATCCATAAACTCCCTGAGGGTGGAAGGAGTCTTTCTGACTAGTTCTGCCATAAAGAGACTTCGTGGCCATATTCTGCCCAGAAGGGCGGCGAAGGTAATCTTTTTATCCTGGTCTTCTATTGTTAACCTCTCTTTGTTGAAGTGGGTAAGGTAGGTTTTTAAGTTTTCATCTTCTTTCTGTTTGACTGCCCAGCCGCCTCCTACTGGCCATAAACTGGGTCAGGAGCTGTTTAGCCAATTCTTCAAAACTATTTATTGACCTTGTCTTGAGGGTCCCGAACCATCCCCTTGTTGTTCCTCTCAGGGTAGAGGAAAAGCTTAGCATGCAATCTCTCCTGAAAAACCATGGAGCGTGATCTAGGCCTTAAAATTATCCAGATGGTCTACTAGATCTTTGGACCCATTATACATGTCTATTTGGGGTACCTTGAACTTTGGCAGGAGCAGCATGGCCATAATCTGTTTGTTATACAGCAGATCATTTTGACTCCCAAGCATTCCACCATGGAAGATCTTCTCATCCTCTTCGCCATTTCATCATACTTTCCTGCCAGTTCTTTCAATTCGTCATGCATTTTTTCTTCTCCGTTCTTCCTAAGCTTGACTCTGTATTGCACTGCACTTCTCCCTCACCTTGCTCACTGTGACTAGGTACGGTGGTGTCATTAGATTCAACATTCTTTCACCGCAAGTTGTTGTTTTCTTTCTTCAAGATTCCCATGGCCTCCAACGCCTTTTTTAGCTTTTCTTCAGTTACTACTACTCATGCTTCCATGGATGTTAGCAATGTATCCATTGCTTTGCTGGCTAAGGAACGGGTTACAATCGGCATGTGAGAACCACGTTGGCGCTTGGAAATAATTCGATGCTTAAGTCAATAAAAGCATATCAAAAGAGAGCAAGAGAGAGTTTACTATCAAAGGTTACCTGGTTTATATAGAGTCCACATTAAGCTTATCTTGTATCGTATTCATCAATGTAGATCGTTATTCAATAACTAAGATAGCCACGTATGTGCATGGCATCCTGATCTTCACATGAAAAGTGGCGTACAGTGTGTTAGGCTTTGTTGGGTTTGGGCTCTTTAGTTTCCTTCGGTCTACTGAAAGCTTTTTAAATTGGGCTTAAATATAAAATGGGCCCTCCAGTATCTACAATAAACAATTGTAACTAGCTACTATAAATATGTATATGGCCTTGATCTTAATGAAGAGATCGAGAAAACCAATTTCAATCCTTCTCATTGTTAGTTCGTGGTCTAGAAATTAGATATGGAAATAAACTTTGTTTCTTTAATTCTTTTATAAAAAGCCAGCTAGCTAGCGTACTTGGGTGGTGATTCATTATTAATGTCTAATATTGCTTTTATAATCTTCTATAATATATATATATATATATATATATATATATATGTTGTTTACTGTCAACAAAGGTTGAGAATTCTGAGGAAGGAAGAAGATCATCCATAATATATATGCAGTAACTGGAATGTCGCTTTCCAACATAGAGTTTGTGGAACCGATAATCACGTTTCTTTCTTTCTTTTGAAGTCAATTGGGTAGGGAGTTTTCATTCCCGTTGTTAGAGAAATAAAACATATATAGTTAATTTATGGTGTTTGCATGTTGATCTACTCTTATATAGCTTCTATTTAAAACAACTCAACATATATAGTACGTCTCGGTTTGATTTACTATTCTTGTGTCTATCTTTGATCGAATTTCATAATTTGTTCTACCGACAATTTTTAATACCACAACTTAACCTAATCATTTAATCTCCCTTGGTTTTTTATTCATCTTTTGATTTGGTTGGACTACATTTTTTGTTGTCACAATACTTTTTATCTATGACGAATTGACCACCTACCTAATTTGAATAGCCAACAATTGTAGACTAATAATTTAATATTTTTGTTCTACATTGACAATAATGTTGTCCATAAAAAAGGTTGAATCAAGTCTCAGAGAAAAAAAAAAAGGTATCTACAACTAATCAATAAAGTAGGGTGGAAAAATGAGTAACCAAATGATAAAAATAAGTGGCTATGAGACCACCAAAGTAGCGATAAGGTTTGCATATGGATCATGACCAATATGGAATCTAAAGTGGAATCTAGATCTACACATGATATAATATATCTTCAAAATTTATTGTAGAGTTTGGAAGAAGAAGAACTCTAAGGCATTACAAAAATTAATACTATCATAAAAAATTAGAGCCATACTAAATACAGTATATATTAAAGTATGCAATTAAAAAATATTAACAATCCTTATTAAATATATATATATATATATATATATAAATTTAAATGGATCATGAAGAGAATCGAGATGTGAATACTTGAACTCGAGGTAGCAATATTTGTCAAATAACATGACCCCACAACGGTCCCACCAATGGACACCAACGGATTGTGACAGTGAAAAATCAACTCAAAACACGCTTAGTTTGGTGGGTTTTTATCATTTATCGTCTTTCATGCTTTTTTTTAAGCTTTTTTCTTTTCTCTGTCTTATTTTTTTTTTATTGGTTGTAAGTTTTTGTTTTTTCCTCCTTTAAGCTTGGTTTGGATGGCTCAATCCATATCATCTTATTTTATTATTATAATTTTTATATAAAATATAATAAAAAATTTAATTTTTAAAATTTTAAAATATAAATAATATTTTAATAATATTTTATTCAACTTTTTAACTTTTATTTTAATTCATCTAATTTCAACTCACTATTCAAACTCTATAATAAATGGGGAGATATATGTGTAGATCTAGGTCCTATAAGATTACACTTTGGTCTTATCTATGTGCAATTTAAAATTACGACAATACTTTTGGTGGGTCTCATAATGTACTTATTGTTGTCATTTGATTACTCATTTTTCCGCCCATCTTTATTGATTGGCTGTAAGTATGTGCTAATTTTTCTTCGAAGATTCTCGATCACCTCTTTTCGGACAGCATTATTGTCATCTTTGGTTTACTATTCTTGTGTCTATCTTGTTTGATCGAATTTCATAATTTGTTCCTCTGACAATTTTTAATATTACAATTTAACCAAATCCTTTAATCTTCCTTTTATGACTTAAGATATATGCATTTATTTTTATCATTTAGTTATTGATTTTTCTGCCCATCTTTATTGATTGGCTATAAGTACATGCTTTTTTCTGAGAGCTTCTCGATGCATCCCTTTTCGTACAGTATTATTATCATCTTTAATTTACTATTTTTGTGTCTGTCTTTGATCGAATTTCATAATTTGTTTAATTGATAATTTTTAATACCACAATTTAACCCAATCCTTTAATCTCCCTTGATTTTTTATTCATCATTTGATTTGATTGGACTACATTTTTTGTAATACGTTTCATCTATGACGAATTGACCAGACTAATAATTTAATATTTTTGCTCTACATTTGACAATAATGTTGTCCATAAAAAAGGTTGAATCAAGTCTCAGAGAAAAAAAAAAGTATCTACAACTAATCAATAAAATAGGGCGGAAAAATGAGTAACCAAATGATAAAAATAAGTGACTATGAGACCACCAAAGTAGCGATAAGGTTTGCATATGGATCATGACCAATACGGAATCTTGTAACTAGAATCTAGATCTATACATGATATAATATATCTTCAAAATTTATTGTAGAGTTTGGAAGAAGAAGAACTCTAAGGAATTACAAAAATTAATACTATCATAAAAAATTAGAGCCATACTAAATACAGTATATATTAAAGTATGCAATTACAAAATATTAACAATCCTTTTTAAATATATATATATATATATATTTAAATGGATCATGAAGAGAATCAAGATGTGAATACTTGAACCCGAGGTAGCAATATTTGTCAAATAACATGGCCCCACAAGGGTCCCACCGATGGACACCAACGGATTGTGATAGTGAAAAATCAAGTCAAAACACGCTCAGTTTGGTGGGTTTTTATCATTTATCGTCTTTCATGCTTCTTTTGAGCTTTTTTTTTTTTTTTTTTTTTCTGTGTCTTACTTTTTTGTTATTGGTTGTAAGTTTTTGTTTTTTCCTCCTTTAAGCTTGGTTTGGATTGCTCAATCCATATCATCTTTTTTTATTATTATTAGTTTTATAAATTTTTATATAAAATATAATAAAAAATTTAACTTTTAAAATTTTAAAATATAAATAATATTTTAATAATATTTTATTCAACTTTTTAACTTTTATTTTAATTCATCTAATTTCAACTCACTATTCAAACTCTATAATAAATGTGGAGATAGATGTGTAGATCTAGGTCCTACAAGATTACACTTTGGTCTTATCTATGCGCAATTTAAAATTACGACAATACTTTTGGTGGGTCTCACAATGTACTTATTGTTTTCATTTGATTACTCATTTTTTCGCCCATCTTTAATGATTGGCTGTAAGTATGTGCTAATTTTTCTTCAAAGATTCTCGATCACGTCTTTTCGAATAGCATTATTGTCATCTTTGGTTTACTATTCTTGTGTCTATCTTGTTTGATCGAATTTCATAATTTGTTCCTCTGACAATTTTTTATTTTACAATTTAACCAAATCCTTTAATATCCCTTTTATGACTTAAGATATATGCATTTATTTTTATCATTTAGTTACTGATTTTTCTGCCCATCTTTATTGATTGGCAATAAGTACATGCTTTTTTCTGAGAGCTTCTCGATGCATCCCTTTTCGTACAGTATTGTTGTCATCTTTAATTTATTATTTTTGTGTCTATCTTTGATTGAATTTCATAATTTGTTTAACTGATAATTTTTCATACCACAATTTAATCCAATCCTTTAATCTCGCTTGATTTTTTATTCATCATTTGATTTGATTGGACTACATTTTTTGTAATACATTTCATCTATGACGAATTGACCAGACTAATAATATAATACTTTTGTTCTACATTTGACAATAATGTTATCCATAAAAAAGGTTGAATCAAGTCTCAGAGAAATAAAAGGTATCTACAACTAATCAATAAAGTAGGGCGGAAAAATGAGTACCCAAGTGATAAAAATAAGTGGCTATGAGACCACCACAGTAGTGATAAGGTTTGCATATAGATCATGACCAATATGGAATTTTGTAAGTAGAATCTAGATCTACACATGATGTAATATATCTTCAAAATTTATTGTAGCGTTTGGACGAAGAACTGTAAGGAATTACAAAAATTAATAATATCATAAAAAATTAGAGCCATACTAAATTCAGTATATATTAAAGTATGCAATTAAAAAATATTAACAATCCTTATTAAATATATATATATATATATTTAAATGGATCATGAAGAGAATCGAGATGTGAATACTTGAACCCGAGGTAGCAATATTTGTCAAATAACATGACCCCGCAACGTTCCCACCGATGGACACCAACGGATTGTGCAGTGAAAAATCGAATCAACACACGCTTAGTTTGGTGGATTCTTATCATTTATCATCTTTCATGCTTTTTTTTAGCTTTTTTCTTTTCCCTGTCTTACTTTTTTTTTATTGGTTGTAAGTTTTCATTTTTTTCCTCCTATAAGCTTGGTTTGGATTGCTCAATCCATGTCATCTTATTTTATTATTATAATTTTTATATAAAATATAATAAAAAATTTAACTTTTAAAATTTTAAAATAAAAATAATATCTTAATAATATTTTATTCACCTTTTTAACTTTTATTTTAATTCATCTAATTTCAACTCACTATTCAAACTCTATAATAAATATGGAGGTATATGTGTAGATCTAGGTCCTATAAGATTACACATTGATCTTATCTACGTGCAATTTAAAATTACGACAATACTTTTGGTGGGTCTCACGATGTACTTATTGTTTTCACTTGATTACTCATTTTTCCATCCATCTTTATTGATTTGCTGTAAGTATGTGCTAATTTTTCTTCGAAAATTCTCGATCACCTATTTTCGGACAGCATTATTGTCGTATTTGGTTTACTATTCTTGTGTCTATCTTGTTTGATCGAATTTCATAATTTGTTCCTCTAACAATTTTTGATATTACAATTTAACCAAATCCTTTAATCTCCCTTTTATGACTTAAGATATATGCATTTATTTTTATCATTTAGTTACTGATTTTTCTGCCCATCTTTATTGATTGGCTATAAGTACATGCTTTTTTCTGGGAGCTTCTCGATGCATCCCTTTTCGTACAGTATTATTGTCATCTTTAATTTACTATTTTCGTGTCTATCTTTGAACAAATTTCCTAATTTGTTTAACTGATAATTTTTAATACCACAATTTAACCCAATCCTTTAATCTCCCTTGATTTTTTATTTAACATTTGATTTGATTGGACTACATTTTTTGTAATACTTTTCATCTTTGACGAATTGACCAGACTAATAATTTAATATTTTTGTTCTACATTTGACAATAATGTTGTGCATAAAAAAGGTTGAATCAAGTCTCAGAGAAAAAAAAAAGGTATCTACAACTAATCAATAAAGTAGGGCGGAAGAATGAGTAACCAAATGATAAAAATAAGTGGCTATGAGACCACCAAAGTAGTGATAAGGTTTGCATATAGATCATGACCAATATGGAATTTTGTAAATAGAATCTAGATCTACACATGATATAATATATCTTCAAAATTTATTGTAGCGTTTGGAAGAAGAACTGTAAGGAATTACAAAAATTAATACTATCATAAAAAATTAGAGCCATACTAAATTCAGTATATATTAAAGTATGCAATTAAAAAATATTAACAATCCTTATTAAATATATATTTATATATTTAAATGGATCATGAAGAGAATCGAGATGTGAATACTTGAACCCGAGGTAGCAATATTTGTCAAATAACATGACCCCACAACGGTCCCACCGATGGACACCAACGGATTGTGACAGTGAAAAATCGAATCAAAACACGCTTAGTTTGGTGGGTTCTTATCATCTATCGTCTTTAATTCTTTTTTTAGCTTTTTTCGTTTCTCTGTCTTACTTTTTTTTTATTGGTTGTACGTTTTCATTTTTTTCCTCCTTTAAGCTTGGTCTGGATTGCTCAATCCATGTCATCTTATTTTATTATTATAATTTTTATATAAAATATAATAAAAAATTTAACTTTTAAAATTTTAAAATAAAAATAATATCTTAATAATATTTTATTCAACTTTTTAACTTTTATTTTAATTCATCTAATTTCAACTCACTATTCAAACTCTATAATAAATGTGGAGGTATATGTGTAGATCTAGGTCCTATAAGATTACACATTGATCTTATCTATGTGCAATTTAAAATTACGACAATACTTTTGGTGGGTCTCACGATGTACTTATTGTTTTCACTTGATTACTCATTTTTCCATCCATCTTTATTGATTTGCTGTAAGTATGTGCTAATTTTTCTTCGAAAATTCTCGATCACCTCTTTTCGGACAGCATTATTGTCGTATTTGGTTTACTATTCTTGTGTCTATCTTGTTTGATCGAATTTCATAATTTGTTCCTCTGACAATTTTTGATATTACAATTTTACCAAATCCTTTAATCTCCCTTTTATGACTTAAGATATATGCATTTATTTTTATCATTTAGTTATTGATTTTTCTGCCCATCTTTATTGATTGGCTCTAAGTACATGCTTTTTTTTTAGAGCTTCTCGATGCATCCCTTTTCGTACAGTATTATTGTCATCTTTAATTTACTATTTTTGGGTCTATCTTTGAACAAATTTCATAATTTGTTTAACTGATAATTTTTAATACCACAATTTAACGCAATCCTTTAATCTCCCTTGATTTTTTATTTAACATTTGATTTGATTGGACTACATTTTTTGTAATACTTTTCATCTTTGACGAATTGACCAGACTAATAATTTAATATTTTTGTTCTACATTTGACAATAATGTTGTGCATAAAAAAGGTTGAATCAAGTCTCAGAGAAAAAAAAAGGTATATACAACTAATCAATAAAGTAGGGCGGAAGAATGAGTAACCAAATGATAAAAATAAGTGGCTATGAGACCACCAAAGTAGTGATAAGGTTTGCATATAGATCATGACCAATATGGAATTTTGTAAATAGAATCTAGATCTACACATGATATAATATATCTTCAAAATTTATTGTAGCGTTTGGAAGAAGAACTGTAAGGAATTACAAAAATTAATACTATCGTAAAAAATTAGAGCCATACTAAATTCAGTATATATTAAAGTATGCAATTAAAAAATATTAACAATCCTTATTAAATATATATATATTTAAATGGATCATGAAGAGAATCGAGATGTGAATACTTGAACCCGAGGTAGCAATATTTGTCAAATAACATGACCCCACAACGGTCCCACCGATGGACACCAACGGATTGTGACAGTGAAAAATCGAATCAAAACACGCTTAGTTTGGTGGGTTCTTATCATCTATCGTCTTTCATTCTTTTTTTAGCTTTTTTCTTTTCTCTGTCTTACTTTTTTTTTATTGGTTGTAAGTTTTCATTTTTTTCCTCCTTTAAGCTTGGTTTGGATTGCTCAATCCATGTCATCTTATTTTATTATTATAATTTTTATATAAAATATAATAAAAAATTTAACTTTTAAAGTTTTAAAATAAAAATAATATCTTAATAATATTTTATTCAACTTTTTAACTTTTATTTTAATTCATCTAATTTCAACTCACTATTCAAACTCTATAATAAATGTGGAGGTATATGTGTAGATCTAGGTCCTATAAGATTACACATTGATCTTATCTATGTGCAATTTAAAATTACGACAATACTTTTGGTGGGTCTCACGATGTACTTATTGTTTTCACTTGATTACTCATTTTTCCATCCATCTTTATTGATTTGCTGTAAGTATGTGCTAATTTGTCTTCGAAAATTCTCGATCACCTATTTTCGGACAGCTTTATTGTCGTCTTTGGTTTACTATTCTTGTGTCTATCTTGTTTGATCAAATTTCATAATTTGTTCCTCTGACAATTTTTGATATTACAATTTTACCAAATCCTTTAATCTCCCTTTTATGACTTAAGATATATGCATTTATTTTTATCATTTAGTTATTGATTTTTCTCCCCATCTTTATTGATTGACTCTAAGTACATGCTTTTTTTTTAGAGGTTCTCGATTTATCTCTTTTCGTACAGTGTTATTGTCATCTTTAATTTACTAGTTTTGTGTCTATCTTTGAACGTATTTCATAATTTGTTTGACTGATAATTTTTAATACCACAATTTAACCCAATCCTTTAATCTCCCTTGACTTTTTATTCATCATTTGATTTGATTGGACTACATTTTTTGTAATACTTTTCATCTTTGACGAATTGACCAGACTAATAATTTAATATTTTTGTTCTACATTTGACAATAATGTTGTGCAAAAAAAAGGTTGAATCAAGTCTCAGAGAAAAAAAAAAGGTATCTACAACTAATCAATAAAGGTGGGCGGAAGAATGAGTAACCAAATGATAAAAATAAGTGGCTATAAGACCACCAAAGTAGCGATAAGGTTTGCATATGGATCATGACCAATATGAAATCTTGTAAGTAGAATCTAGATCTACAGATGATATAATATATCTTCAAAATTTATTGTAGAGTTTGGAAGAAGAAGAACTGTAAGGAATTACAAAAATTAATACTATCATAAAAAATTAGAGCCATACTAAATACAGTATATATTAAAGTATGCAATTACAAAATATTAACAATCCTTTTTAAATATATATATATATATATATATATATGTATATTTAAATGGATCATGAAGAGAATCGAGATTTGAATACTCGAACCCGTGGTAGCAATATTTGTCAAATAACATGACCCCACAATGGTCCCACCGATGGACACCAACGGATTGTGAGTGGAAAATCAAATCAAAACACGCTTAGTTTGGTGGGTTTTTATCATTTATCGTCTTTCATGCTTTTTTTGAGCTTTTTTCTTTTTTGTGTCTTACTTTTTTTTTTATTGGTTGTAAGTTTTTGTTTTTTCCTCCTTTAAGCTTGGTTTGAATTGCTCAATCCATATCATCTTATTTTATTATTATAATTTTTATAAAGTTTTATATAAAATATAATAAAAATTTTAACTTTTAAAATTTTAAAATCAAAATAATATCTAAATAATATTTTATTCAACTTTTTAACTTTTATTTTAATTCATCTAATTTCAACTCACTATTCAAACTCTATAATAAATGTGAAGATATATGTGTAGATCTAGGTCCTACAAGATTACACTTTGGTCTGATCCATGTGCAATTTAAAATTACGACAATACTTTTGGTGGGTCTCACGATGTACTTATTGTTTTCACTTGATTACTCATTTTTCCATCCATCTTTATTGATTTGCTGTAAGTATGTGCTAATTTTTCTTCGAAAATTCTCGATCACCTATTTTCGGACAGCTTTATTGTCGTCTTTGGTTTACTATTCTTGTGTCTATCTTGTTTGATCAAATTTCATAATTTGTTCATCTGACAATTTTTGATATTACAATTTTACCAAATCCTTTAATCTCCCTTTTATAACTTAAGATATATGCATTTATTTTTATCATTTAGTTACTGATTTTTCTGCCCATCTTTATTGATTGGCTCTAAGTACATGCTTTTTTTTTAGAGCTTCTCGATGCATCTCTTTTCGTACAGTGTTATTGTCATCTTTAATTTACTAGTTTTGTGTCTATCTTTGAACGTATTTCATAATTTGTTTAACTGATAATTTTTAATACCACAATTTAACCCAATCCTTTAATCTCCCCTGACTTTTTATTCATCATTTGATTTGATTGGACTACATTTTTTGTAATACTTTTCATCTTTGACGAATTGACCAGACTAATAATTTAATATTTTTGTTCTACATTTGACAATAATGTTGTGCAAAAAAAAGGTTGAATCAAGTCTCAGAGAAAAAAAAAGGTATCTACAACTAATCAATAAAGTTGGGCGGAAGAATGAGTAACCAAATGATAAAAATAAGTGGCTATGAGACCACCAAAGTAGCGATAAGGTTTGCATATGGATCATGACCAATATGAAATCTTGTAAGTAGAATCTAGATCTACAGATGATATAATATATCTTCAAAATTTATTGTAGAGTTTGGAAGAAGAAGAACTGTAAGGAATTACAAAAATTAATACTATCATAAAAAATTAGAGCCATACTAAATTCAGTATATTTTAAAGTATGCAATTACAAAATATTAACAATCCTTTTTAAATATATATATATATGTATATTTAAATGGATCATGAAGAGAATCGAGATTTGAGTACTTAAACCCGTGGTAGCAATATTTGTCAAATAACATGACCCCACAATGGTCCCACCGATGGACACCAACGGATTGTGAGTGGAAAATCAAATGAAAACACGCTTAGTTTGGTGGGTTTTTATCATTTATCGTCTTTCATGCTTTTTTTGAGCTTTTTTCTTTTTTGTGTCTTACTTTTTTTTTTATTGGTTGTAAGTTTTTGTTTTTTCCTCCTTTAAGCTTGGTTTGAATTACTCAATCCATATCATCTTATTTTATTATTATAATTTTTATAAAGTTTTATATAAAATATAATAAAAATTTTAACTTTTAAAATTTTAAAATCAAAATAATATCTAAATAATATTTTATTCAACTTTTTAACTTTTATTTTAATTCATCTAATTTCAACTCACTATTCAAACTCTATAATAAATGTGAAGATATATGTGTAGATCTAGGTCCTACAAGATTACACTTTGGTCTGATCCATGTGCAATTTAAAATTACGACAATACTTTTGGTGGGTCTCACGATGTACTTATTGTTTTCACTTGATTACTCATTTTTCCATCCATCTTTATTGATTTGCTGTAAGTATGTGCTAATTTTTCTTCGAAAATTCTCGATCACCTATTTTCGGACAGCTTTATTGTCGTCTTTGGTTTACTATTCTTGTGTCTATCTTGTTTGATCAAATTTCATAATTTGTTCCTCTGACAATTTTTGATATTACAATTTTACCAAATCCTTTAATCTCCCTTTTATAACTTAAGATATATGCATTTATTTTTATCATTTAGTTACTGATTTTTCTGCCTATCTTTATTGATTGGCTCTAAGTACATGCTTTTTTTTAGAGCTTCTCGATGCATCTCTTTTCGTACAGTGTTATTGTCATCTTTAATTTACTATTTTTGTGTCTATCTTTGAACGAATTTCATAATTTGTTTAACTGATAATTTTTAATACCACAATTTAACCCAATCCTTTAATCTCCCTTGATTTTTTATTCATCATTTGATTTGATTGAACTACATTTTTTGTACTAGGTTTCATCTATGACGAATTGACCAGACTAATAATTTAATATTTTTGTTCTACATTTGACAATAATGTTGTCCATAAAAAAGTTGAATCAAGTCTCAGAGAAAAAAAAAAAAAGGTATCTACAACTAATCAATAAAGTTGGGCGGAAGAATGAGTAACCAAATGATAAAAATAAGTGGCTATGAGACCACCAAAGTAGCGATAAGGTTTGCATATGGATCATGACCAATATGAAATCTTGTAAGTAGAATCTAGATCTACAGATGATATAATATATCTTCAAAATTTATTGTAGAGTTTGGAAGAAGAAGAACTGTAAGGAATTACAAAAATTAATACTATCATAAAAAATTAGAGCCATACTAAATTCAGTATATTTTAAAGTATGCAATTACAAAATATTAACAATCCTTTTTAAATATATATATATATGTATATTTAAATGGATCATGAAGAGAATCGAGATTTGAATACTTAAACCCGTGGTAGCAATATTTGTCAAATAACATGACCCCACAATGGTCCCACCGATGGACACCAACGGATTGTGAGTGGAAAATCAAATGAAAACACGCTTAGTTTGGTGGGTTTTTATCATTTATCGTCTTTCATGCTTTTTTTGAGCTTTTTTCTTTTTTGTGTCTTACTTTTTTTTTTATTGGTTGTAAGTTTTTGTTTTTTCCTCCTTTAAGCTTGGTTTGAATTACTCAATCCATATCATCTTATTTTATTATTATAATTTTTATAAAGTTTTATATAAAATATAATAAAAATTTTAACTTTTAAAATTTTAAAATCAAAATAATATCTAAATAATATTTTATTCAACTTTTTAACTTTTATTTTAATTCATCTAATTTCAACTCACTATTCAAACTCTATAATAAATGTGAAGATATATGTGTAGATCTAGGTCCTACAAGATTACACTTTGGTCTGATCCATGTGCAATTTAAAATTACGACAATACTTTTGGTGGGTCTCACGATGTACTTATTGTTTTCACTTGATTACTCATTTTTCCATCCATCTTTATTGATTTGCTGTAAGTATGTGCTAATTTTTCTTCGAAAATTCTCGATCACCTATTTTCGGACAGCTTTATTGTCGTCTTTGGTTTACTATTCTTGTGTCTATCTTGTTTGATCAAATTTCATAATTTGTTCCTCTGACAATTTTTGATATTACAATTTTACCAAATCCTTTAATCTCCCTTTTATAACTTAAGATATATGCATTTATTTTTATCATTTAGTTACTGATTTTTCTGCCTATCTTTATTGATTGGCTCTAAGTACATGCTTTTTTTTAGAGCTTCTCGATGCATCTCTTTTCGTACAGTGTTATTGTCATCTTTAATTTACTATTTTTGTGTCTATCTTTGAACGAATTTCATAATTTGTTTAACTGATAATTTTTAATACCACAATTTAACCCAATCCTTTAATCTCCCTTGATTTTTTATTCATCATTTGATTTGATTGAACTACATTTTTTGTACTAGGTTTCATCTATGACGAATTGACCAGACTAATAATTTAATATTTTTGTTCTACATTTGACAATAATGTTGTCCATAAAAAAGTTGAATCAAGTCTCAGAGAAAAAAAAAAAAAGGTATCTACAACTAATCAATAAAGTTGGGCGGAAGAATGAGTAACCAAATGATAAAAATAAGTGGCTATGAGACCACCAAAGTAGCGATAAGGTTTGCATATGGATCATGACCAATATGGAATCTTGTAAGTAGAATCTAGATCTACACATAATATAATATATCTTCAAAATTTACTGTAGAGTTTGGAAGAAGGAGAACTGTAAGGAATTACAAAAATTAATACTATCATAAAAAATTAGAGCCATACTAAATACAGTATATATTAAAGTATGCAATTACAAAATATTAACAATCCTTTTTAAATATATATATATATATATATATATATATATATATATATATATATATGTATATTTAAATGGATCATGAAGAGAATCGAGATTTGAATACTTAAACCCGTGGTAGCAATATTTGTCAAATAACATGACCCCACAATGGTCCCACCGATGGACACCAACGGATTGTGAGTGGAAAATCAAGTCAAAACACGCTTAGTTTGGTGGGTTTTTATCATTTATCGTCTTTCATGCTTTTTTTGAGCTTTTTTCTTTTTTGTGTCTTACTTTTTTTTTTATTGGTTGTAAGTTTTTGTTTTTTCCTCCTTTAAGCTTGGTTTGAATTGCTCAATCCATATCATCTTATTTTATTATTATAATTTTTATAAAGTTTTATATAAAATATAATAAAAATTTTAACTTTTAAAATTTTAAAATCAAAATAATATCTTAATAATATTTTATTCAACTTTTTAACTTTTATTTTAATTCATCTAATTTCAACTCACTATTCAAACTCTATAATAAATGTGAAGATATATGTGTAGATCTAGGTCCTACAAGATTACACTTTGGTCTAATCCATGTGCAATTTAAAATTACGACAATACTTTTGGTGGGTCTCATGATGTACTTATTGTTGTCATTTGATTACTCATTTTTCCGTCTATTTTTATTGATTGGCTGTATGTATGTACTAATTTTTCTTCGAAGATTGTCGATCCACCCCTTTTTGGACAACATTATTGTCATCTTTGGTTTACTATTCTTGTGTATATTTTGTTTGATCCAATTTCATAATTTGTTCCTCTGACAATTTTTAATATTACAATTTAACAAAATCCTTTAATCTCCCTTTTATGACTTAAGATATATGCATTTATTTTTATCATTTAGTTACTGATTTTTCTGCCCATCTTTATTGATTGGCTCTAAGTACATGCTTTTTTTTAGAGCTTCTCGATGCATCTCTTTTCGTACAGTGTTATTGTCATCTTTAATTTACTATTTTTGTGTCTATCTTTGAACGAATTTCATAATTTGTTTAACTGATAATTTTTAATACCACAATTTAACCCAATCCTTTAATCTCCCTTGATTTTTTATTCATCATTTGATTTGATTGGACTACATTTTTTGTACTAGGTTTCATCTATGACGAATTGACCAGACTAATAATTTAATATTTTTGTTCTACATTTGACAATAATGTTGTGCAAAAAAAAGGTTGAATCAAGTCTCAGAGAAAAAAAAAAGGTATCTACAACTAATCAATAAAGGTGGGCGGAAGAATGAGTAACCAAATGATAAAAATAAGTGGCTATAAGACCACCAAAGTAGCGATAAGGTTTGCATATGGATCATGACCAATATGAAATCTTGTAAGTAGAATCTAGATCTACAGATGATATAATATATCTTCAAAATTTATTGTAGAGTTTGGAAGAAGAAGAACTGTAAGGAATTACAAAAATTAATACTATCATAAAAAATTAGAGCCATACTAAATACAGTATATATTAAAGTATGCAATTACAAAATATTAACAATCCTTTTTAAATATATATATATATATATATATGTATATTTAAATGGATCATGAAGAGAATCGAGATTTGAATACTCGAACCCGTGGTAGCAATATTTGTCAAATAACATGACCCCACAATGGTCCCACCGATGGACACCAACGGATTGTGAGTGGAAAATCAAATCAAAACACGCTTAGTTTGGTGGGTTTTTATCATTTATCGTCTTTCATGCTTTTTTTGAGCTTTTTTCTTTTTTGTGTCTTACTTTTTTTTTTATTGGTTGTAAGTTTTTGTTTTTTCCTCCTTTAAGCTTGGTTTGAATTGCTCAATCCATATCATCTTATTTTATTATTATAATTTTTATAAAGTTTTATATAAAATATAATAAAAATTTTAACTTTTAAAATTTTAAAATCAAAATAATATCTAAATAATATTTTATTCAACTTTTTAACTTTTATTTTAATTCATCTAATTTCAACTCACTATTCAAACTCTATAATAAATGTGAAGATATATGTGTAGATCTAGGTCCTACAAGATTACACTTTGGTCTGATCCATGTGCAATTTAAAATTACGACAATACTTTTGGTGGGTCTCACGATGTACTTATTGTTTTCACTTGATTACTCATTTTTCCATCCATCTTTATTGATTTGCTGTAAGTATGTGCTAATTTTTCTTCGAAAATTCTCGATCACCTATTTTCGGACAGCTTTATTGTCGTCTTTGGTTTACTATTCTTGTGTCTATCTTGTTTGATCAAATTTCATAATTTGTTCATCTGACAATTTTTGATATTACAATTTTACCAAATCCTTTAATCTCCCTTTTATAACTTAAGATATATGCATTTATTTTTATCATTTAGTTACTGATTTTTCTGCCCATCTTTATTGATTGGCTCTAAGTACATGCTTTTTTTTTAGAGCTTCTCGATGCATCTCTTTTCGTACAGTGTTATTGTCATCTTTAATTTACTAGTTTTGTGTCTATCTTTGAACGTATTTCATAATTTGTTTAACTGATAATTTTTAATACCACAATTTAACCCAATCCTTTAATCTCCCCTGACTTTTTATTCATCATTTGATTTGATTGGACTACATTTTTTGTAATACTTTTCATCTTTGACGAATTGACCAGACTAATAATTTAATATTTTTGTTCTACATTTGACAATAATGTTGTGCAAAAAAAAGGTTGAATCAAGTCTCAGAGAAAAAAAAAGGTATCTACAACTAATCAATAAAGTTGGGCGGAAGAATGAGTAACCAAATGATAAAAATAAGTGGCTATGAGACCACCAAAGTAGCGATAAGGTTTGCATATGGATCATGACCAATATGAAATCTTGTAAGTAGAATCTAGATCTACAGATGATATAATATATCTTCAAAATTTATTGTAGAGTTTGGAAGAAGCAGAACTGTAAGGAATTACAAAAATTAATACTATCATAAAAAATTAGAGCCATACTAAATACAGTATATATTAAAGTATGCAATTACAAAATATTAACAATCCTTTTTAAATATATATATATATATATATATATATATATGTATATTTAAATGGATCATGAAGAGAATCGAGATTTGAATACTTAAACCCGTGGTAGCAATATTTGTCAAATAACATGACCCCACAATGGTCCCACCGATGGACACCAACGGATTGTGAGTGGAAAATCAAGTCAAAACACGCTTAGTTTGGTGGGTTTTTATCATTTATCGTCTTTCATGCTTTTTTTGAGCTTTTTTCTTTTTTGTGTCTTACTTTTTTTTTTATTGGTTGTAAGTTTTTGTTTTTTCCTCCTTTAAGCTTGGTTTGAATTGCTCAATCCATATCATCTTATTTTATTATTATAATTTTTATAAAGTTTTATATAAAATATAATAAAAATTTTAACTTTTAAAATTTTAAAATCAAAATAATATCTTAATAATATTTTATTCAACTTTTTAACTTTTATTTTAATTCATCTAATTTCACTCACTATTCAAACTCTATAATAAATGTGAAGATATATGTGTAGATCTAGGTCCTACAAGATTACACTTTGGTCTAATCCATGTGCAATTTAAAATTACGACAATACTTTTGGTGGGTCTCATGATGTACTTATTGTTGTCATTTGATTACTCATTTTTCCGTCTATTTTTATTGATTGGCTGTATGTATGTACTAATTTTTCTTCGAAGATTGTCGATCCACCCCTTTTTGGACAACATTATTGTCATCTTTGGTTTACTATTCTTGTGTATATTTTGTTTGATCCAATTTCATAATTTGTTCCTCTGACAATTTTTAATATTACAATTTAACAAAATCCTTTAATCTCCCTTTTATGACTTAAGATATATGCATTTATTTTTATCATTTAGTTACTGATTTTTCTGCCCATCTTTATTGATTGGCTCTAAGTACATGCTTTTTTTTAGAGCTTCTCGATGCATCTCTTTTCGTACAGTGTTATTGTCATCTTTAATTTACTATTTTTGTGTCTATCTTTGAACGAATTTCATAATTTGTTTAACTGATAATTTTTAATACCACAATTTAACCCAATCCTTTAATCTCCCTTGATTTTTTATTCATCATTTGATTTGATTGGACTACATTTTTTGTACTAGGTTTCATCTATGACGAATTGACCAGACTAATAATTTAATATTTTTGTTCTACATTTGACAATAATGTTGTCCATAAAAAAGTTGAATCAAGTCTCAGAGAAAAAAAAAAGGTATCTACAACTAATCAATAAAGTTGGGCGGAAGAATGAGTAACCAAATGATAAAAATAAGTGGCTATGAGACCACCAAAGTAGCGATAAGGTTTGCATATGGATCATGACCAATATGGAATCTTGTAAGTAGAATATAGATCTACACATGATATAATATATCTTCAAAATTTACTATAGAGTTTGGAAGAAGAAGAACTGTAAGGAATTACAAAAATTAATACTATCATAAAAAATTAGAGCCATACTAAATACAGTATATATTAAAGTATGCAATTACAACATATTAACAATCCTTTTTAAATATATATATATATATATATATGTATATTTAAATGGATCATGAAGAGAATCGAGATTTGAATACTTAAACCCGTGGTAGCAATATTTGTCAAATAACATGACCCCACAATGGTCCCACCGATGGACACCAACGGATTGTGAGTGGAAAATCAAATCAAAACACGCTTAGTTTGGTGGGTTTTTATCATTTATCGTCTTTCATGCTTTTTTTGAGCTTTTTTCTTTTTTGTGTCTTACTTTTTTTTTTATTGGTTGTAAGTTTTTGTTTTTTCCTCCTTTAAGCTTGGTTTGAATTGCTCAATCCATATCATCTTATTTTATTATTATAATTTTTATAAAGTTTTATATAAAATATAATAAAAATTTTAACTTTTAAAATTTTAAAATCAAAATAATATCTTAATAATATTTTATTCAACTTTTTAACTTTTATTTTAATTCATCTAATTTCAACTCACTATTCAAACTCTATAATAAATGTGAAGATATATGTGTAGATCTAGGTCCTACAAGATTACACTTTGGTCTGATCCATGTGCAATTTAAAATTACGACAATACTTTTGGTGGGTCTCATGATGTACTTATTGTTGTCATTTGATTACTCATTTTTCCGCCCATTTTTATTGATTGGCTGTATATATGTGCTAATTTTTCTTTGAAGATTGTCGATCCACCCCTTTTTGGACAACATTATTGTCATCTTTGGTTTACTATTCTTGTTTATATTTTGTTTTATCGAATTTCATAATTTGTTCCTCTGACAATTTTTAATATTACAATTTAACCAAATCCTTTAATCTCCCTTTTATGACTTAAGATATATGCATTTATTTTTATCATTTAGTTACTGATTTTTCTGCCCATCTTTATTAATTGGCTATAAGTAAATGCTTTTTTCTGAAAGCTTCTTGATGCATCCCTTTTTGTACAGTATTTTTGACATCTTTAATTTACTATTTTTGTGTCTATCTTTGATCGAATTTCATAATTTGTTTAACTGATAATTTTTAATATCAAAATTTAACTCAATCCTTTAATCTCCCTTGATTTTTTATTCATCATTTGATTTGATTAGACTACATTTTTTGTAATACTTTTCATCTATGACGAATTGACCACCTAGCTAATTTGGATAGCCAACAATTGTAGACTAATAATTTAAAATTTCTGCTCTACATTTGACAATAATGCTGAACATAAAAATGGTTGGATCAAGTCTCGAAGAAAAAAAAAAGTACCTACAACTAATCAATAAAGTAGGGAGGAAAAATGAGTGATGACAAAAATAAGTGGTTATGAGACCACCAAAGTAGTGATAAGGTTTGCACATGGATCATGACCAATATGGAATCTTGTAAGTAGAATCTAGATCTACACATGATATAATATATCTTCAAAATTTATTGTAGATTTTGGAAGAAGAAGAACTCTAAAGAATTACAAAAATTAATACTATCATAAAAAATTAGAGCCATACTAAATACACTATATATTAAAATATGCATTTAATTTATGATTGAGCTGAAGATGATAAAATATCCATAAAAGACACGTGAGAAGTAAGAAATGGGGACAAGGGGGGGCATAAGAGAGAGAATGTAAGAGAAAAGCAGGAAATGATAGTATAACATTTGATGTATTGATTTAAGATATTAGGAGGAAATTACAGTTCTTCTCCCATCTTCTAGCAATCTATTTTCTCATAGAAAAAGGGTAGTGGTCAAAGTCATGGATTCTTAAAATATACTCCTTGAAAAACAATCCGCCAAAAAATACATTATATCTGCTTCATAAAAGTAAAAGGTCAAAAGAGAGAAACGAAAGAGAATATATATATATATATATATATATATATATATATATAAATCTTTGTATATGAGACATTATAGAAACATTAGATATTACTACATTAACCTGCTATATTTAATGGGTATCGTTTATTCTGTAAATATTATTATTATTTAAATTTTATTTACTATCTCATTTTATTTTTATTTTGATTTTCATCATGTAAGTAAATTCTTTTTATTGTTCATTATTTAAAACACGTTTATTTCATTTTCTTCTAACAAATATGTTGGAAATATTTTTTTATCCAATTTTTTCATATTTTGATATTATTTTTAATTTTTATTTAGCTTATATGTTTTTATTTTGTGTGTAAAGGATTGAATTATATTATATTGTATATAAAAATATATTGCAAATATAAGAAAATATATGGATTTTGCAAATTTATAGGTAGAAAAGAAATATTTAAAAATAATAAAAAAATATTATTTAAATTATAAGGAAAAAATAGATGCATTGATATATAATATATTATAAAAGTCAATTTTTCAAATAGAAAAAGTGAAGTTTGGTTATACAATTAAAAGAATAAGATAAAGAAACTAACGTAAATGCTCTTACCCCTTGTTGAAATTAAGAACATAATTTTCTCCCGACTATAGATTTTCTTTAACCCATTTATAGAAATAAAAAAAGTCTATTAAACACATGAAAAGCACATATTTTTTTAATAGTCAAAGTTCAAATTTATTATTTAGTATCGCTATATATACTTTCTTACTATGTATTAATCAGATGAAATTAAGAAATTTAATTGTTGAAGTCAAAGTACTATATATGGCGGGTTGATGCCAGAACGTACATTCAATTATTTTTTTTTTTTCTTTTGTAAAATAAATGGAGCATTTCTGAAGTTTCAATTATTTTTCTTTCGAGGCTTCAGATTTTTGTTGGGTGTCTCATTCCTTGTCACTTTAAAAGGTCACTTTCATAAATTTAATTGAGGGCGGTGGGGTGGTTAGCCCCATTACTGCCCCAATTGAATATTCTGGCCGGTGGAACGAAATTATCGAGGAAAATGTTACGATGTACTTATCTTTCGGTACAAACTTCCCTACAAATTCTTATAAAATATAAAAAAAAAAAAACACAACGTACGCATGTTATATTGATCATGATAAAAATTAATCTTATTAAAAATCATTAATAAGAAATAAATTATAAAATACTTCTAACACATAAAAACTTATTAAGCAAATAAAATAAAAAGTTGTAAGAAGTAAACTTTTTTAATCGTTCATTTTTTTAATCATTTTTAAAGTTTATATATGTAAAATGAAATTGTTCATTTTCATTTTTCTATAAATAATTTATCTTTTAATGTTCACGTGTTTTTTACAGCTTTCTGAATTTTTAAAATAAATTTTCATTTTTTATTTAAGTTTTCCACTTTTTTAAGTTTTTGCATCGTGGATATGAGGTACAGAATTAGAATATTTTAACATTTTGTAGTCTAGGGGTATTACCCAAATTATTTGTGGGCTAATTGGGCCCTATTCCAAATTGGATAATAGTTAAAGACAATCTCTCTCTCTCTTAAAAAGGCTCCTGAAAATATTTTCGCCGCTCTCCTTCCCACATTTTTCTATTTATCTATTTTGTTTATCAACGTAATTAGTTTTTAATTTATTTTATTTTCTTCATAATTATAAAAGACAGATTTTTAACTTTTTAATAATTTTTGAGAGATACGCACAGCACAAGAAGATATATATATAATAGTTTTTGTAACAATCGCAACTGTCATTAGTCTTTGCAAATTATATCGTAGGCATGCAACGAGTCAACGACTTTTAGGTTTGATGGGTGGTTGTTAGTTGCAACCAAAAAAAAAAAAAAAAAATAGCCAAAACAAAAGACTGGTGGACGGTGTTTTTTTCTCCACAACTTATCTTTAGTTTGTGGTCACGATTTGCTCGTTTCTGATCTCCCTGATCCATTCTTCAAGTTGGCTGCTATATAGCCAGCCATTTTACCGTATGAGCTGCTCCAAAAGTTGGACTTGCGAACACTCCCTTGGCGTTTTAAAATCGATTCCATTGAGCGTCATTGCTTTGCAGTCTTGATATTTCAGAGCAGCAAAAGAGAGGTACGTACGTGCTTCTAATTTTGTCCATCTCTATATATAACTTTCTTTGGTTCTCAAATTTATTGTAGTGATCAATATGCTTTTCTTCGATTGGCTATAGAGTTTTTCTAGATTACTATAAAACTCAAGTTTGTTTTTTGTTTTCTATATAATATGGTGATACCTTGATCGAATGTGTTAAAAGTGATCGCAAAAACCACAAAAGAGTACTAAGTTAGACCGTTGCCTCAGTACAGGTCCCATCAGTGAACATATATAGTTACATCATACATGGATTTGTGGGTACAAATCGTGTTTTGAGAGATCGATGAACTTCTACTGACGTTCGGGGGAGTCTTTGTTGCATGCCTAATAGCTCGTTAATTAGTGAAATACTTTCACCAACTTCTTCCTGGCAGGGAAATCCTGATATCAGGCTTCACCCATGCAGTACCATTCCCCGGCCCCATAGGCAAACTCAATTGCAGATCTAGTTTGTGAATATATATATATATATATATATATATATATATAGGTGTTTATGCCTACTTATAATGTCAATTTAAATTATTCAACACATCAGTCTCTATAACATATGTAAATATCCAAGCAGAAGCTAGCTCCACTTTTGTTGAGTAATGCAATAAATGATCTATCATGAATTTGGTCATTTATGTTTAAAAGAACTTGAAAATTCATGTCAATAAATATTAAACAAACTAGAATTTTGAAAGTTTGATCAATTAATTTATATATTTTTCAACTTAATTATGAGCTCTAACCCAACTCATAACAAAAAGAGTAGTGTTAAAATACAAGCTTAAATTTATCTATTCTCAACATACTGTTAGGACAAGTAGTGATGATTGTTTACATGGTATCAAAATAGGAATTTTGAGTAATCATGATGCCTGATTTGATTAAGCAGATGAGATAAGATAGAAGGTAAATAAAATATTATTAGAATGTAATTTTTTAATATAATTTTTTATTTTAAGATTTGAAAATTTTGAATTGTTTATTGTATGTTATTTACAAATTTGAGAAAGTTGTAATGATTAGATAAGATAAGATAAGATGGTTTGTGTAAACAAACAAAGCCTAACTCTATATTTTATCTAATTTAATTAAATATTTCACTTGTCTTAAACTGACTCATTAAATAGAGTTTGACCCACATTAGAAAACATATTAGAATATAAATCAAATAATTAAATTTACCCCTTTTTGTTAACTCATAACATTTGCCTAATTCACTTTCTACTAGGAGTAGTCTACTAGTCCCAGTAGAGGTTCTAAAGTTAGGAGTTCTGAAGTTTAGAATACTCCCCTAGCTAAGTACATCTCGACAGAATAGGATCAAGAACTGGTCTTCACAAGCTCAGTCACATAGACAGGGTCCTGTAAACCTACAAATACTAATCATCTTGGGAGGGGAGGGAGAGAGAGAGAACATTTTTTCTTTTAACAAGGTCGTGCATAAAACAGACGTAAATTACAGCGTGTGAAGTAGCTAAAATTATTAAAGAGTAGGGTGGGTCTTTCTCATTGTGAAAATCTAGAAGGTAAGGTGGTATAGAAATAAGGAGAGTGCTTCCATTTTAAAACATGTGTTTTCTACATAATATTTTTATTTAATATTATTTTTCTTATTTTTTAAAATTTAATAAAATATTTAAATTTAAATCAGTTTATTATTATTCACATGATATATACTGAGCAATATGGAAATTGCGCTGTCAAAGGATAATTAGCATAACTTGATTTTTAATTGCACGGTACATGTTTTGAGTATTTTCTTATCGTCATTGATATGAAAGGCAGTCATTGAGCCTTTTTTTTCCTCCTTGATTGTGGATCTAATTCATATTATTTATTTAATGTTTGAGATCTACCCTTTATAAGAACAGCATTATTGTTGTCGTCTTTGATTTATTTTGCACCACTCTTATATTAATGCAGTGGAAAAGAGAAAGGTACTCATGTTCCACTTACATTTTTTAACACCACGATTTTATTCTAATCCGGCCTTTTAATTCCCTGCTTGCATGCTTTGTCTGTTGATTTGGTCGGGTTACATCATGCTTTCGTTGTCACAAAACTTTTCTACTGCCAATACTTCATCATGAGAAATTTGATATTTCTATTATGAGAGGCTAGAAATCAGATGTGGTGTTTAGAGGGAGTTTACACCATTCAATAACACCCCCGCAAAGATTCTACCGACACCCACCGATTGTGACAGATCAGAACTCAGTCATTTATCTATATTTTTTAAGTTACGAATGTCGTTTGGTATTTGAAAGTTTGGTACTTCGCCACACACTCTTAATGATGTTTCACTTCTAAATGCCGATCGATCTTGGTTTTCATATAATTAATTGATTCCAGTGACCTTCTTTGCGTAATTTGCAGTCTTGATGCGGGATGGAGGAGGACAAAAAGTGAGGTGCGTCCGAAAGAAACTTTAAACATTTGTTCTTCCAACCCAATATATTAGCAGAATTTATTTTGTTTTTTTTTTTTTTTCATCTTGTTTGTTTTAACAATTTTGCACAGTTCACTAATTAGTTTAGATACTATATATGATGATATAGTCCTTTTTTCAATTGTTCGAGACTTGGACTAGAAAAATTATACAATATTTCGAGACGAATGACTGGTTCTGACCCTAAAAACAAATATTTGTGTAATATTTCTTCCATAATATTTGCATTTTAACACTTGTAATTATGTTTAAAAAAATTGAACTTTCAGCACAAGGCATGACTGGAGGGCCTGATGAGTGACGAAGAAAGTGATGCATTTGTGGAAGGGTAACCGAGAGTGGTTGACCATTCTTTCTCTGTTCCTGCCTTTTGGCATATTGATAATTACCGTTTTTGGTGAAAAGCTTTCTCGTTT
Organism: Carya illinoinensis; assembly: GCF_018687715.1. Classification (NCBI taxonomy): domain Eukaryota; kingdom Viridiplantae; phylum Streptophyta; class Magnoliopsida; order Fagales; family Juglandaceae; genus Carya; species Carya illinoinensis. Next base: position 37,236,553 of record NC_056759.1, on the reverse strand, counting down.
CGTTCTTGAGTTTTCGTTCTACTTCAGTGATTCATTTTAGTACTGATCCGTCTTTACTGCAATATCCCAATCCCAACTCTGTTTCTGGTCTGGTATCTACATTGATATTGTGGAATAAGAGGCCCACCCGCCTAGTTTTCATATTTCTCTTTGGTTTCCAACTTCATCCTGTTGACTCTTTGCTCCAGCCTCCAGTCCATCACTGTCCTAAGGAGAGGTACTCGAATTTATTTCTTTGTTTTTCCTCGTGCTTTATTGCCATATCGCAGTTTCAACTTCTATAACTTTCCTGGTTTTCATCAGTTTGTTTGAGTTTAAAAATAATAAAAAACAAATTCCCTAAAAAAAAAAATTAAGAGGAAGCTGGTGACAGACCGTGGCAAACAAGAATATGTTAGGAGGTTGTGGTACGGGGTATACAATTACAACTGAAGTAGAAATGAGAAAGAATAAAAGAACTCCAATTGTAGAAGAATTTCACTTATAGCAAAAGGATTACAAGAATTTCTCTCTTGAATAAGGAGAGCACAATTGACAATACCCTTTCTTATAAAAGGAGAAAACTCACTCTTTCTTATAAAATGAGAGACAATATATAGGAGAAACCTCACTATTTTTCTCTCTAAAACTCTCTCTCTTTCTCTAAATTTTTCTTTTAAAATGGGATAGGTTTCTTAAAGCAAAAACATGTATTTATAGGAGTTAAAGGAGGTGGAAGATGGCGGAAGCAACTGGAAGATGGCGGAAGCAAATGTGAACGCAAGCTTGATGTAGGTTGTCAACTAGCCACCATTTTTGACCCATAAAGGTGGCGGTGGAAGATACCGGAAGCAAGTGGAAGATGGCGGAAGCAACTGGAAGATGGCGGAAGCAAATGTGAATGCAAGCTCAACTAGCCACCATTTTTTACCCATAAAAGTCCATAAAAGTGGCTTTACCGCTACATATCTCCCACTTAAAGTCACTTTTGTAATCCTTCTATCTTTTCTACACTTTCCATCTCCATGCCGCTTACATATCTGCTAGGCCTAAGGAGGATCGACACCAGATAAACTTGTCATTATTAATTGGCTTTGTTAATATATCTGCTAGGTTGTCTTTTGTATGGATTTTTTGTATATCCACACTTCCTTCTTCCACCTTCTCACGAACGAAGTGATACTGAACTCGTATGTGCTTTGTCCTTGAATGAAATGCTGGATTCTTTGCCAAATGCAAAGCGCTCTGACTATTACAAAATAAATCAACCTTCTCTTGTACGTGTCCGAGCTCTTCCAGTAGCATTTGCAACCATATTGCCTCTTTGCTAGCTTGTGTAGCTGCGACATATTCTGCCTCCGTTGTGGAAGTAGCCACGATAGACTGCAATTTTGAAACCCAGCTTACAGCTCCTCCAGCAAGAGTAAACACATAACCTGAGGTGGACTTGCTCTTGTCAAGATCACCTGCATAATCTGAATCAACATAGCCTCTGACAGTAAAGTCTGATCCTTCATAACATAATGCGACATTTGAGGTACCCTTGACATATCTCAGGATCCTCTTTACAGCACTCCAATGCTCTTTACCAGGATTCGCCATGTATCGACTAACCACTCCCACTGATTGTGCAATGTCTGGTCTTGTACAAACCATAGCGAACATTAAGCTACCCACTGCTGATGCATACGGTACTCGAGACATTTCCATCCTCTCTGCTTCATTGCTAGGACTCATACTTGAGGATAACTTGAAATTAATAGGAAGAGGGGTAGAAATTGGCTTACAATCTTGCATGTTGAAGCGTCGCAAGATTTTCTTCAAATAATTTTTCTGAGAAAGCCATATCTTCCTATTATTTCTGTCTCGGTAAATTTGCATCCCTAGAATCTTGTTTGCTGGTCCCAAGTCCTTCATTTCAAACTCCCTAGCCAACTGTGCCTTTAAGTCTGTAATACGATCTTTGTTGGGGCCTGCTACCAACATGTCGTCAACATACAACAACAGAATAATGAAATTACCATCACCAAATCTCTTGTAGTAAACACAAGGATCTGAACTATGTCTGTTGTATCCAAGGCTCATGATAAAGGAATCAAATCTCTTATACCAACATCTCGGCGCCTGTTTGAGACCGTATAGAGATTTGTTCAACCTGCAAACCAAGTTCTCTTTTTCTTTTTCTTCAAAACCTTCTGGTTGGAGCATGTAAATTTCTTCTTCAATTTCTCCATGAAGAAATGCAGTTTTCACGTCCAGTTGTTCTAAGTACAAGTCAAATGTAGCACACATCGCAAGGACTGCTCAAACCGTTGAGAGTCGAACAACAGGAGAGAATATTTCGTTGAAGTCTACGCCTTCTTTCTGAGCGAATCCTTTCACCACCAATCTAGCACGATACCGCTCCACTTGATCATTGCCATTTCGTTTGATCTTGTAAACCCATTTGTTTCCGATGGCCTTCCTTCCTTGTGGTAGTGGTACAAGATCCCATGTTTTGTTTTTATGGAGAGCTTCAATTTCTTCTTGCATTGCAACCATCCACAGAGAAGCTTCTTGACTATTTGTAGCCTCATGGAAATTTGACGGTTCTCCATCTTCTGTTAGTAGACAGTATGCGACATTTCCCTCCATGATGTACTCTGAGTGCCAAGCTGGTTCTCTTCTCTCCCGAGTTGATCGTCGAACTTGTGGAATTGCACACTCAGCTTGTTCTTGTTCTTCGTGCTCTGATATTGCTTCAGAAGAATCTGGAACTTCTAATTCTTGTCTTTCTTCAACTTAACTGTAGTAGTCTCTGGTTTCTCTTTTGAAGCGCTATCATTTTCTTTTTCTTGTACCTTATCTTCTACAAATACAACATCCCTGCTGATTAGCACCTTGCGGGCAGTGGGATCCCACAGGCGATACCCCTTGACTCCATCAGCATACCCTAAGAAAATACATTTTCTAGATTTTGGATCTAGTTTTGATGTTTCTTGGGCGTTGTACATAACATAAACAGGACTTCCAAATGTATGTAAGTGAGAATAATCAGCTGGCTTATCAGTCCACATCTCCATCGGCGTTTTCAGATCAATTGCGGTTGATGGTGACCGATTGATCACATAACAGGCAGTCTTGACTGCTTCTGCCCAAAATGACTTGGCCATTCCCGCAGTTCTCAACATCGCTCTTGTTCGTTCTAACAAGGTTCTGTTCATTCGCTCTGCTACTCCATTTTGTTGTGGAGTGTATGCCACCGTGAGCTGCCTTTTGATACCTTCTTGTTGACAAAAGCTATCAAATTCAATACCAGTATATTCTCCTTCGTTGTCTGTCCTTAAACACTTGATCTTCTTTTCAGATTCAAGCTCAACCCGCGCTTTGAATATTTTGAAAACTGGAAATACATCTGCTTTATTTTTTATTGGATACACCCAACATCTCCTAGAGTAATCGTCAATAAATGACACAAAGTATTTTGCTCCTCCTAGGGACAAAACTGGTGCTTGCCAAACATCAGAATGGATTAGTTCTAAGATAGCTTTACTTCTAGCAGAGGAACTACTGAATTTCAATCTGTGCTGCTTACTAGTAACACAATGCTCACAAAAGGGTAATAAAACATTTTTGAGCCCTGGAAGAAGCTTTTGTTCAGCAAGAATCTTCAAACCTCGTTCCGACATGTGGCCAAGCTTACGGTGCCGCATCATTGTTAATTCTTCTGCCGAACTTGCCAGCGCAGTGGATGCTTCTCCTTCTTGTTGTGTTTCTCCTTTAAGCATGTACAAATTTGCAGCTATCTTTTCCGCTTTCATCATTACAAGCGCGCCTTTAACTATTTTCCCATCTTGAATATGGGTTTTACACCCACTATTATCTAATTGTCCTAAAGACAATAGATTTTTCTTCAGGCCTTTCACATGTCGTACCTCCTGAATGGTGCGAACTGTACCGTCACACATCTTCAATTTGATGGTACCAATACCAGCAATCTCCAAGGCATGATCGTCTCCCATGAACACAGATCCTCCTAAGATAGGTTCATATTGATAGAACCATTCTCTTCGGGGAGTCATATGCCATGTTGCTCCTGAGTCAATAAGCCAGACATCAGCAAATCTTCTTCTACCTTCAGTAACTGTTGTTGCCTCACTATATAAAATTTCACCATCATCTGAGGTGCTTGCTACACAACCCTGAGCTTTTGACAACTCTGGGCCTTTTCCTTTGGCTTCTTCGTTCTTCTTGAGATGCCAACACTCCCTTTTGTAGTGCCCTTTCTTGCCACAGTGATGACACTTGACATTCTTCTTACTTCTGGATTTTGATCTACTCTGATTTTGACTCCCACTAGGACCACGTTCCGTTGATCTCCCCCTTGTCATTACCAAAGCTTCGGCTTGTTGTGAACCTCCTGGTCTATATTCTTTACTTTTGCGCCGACTTTCTTCTTCAAGAACCGCAGCTGTAATATCATCGAAGACTAGAACTTCAATGTTGTTGGTTAAGTTGATGATGAGTTGATCATACGAATCAGGTAGACTTTGAAGTAGAATTTCAGCACGTTCACTCGTCTCTATGTTATGCCCCATTGCTGTGAGCTGTGAAAATAAAGTGTTGAGGGTGTTGATGTGGTCTGTCACCATAGTTGACTCCATCATCCGAAGGGTGTAGAGTTTTCTTCTCAAGAAAATTTTGTTGTGTAGTGATTTAGCCTCGTACAATTTTATCAGAGTATCCCATATCTCTTTTGCTGTCTTTTTCTCCGCCACACTTGATAATACTCTATCAGCTAGTGCTAGGTGCAGATTAGCAATAGCATTGCCATCCATCTCGTTCCACTTGCCGTCGTCAGTGATCTCATCGGGCCTATCTCCAATTGCCGTCAAGCAATTATCTTTCCTCAAAATTGCTTTTATTCTCATTTTCCACAATGAGAAATTACTCCCATTGAACTTCTCTATTTCGTACTTCGTCGCCATTATTAAAGATGCCTCCTTTCCACTAACTGGATCTAACTGTAGCACGAAAACCGGCTATAAACCTGATGCTCTGATACCACTGTTAGGAGGTTGTGGTACGGGGCATACAATTACAACTGAAGTAGAAATGAGAAAGAATAAAAGAACTCCAATTGTAGAAGAATTGCACTTATAGCAAAAGGATTACAAGAATTTCTCTCTTGAATAAGGAGAGCACAATTGACAATACCCTCTCTTATAAAAGGAGAAAACTCACTCTTTCTTATAAAATGAGAGACAATATATAGGAGAAACCTCACTATTTTTCTCTCTAAAACTCTCTCTCTTTCTCTAAATTTTTCTTTTAAAATGGGATAGGTTTCTTAAAGCAAAAACATGTATTTATAGGAGTTAAAGGAGGTGGAAGATGGCGGAAGCAACTGGAAGATGGCGGAAGCAAATGTGAACGCAAGCTTGATGTAGGTTGTCAACTAGCCACCATTTTTGACCCATAAAGGTGGCGGTGGAAGATACCGGAAGCAAGTGGAAGATGGCGGAAGCAACTGGAAGATGGCGGAAGCAAATGTGAATGCAAGCTCAACTAGCCACCATTTTTGACCCATAAAAGTCCATAAAAGTGGCTTTACCGCTACAGAATGGAGATCGTTATTGCAATTGCAGCGAAAATTGCAGAGTACACTGTTGGACCAGTTGGACAGTGGCTATGTTATTCATGTCACTTCAACATCAACATAGAGAATCTGAAGAATCAGGAAAAGAATTTGCGGGATGCTAAGAACAGGGTGCAACACTTGATTGATGCCGCTTCAAGAAATGGCGAGGAAATTGAAGATGATGTTAAAACGTGGTTGATAAGGGCAGATCATATTACAGAGTTGGCCACCACGAAACTTCATGAAATCGAAGAAGAAGCAGGTACAGGGAGCTCTAATGCGGCATGCCTAAACTTGAAACATCGACATCAATTAAGTCGGGAAGCAAAGAAGATTGCGGAAAATATTGCCGAACTTGTTAAAAATGGAAATTTTGATAGAGTTTCATATCGTCCTGCTTCAGAAGGAATGGAGATGACAAGAAACATGGATTACAATTACATGGCCATGGTGTCAAGAATGACAATGGTGAAGGAGATTATGGAGGCATTGGGAAATGCTGATATCGACAAGATCGGGGTGTGGGGGATGCCTGGAGTTGGAAAGAGTACTCTGATGAAAGAAATTGCCAGACAAGCCAAGGAAGAAAAGTTATTCAATGAGGTGGTTATGACAATGGTGACAAATAGCCCAGATGTAAGGCGAATTCAAGGAGCGATTGCATACAAACTAGATCTAAATTTTGATCAAGAAGCTGATGAAAAAGATAGAGCAAGTCATCTGCAACGGAGGCTATCAAAAGACAAGAAGGTGCTTGTTATCCTGGATGATATATGGAAGGCATTTGATTTACAGGAAATGGGAATTCCTTCCAAAGGATGCAAAGTAGTAATGATATCCAGAGATCGTGATGTATTAATTAGTGGAATGGACACCCAAAAAGCAATTCATGAACTTAAAATTTTACAGAAAGACGAAGCATGGAACTTATTTGAGAAGATGGCTGGTGATTCTTTCCAAGATCGGCCTGAAGTGAGAGGCATAGCAACTAAGATAGCTGAAAAGTGCGCGGGTCTTCCTATTGCACTTGTAATAGTTTCAAAGGCATTAAAAAATAAGAGTTTGGGAATCTGGAAGGATGCCCTGGTGCAACTAACAAGACCCGCTCCAGAAAATGACTCAAAAATATGGTCACCCATCTATTCTTGTATACATCTGAGTTATGAACATCTTGTTGGTGAAGAGGTCAAATCCCTCTTTTTACTCTGTGCTCAACAAGATTACTACATTTTCTACCAAGATTTGTTGAGATATGGTTTCGGTTTGGGTTTATTCCTCAACATTTATACATTGGAAGAAGCAAGAAACAGACTAGAAAGTTTACTTAGTAATCTCCAAGATTCTTGTTTGCTACTAGAAAGTCCACATAGCTCCAAGGAATTTAACATGCATGATCTTGTTCGTGATGTTGCTAAAATAATTGCATCAAAGAATCATAATATGTTTGTCATGAGAGATGATGGTGGGCAAAAAGCATGGCCAGATGTGGATGCACTAAATAGATGTGAGGCGCTCTCTATTCATGGTGGAGATATCCATAAACATCCCAATAAAATGGAATGCCCTAAATTAAGATTCTTTCACGTCGACTGTAAAGACACACTTAATTTGAAAATCCCGAACATTTTCTTCCAAGGAATGGAAAAGCTTGAAGTTCTGAGTTTGAGAAATATGCAACTTTCATCACTTTTTCCACTTACAAACCTACAAACATTGTGTCTAGATGGATGTATGTTGGGAGATATTCATGGGATTGGAGAACTCAAGAATTTAGTAATTCTTAGTCTTGCTCGTTCTGATATTTCAAATCTGCTAAGAGAAATAGGGTCTCTGACTCGTTTGCGGTTATTGGATTTGAGCAATTGTTCCAAACTTAGAGTGATTCCTCCTAATGTCTTGTCAAGCTTGGTCAACTTAGAAGAATTGTATATGCGAAAAACCTATGTCCAATGGGAGGTTGAAGGACCCAGCAATGAAGGAAAAAATGCTAGCCTTGCAGAGTTGAAAAAATTGTCACACTTGATCACCTTAGAGATACATATTCGAAATGGCATGAAGCTACCGAAAGATTTGTTTTCTAAAAAGCTTGAGAGATACAAGATACGCATTGGAGATATCATGCCATGGGAAACATTTAACGGGGCCACCTTCTCAAGAACGTTAAAACTCAAACTGAATGGAAGCTTCCAATTGGACTCTGGGATCAAAATGCTACTGAAGAGGACAGAATATCTTTATTTAGACGAATCGAATAGAACTGAGAGTGTCTTATATGAATTAAATAGAGAAGATTTTCAACAACTGAAGCATCTCCATATCCAAAATAGTGGTAATATTAAGCATATCCCTAAGTTGAGGACACCGGCTATTGCCTTTCCTATCCTGGAGACATTTGTTTTGAAACATATGATCAGCTTGGAAGAAATTTGTCAGGGCAACCTTCCATTCACATCTTTCAAAAGCTTGAAAGTTTTAAATGTGGAAAACTGTAAGAAATTAAGATTTATCTTCTCATCATCTATAGCCAGAGGCCTTTCACTACTTGAAGAATTGAACATAACAAGATGCAACAACGTGGGTGCAATATTCATGAAAGAAGAAGAAGACGGAATAGAAGATCAGGAAGATATGATGTTGTTCGGTCGACTTCAAACCTTAGTGCTAAAGGATCTTCCAAAGCTCGTGGGCTTCCTAAGCACAAAAGATTCATTCATGACTGATTGCAGAGAAACCAATTCGGAGGGCAACCATGATCTTCAGTTACCGCTTCTACATCATCATCAGGTACATTACACAAGTCCATGTAAATCATGTGTCAAGCACACCATAAGCATAAACATGGTTTAGTTGGCATTCCATGTGCCCAAATTATAATTGCATGCGCCTCTGTTAGATGAGTTTGAAAACAAAAATAAGATGGGACTTGCATGTCTAAAATGATTTTGAAATAAAAAGCTGATTAAATAATAATGAAATTAATTGGACATATTTTCCAAGTGTTGTAGCATGGCAAATGAGTATGTATTTGCTTTCACATCTAGGTATGTATCCTTAGGAGTTAACATGAGAGTTTCACAATTTGACTAGAACGAAACTAGGAATTACTATTCTTTAGTTTTTTTCCTCTGTGTTGAATTACTAATCGTAAATGGTACGAAACCTTTTGTCTTCAAGCCTATTATTTCTTATGATCTTAATATAAAAATATCGAATGGACTATGTAAACTTTAAAGGGTTGTAATAGGTTAATAAAACAAAGTGATGAGATGGCTCACTAGAATACGAGGAAGATTTTTAATAAAACAAATTAAGGACTAAAAACAGAGGCAAAAGAAAGAAGTATAGTTATAGCTCCAATTTGGAATGAGTAATGATAAAGACCACACCACAATCTCATTTGTATTGCATTATATATGATGTGGCACATTTATCATTATTTGATGATAAAAAAGTATGTAATAAATGATCATTCAATGGTGATAAATGTGTCACATCTTACTTAGTAAGATACAAGTAAGATGGTAGTATAGTGTATAGAAGTTTCCATTTGGAATATATATGTTATATATATAATGAAGTATAGTTAGACAGTGTCCTTTCATTCTAGACCAACTTATAAAAATTGGCTCAAGTGGTAAGAGACTTGAACTTAATGGTATGTTTCCCTCTAAATTTTAAAGTTTAAATTCTTTAGTGTAAATAGCTTTTAGGAATTATCGTGCTTAAAATTTTTCCTTGAGTTATATGAAGTACACATAAAAAGCTTTGTCAAGGACATGTGCATCTTCGAAATTAGTCCCGAATTAATTCCCGATAGGTGGTCAAATAAAAAAAATTACAGCTATAATACATTTGTTCCCCTGTTTAATTTTGCCTATTTTCAAATTCGAAGCACTGAAATCTTGAGCATCTTTAACTAACATGAGGGACCTAATCCTGCAGCTTTCCTTCCCTAATTTGAAAATACTGCATCTGAGAGGTCTGTCCAAAATAAAGCATGTTTGGAGTAACGTTAACGGATGTGAGAGTTTGAAGTCTCTCGAGATACATGATTGTGGGGCAATGGAGGAAATTGTCGCCAGAGAAGACGGGACAGATCCAACAACTAGGCTTTTGTTCCCCAGCCTAAATTATCTAAGGCTAGATGGGTTGCCAAAACTGAAGTGGTTTTTCCAAGGGGTGTGTACTTTGGAATCATCGTCGTCCAAGGAATTACATGGGCAGGGAGGCACACTTTTCGGGCCTGAAGAGGTATAGCACTACTCATTTGTTAATGACGCTTCTAATTACTAATATTCTTGCCTCAAAGTTTCTAGGTTACTATATATGACACTAAAATAGTGATTCAATAGTGAATTGAGATTTTTTTTTTTAATAGTAAATTGAGATGAGAATAGTTCAGATGAAAATTAAAAATTCAGTAAAATATTATTTTTTAATATTATTTTTATTTTGATATTTGAAAATATTAAATTGTTTATTGTATTTTGTTTAAAAACTTGAAAAAATTATAATGATTAGATGATATGAATTACGGTAGTTTTGGACAAGACCTAAACATGCATGATGGATGCAGCTCCACAAACCAAATTTATCTGCTTTGTTCTACCTTTAATTGAAACATGGAACTTAATCTTGCAGATCGCCTTTCCTAATTTGACGAATCTAAATCTACGCAATCTACCCAAAATAAAGCATGTATGGAATAAAGATCCCCAAACAATTCTCAGGTTTCAGAATCTACAGCATATAACTGCTAGTAGATGTAAGAGACTTAAAAGTTTGTTTCCAGCCTCCGTCGGTAGTTGTCTTAAGCAATTGAAGACAATTACAATTGATGATTTCTGTGGAATGGAAGAAATTGTTAAGGTTGAAGGAGGAGAAGCAGCGAGAAGGACATTGGTGTTCGTGTTCCCTCAAGTAACTTATTTGTCTCTTTCATATTTACCGAGACTTGAGTGTTTTTACAAGGGAGTGCATATTTCAAAATGGCCGATGCTGAAAAAGATTAAGATTGAAAAATGCAATAAAGTTGAGGTATTTGCTTCCGGACTTGTGAGTGAAGAAACAGTTGAAAAGAGGCAATCTCAGATGTCAATTAAACAACCCATTTTCTTGGTGGATGAGGTAAGAGACTATAAATTATTTAGCTCTATTAAGATTTTCACATTTAGGTAGAAGACGTAGAGCTAACATCATTTTCAAGAAAGTGAATGAAAATTTTACATCCCAATATTATAAAACCATTTTGATATATCCTTCATTAAGTTGATGAATTTAGTTAATTAATCTCTTTAAATGGTATACTTAATCATAATGTAATAATTACTTAAAAATACTCAGTTTTCCATGTTAGATATATCATGTTTATAAATAAAAATAACATATACCCATTATATTAAGCATATGAATATTACTTGTTTTTCATTATTTAAAGTTTTTACGTATTTTTATTATTTTAACCGGTCATATTAGATTATCTATCAGTTTAGCTAAATTATTAAAGTAATAGTTTTTAAATTTTTTTTGTTATTTCTTTATTTTAAGCCCTCTTCGCCCACCATAAATCCAATTCAAAACCCAAATAGAATTTTTACACCAGAGATTCAAAAGCCTAAAAAGAAGCATGAGAAAACAAATTAAAAAAGGAAGAGGCCCAGTTTGCTTGTTGAGTAATGAAACAGAAAATAGTTTCAGCTCAAAATCCGGGAAAAGAGAATTACGATTATGCTAGAATTCAAGTTCTGTCTCTTTAATTTAATAAAAATTTTATATTCGATCACTTTTATATATTTTTATGCATTCTATAAATAAATGTCACTGTCTGCATTACGACAATTATAGAATTCAAGTTCTGTCTCTTTAATAACTTCTTTGACTAATAACTAAAAGTCATCTTACACTCTATTAATATGATTCACTGTACTATTTTTTAAATATAAAATAACTATATTAATGACCAATAATAAAAGTCAATGTTGTGATGAATTTTACAGATGTCATTCCCAAGCTTGGAGATATTGAACATTTCTATAATGAAAAAGTTGGAGATCATATGGTACGGGCTAGTCGCCGCAAGTCCAACTAGACTAGATATAAGTAACTGTGATTCCTTAGAAGCTGTATATGAAGAACATGAGGGGCAAGATGGTAAGGAATCCCATGCTTTAACAACGACTCAACTTCTAAGAGCGATGTCTTTGTATTCTCTACCAAAAATGAGAAACATATGGAATATCAAGGACTGCCATCAACGCCATATGTACAGCTTTCCAAATCTACTTGATATTGATGTTAAGGGATGTGAGAGTTTGAAAAGTTTGTTTCCAGCAGCCTCAGTTGCTGCAAGTCTCCCGCAATTGCAGTCTCTAAAGATACATGATTGTGGGGTAATGGAGGAAATTGTGGCCAGAGAAGACGGGGCAGATCCATCAACGAGGCTTTTATTCCCCAGCCTAACTCTTCTAAGACTTGATGGGTTGCCAAAACTCGAGTGGTTTTTCCAAGGGGTGCGTACTTTGGAATCGTCGTCGTCGTCCAAGGAATTACATGAGCAGGGAGGCACACTTTTCGGGATTGAAGAGGTAACAGTCCAATCAACCACTCTCCATCTCTCTTAAAATTTTCAGCAATAGAACTGCTTATTCATTTATTTTGCTACATGGGATGAGCTACATCCAACAAGAATAGAGACTAAAAAGGATATTGGTGTTATATTTTTATGTTTTTTATTAAAAAAAAATTTGTGAATATCTTTTTTGGAAAAATATGAAATAATAAACATACAAATGCTTTATTTTTTTTTTTAAAAAAAAAGACACTGATCCGTACACTTGATCAGTATATTTTGTACGTGGAGGTATCATTTTCCATTTGAAATTTCTACGTAAATCTATGTCTATAGATTCTCTCTCTCTCTCGTGGATTTGTTAAGGAAAAAGCTAAGAGCCGTACTACAGCACGAGACGCTCCCGACATTTTTTTTTTTAAAATTCTATTTTATTTTACTTTATTCATTTTTTTATATTGTTAAATATTTTTTTTTTTAATTTTCACAATATTACTAAAAAAATATTTTTTTAATTATTAAGTAAAAGAAAAATTATCGCGACCCGACTCTCAGTGACAATAGTATTTCTCAAAAGCTAAATGTCACTGAGACCCAAGTCTCAAAGATGGGTCCAACAATTTTTATTTTCAATTTAAAGATTAAATATATATTTTTTTAATGATGTGATTTTTTAAAAAATATTTAAGGATTTAAAAAAATGAATAAAAGATAGAAAAAGAAGCAATTAGCCTTAACAAGACCCATTCTCGGACTACACCCTCGGTGGGTGTAGCACCACTCATTTGTTAATGACACTTCTAATTACATGTATTCTTGTCTCAAATTGCGAGGTTACTATATATGACACTAAGATTTGGTTTGAATATTGAATTGAGATGAGAAGAGTTGAGATACAAATTAAAAGTTGAATAAAATATTATTAAAATATTAATTTTTAGTATTATTTTTATTTTGAGATTTGAGAATGTTAAATTATTTATTATATTTTGTTTGAAAATTTAAAAAAATTATAATGATTAAATTATATGAATTGAGATGGTTTCACTATCGAGACAAGACCTAAACATGCATGCAGCTCCACCAACCAATTTTCTCTGCTTTGCTCTGCCTTTAATTGAAAAAAGCGACTTAATCCTGCAGGTTGCCTTCCCTAATTTGACAAAACTGCGTCTACGCTGTCTACCCAAAATAAAGCATGTATGGAGTAAAGACCCCCAAACAATTCTCAGGTTTCAGAATCTACAAAAAATAACTGTTCAGAAATGTGCAAGTCTTAAAAGTTTGTTTCCAACCTTGGTCGATGGATGTCTTAAGCAATTGAAGAAAATTAGTATTCATAACTGTGGGGTGGAGGAAATTGTTGGGGCTGAAGGAGGAGTAGTGGGAAGGACGTTGGTGTTCGTGTTCCCTCAAGTAACTTCTTTCTATCTTGAAAATTTATCGAGACTTGAGTGTTTTTACAAGGGAGTGCATATTTTAAAATGGCCGATGCTGAAAAAGATGAAGATTGAAAAATGCGATAGAGTTGAGGTATTTGCTTCCGGACTTGTCAATTTTGAAGAATCAGTTGAAGAGAAACAATCTCATATGTCAATTAAACAATCCATTTTCTTGGTGAATGAGGTAAGAGGCTATAAATTATTTAGCTCTATTAAGATTTTCACATTTAGGTAGAAGATGGAGAACTGACATCATTTTCATGAAAGTGAATAAAAATTTTACACCCGAATATTATAAAATCATTATGATATATCCTTAATTAAGTTGATGAATTTAGTTAATTAATCTCTTTAAATGGTATACTTAATCATAATATAATAATTACTAAAAAATACTCAGTTTTCCATAATCTATATGTCGTGTTTGTAAAAAGAATAAAAATAAATAACATACACCCATATTAAGCATATGAATATTCCGTGTTTTTCATTATTTAAAGTTTTTACGTATTTTTCATTATTTTAGCCAGTCAAATTACATTATCTATCAGTTTAGCTAAATTATTAAAACAATAGTTTTTAAATTTGTTTTGTTGTTTCTCTATTTTAAGTCCTCTTCGCCTACCATAAATCCAATTCAAAATCCAAATAGAATGTTTACACCAGAGATTCAAAAGCCAAGAAAGAAGCAAGAAAAAACAAATTAAAGGAAGGAAGAGGCCCAGTTTGCTTGTTGAGTAATGAAACCAGAAAAAAGTTTCAGCTCAAAATCAGGGAACAGAGAGTTACGATTATGATAGAATTCAAGTTCCGTCTCTTTAATATAATCATTTTAACTACCCGAAAAGGAGATGGTAAAATATATTATCTGTGTTCATGTATTTAGTGATACCTTAACTGAAACTCAGTGTTGTGATGAATTTGACAGATGTCATTCCCGAGCTTGGAGATATTGAAAATTCGTCGAATGGAAAAGTTGGAAATTATATGGAATATGAAGGACTCCCATCAACGCCATATGTACAGTTTTCCAAATCTACTTGATATTGATGTTAAGGGATGTGAGAGTTTGAAAAGTTTGTTTCCAGCAGCCTCAGTTGCTGCAAGTCTCCCGCAATTGCAGTCTCTAAAGATACATGATTGTGGGGTAATGGAGGAAATTGTCGCCAGAGAAGACGGGACAGATCCAACAACTAGGCTTTTGTTCCCCAGCCTAAATTTTCTAAGCCTTGATGAGTTGCCAAAACTCAAGTGGTTTTTCCAAGGGCTGCATACTTTGGAATTGTCGCTGTCCAAGGAATTACATGAGCAGGGAGGCACACTGTTCGGGATTGAAGAGGTAACGATCCAATCAATCACTCTCCATCTCTCTTAAAATTTTCAGCAATAGAACTGCTCATTCATTTATTTTGCTACATGGGATGAGCTACATCCGACGAGAATAGAGACTAAAAAGGATATCGGTGTTATATTTTTATGGTTTTTATTAAAAAAAAAATTATGAATATCTTTTTTGAAAAAATATTAAATAATAAACATACAAATGCATAAAAAAAAGACACTGATCCTTACACTTGATCAGGACATTTTGTATGTGGAGGTATCATTTTCCATCCGAAATTTCCATGTAAATCTATGTCCATAGATTCTCTCTCTCTTGTGGATTTGTTAAGGAAAAAGCTAAGAGCCGTGCTACAGCACGAGACGCTCCCGAGTCCCGACAACAGCAAAAAAGTTTCATTTTTTATTTTTTTTATTTATCCATTTTTTTAAAAAGAATTTTGGCAACATCTCTAACGATGACAATAGTATTTCTCAAAAGCTAAATGTCACCGAGACTTGAGTTTCAATGATGGGTCCAACAATTTTTATTTTCAATTTAAAGATTAAAACGTATTTTTCTGATGATGTTGTGATTTTTTTAAAAAATATTTTAAGGATTTAAAAAAATTGAGTAAAAGATAGAGAGAGAGAAAAAAACAAAAAAAGAGACGTTTAACCTTATCGAGACCCACCCTCGGTCTACACCCTTGGTGCATGGGTGTAGCACCACTCATTTGTTAATAACACTTCTAATTACATGTATTCTTGCTTCAAATTTCTAGGTTACTATATATGACACTAAGATTTGGTTTGAATACTGAATTGAGATAAGAAGGAAAAATTAAAAGTTGAATAAAATATTATTAAAATATTTTTATTGATATTATTTTTATTTTGAGATTTGAAAATGTTGAATTATTTATTGTATTTTATTTAAAAATTTGAAAAAATTGTAATAATTAGATTATATGATTTGAGATGGTTTTACTATCCAAACAAGACCTAAACATGCATCTAGCTCCACCAACCAATTTTCTCTGCTTTGCTCAGCCTTTAATAGAAACAAGGGACTTAATCATGCAGGTTGCCTTCCCTAATTTGACAGAATTGCATCTATGTTGTCTAGCCAAAATAAAGCATGTATGGAGTAAAGATCCCCAAACAATTCAGAGGTTTCAAAATCTACAAAAAATAATTGCTTGGAAATGTGCGAGTCTTAAAAGTTTGCTTCCAGCCTCGGTCGATGGATGTCTGAAGCAATTGAAGAAAATTATAGTTTATGATTGTGGGGTGGAGGAAATTGTTGGGGCTGAAGGTGGAGAAGTAGTGGGAAGGACGTTGGTGTTCGTGTTTCCTCAAGTAGCTTATTTGTATCTCGCAAATTTACCGAGACTTGAGTCTTTTTACAATGGAGTGCATATTTCAAAATGGCCGATGCTAAAGAAAATGTCGATTGAAGGATGCAAGAAAGTTGAGGTATTTGCTTCTGGACTTGTGCGTGAAGAAACAGTTGAAAAGAGGCAATCTCAAATGTCAATTAAACAACCCATTTTCTTGGTGGATGAGGTAAG